>NC_061511.1:225088894-225457356 GCF_022539505.1 Lolium rigidum | reverse complement strand
TGCAGCACATGTGTGTTTGCCCGTCGAGTGAAACTCGGAGGAAGAGGGATCACTCGGAAGGAGAGAAGAAGGGAGAGCATTATGGTATCTCCCCTTTTTCGGGTGATGATGTTGACTTTTGTGCAGGGTTTGTCAGTGAGTGTCACATCCCGAAATTTTCTAAATTTCGGAATGTAATATAAAAATAAATTTAATGCTTGATTGTTTGAAATTGAATGCAAACTTACTAAGAATTAAAACTTTTGGAGTTATTTAAAATTATTTTCCCAAAATGTTGTTTCCAAATAATTTGTTTTAGAGTATCAAACCCCAAAAACCCTAAATCATCTATGTGTTACTAAATGGCCTATGTGCTATTTTATTTTATTTAACTTTCAAATTTGTTTAAAACATCTCTACTCTAGTCCCAAAACAACACTCTGATTTTTACAAATTTTTAGAAACAAATTTAAAATCATTTGAAAGCTTTAATCAAAAGTTATGAAAGAAA
Source organism: Lolium rigidum (assembly GCF_022539505.1). Taxonomy (NCBI): domain Eukaryota; kingdom Viridiplantae; phylum Streptophyta; class Magnoliopsida; order Poales; family Poaceae; genus Lolium; species Lolium rigidum. The sequence continues at coordinate 225,456,866 of NC_061511.1, read as the reverse complement.
TAATAATAAAAAAAAAATGAACCTAACAAACTGGCCCAGTCTAGCCCAACCAGCCCAGCACACCCGACCGAGCCGCTGGTCGTCTTCCTCGTTGCATGAGTACGTACAGGAGCTGGAACGTGAGACGTTTATGGCTGTACGTTTCTTCTCCCTCTCCCATCAATTTTAGTGGACGTTTCTACTCACCATCAACACGAAAATTACTCAATATTTGATGGAGAATCCGTTCAGGCAATTCATATTTCATTTGGTTGTCTTAATCGGCCCAACCAAACCGGCGCCCCGAATGCCACCCGACGGCATAGACATCCCGATCTCCCTTCCCAGGCCATACCAATATAAACCGAGATGTCCTACGTGTGCTCCTTGTTATTCTCCACCATTTTCATTATCAAACGTTTTCGAGAGAAGCTCTGTACAACCTCTGCCAACCATGCCAACACCACCTCCAAGATCGAGTTCATCGCTAGATGCCGACGCCCTCGGTAATCACCTCACTGATTCCTTCGGCCAGATTACTATACTCGTCGAGGGCTACCTCCAGGACATGGTCGGGCATGATTTTGTCGCTGTTGGCCACGATGTCGTCGGAGTTCATCTCGACGGTACGTCATACCCCGATTCCTTTCAACTGTAGAGTTTCCTAACCGGCGCCTACCTCCAGGACATGGCGGTGCAATGTTTAGGTACCGTAGGCTGCGCCGTCGCCAAAGCCATGCCACCCGTGTTGTTGAAGACCGTCATCGTGCGTCGCACGTTGTCCGCCACTTCGTTCTCGCAAAGGAGAAAACCGCGAAGATACCCAACGCCGGACGGCGACAACTCCGTCCACGTTTCGCCGTTGTTCCGCGAAGAGATAGAACTTGCCGAGCACTCCTGCGTCCCCACGCAACTCTACGTCGACTACAAAGACTACTTCGTGGAGGCCATGATCATCTACATCCCGGTCTTCGATTTCGCCGGAGCGCGGCCATCGACCACGTCCGAGTCCCCCATCATCGTTACGTTGCCTACTGCTGCTGGTATGCTGATCGTGATGTTCATTTTACTTGAGAATTTTCGGATCAGCATATGCCATTAGATCTAAATCCAAGGGTGCATGTTACCCCAATCAACATATCTATTCAGATCGATCAATTCCACTTGAGCCAGCTCAATAAATTTCAGCAAGTTCAAAAATTCATATTTTAAGATCCGTAACTCCGTTTAAGTTGATACTTCGAGATTTGAGTTCATGATCCAATTCCCTATCCGATGATACTAGTTTTCCAAAATTCCGAATATTTATCATTCCGGACAAATTATGCCGCGAATCCCCAAAATCATATCCGGAGATCTATAAGTCTAAAAATTACAAATAAGTTACCTATAGATTCATAAAAATGTGAAGAACACAATTAACAAATAAATAGTAGAGCATTTTATTTTTTCCATCTAACAACTGAACCGGTCAGCCTATTATACTCTGTCAGGTTCATTTTTAGTTTTTCTTGTCATACACCCATGGCCAAACACAAGGACCTGATCATCTCCACTAGCCCCATGCGCACGTGAATCAACACTAGCAGCCTAGCTCATATTGGTTATCTTGTTGCATGCATGATCGATGTCCATACATGCATCAATTTATTTCTCCACAGGGCCAACTCAACTAACTAATCTGACTTACGCATGCATAGTGCGCAGGTGAATATTTCTCAGTAGTAGGAACATGCCAATCTAAGGTGAACTCACGTACATGTTAGAAGTTGGCCTAAGTCAAACCAGCAAGTGACCGTAGTATTCCAATTTGTTAAATCACTATAACCAATAAGTATCCGTCAGACGTCTACGGCAATTCCAGATCGGTTTACTGTCTATGTTAGCAGAAAATTCTAAATTCGATCCATATCTTAAGTTTTGTTCATCTGAATATTGAAAATTTGATACTGTTGGAATCATTACAAAATATATAATCCAGTGGAGCGACTAGCTTCAAATCTTGGCATTTATAAAATACTCGAATTTCAAATGAGAGATATAGAGTATTTTTTTCATAACTTATAATTTATAAATCCTTGATAGTTGATTCCTTTTCACAATGGAAGATACTGAACTCATCTATCCATTGGAACCATCGCCCTAATATTTGAACCATTATCTCAATATCAATCATGCCTATCCAGCCTCATGTTCTCTAAATCCTATTGACTTAGTTTGGGATACTCAAATTACAAATGAGTTATTTGAGTAGATTGTTATATCTCTAATTTCTTAAAACCCAAGCCTATGTATACTTTTATGCTACTCGTGAGTGTTGTCACACTCTCCATGATGATGTGTTGTTTTACACCATATGTGACTCATGTGATGTTAATCACATGGACATCACATGGATCATTCCAATTAGTCATTCTTGTGTAGCAAACAAATCTTGGCCATAGTTCCTTGTCAACATTTTCCTTCTAAGCATTTGACTTAGATAATATTTATTTCTTTCTAAGTATTTGACTTAGCCATTCCATCTCCCAAAGCCATATCTTCCAAGCCATACCTCATGCCATATCTTCTTTATCCGATGACTAAAATACAATGAATAACTACTTGTTGTTTGCTTTGTCTGATTATGTTGCTATGAATGGTGTGTTTATGTTGTGCTATATTTTATCTTATAGTTCGTGTGAAGAGCGACGTGTTTTGATTGAGAGAAGTCAACGATCTTCCATTACCAAAAGGCACGTGACATTCAAATCCTACTTATTTTATATATGCATTAGTGTTTTGAAACTAGTATGCATGGTAGGATTTTGATTTCAAAAGAAAAGTATTATGCTATGCTTAGAAAACCCTAGTAGTGTGTAGCTACTCCTGAACCTATTGATAGGATACTTTATTTCTGCTCTGCAACATCAAATGCCAAATGTCGTTTCATTGCTTTGATTGTGATGTTCGAAAAGTGAAAATTAACAATCTTAATGAAACACCTGGGTGGATTTGGAATTGCTTGGTGGGCGGCTACTCGGGGCCACATTGTGGTTGTCATCGCTCGAGGGTGCTCAAATGTTGAGTGGCTACTCGGGGCCACATTGTGGTTGTCATCGCCCGAGGGTGCGCAAATGTTGAGTGGCTACTCAGGGCCACATTGTGGTTGTCATCGCCTGAGGGTGCTCAAATGTTGAGTGGCTACTCAGGGCCACATTGTGGTTGTCGTCGCCTGAGAGTGCACTTGTGGTTGGCCACTCAGGATTAAAGAGATTACTATGTCGTCCATGTTTTAGATAGCTTCCAGTGCAACCTTATGGTATTATGGGCTCTGCCGGGATTAAGTAAGTTGTGAGGTCCAACTTGTTTGCTAGACATGATGATGTGGCTTGCAACCAAACGGGAACGGGTCTAGCTAGTATGGTTGAAACCTTCTTCTGAAAGATCTTGCCTCATTCTTCTATTGGGAAGGGTGGGTCGTAAGGTGAAAGTGCACAACCTCTCGAGAGTAAACCTAAGATCTTAGCCGTGTCCCCGGTTATGGACAATTTGAGCTCCTAGGCAAGGAATGTACGGAAGAATCTCATCACCTTTTCTGAATGTATTTAAAATTTGATCAACCTTGTAAAACTCATGGGAGATGTAACCATGTGATTATTCTAAAACCCATGGAGGATTTAACCATGGTGTGATTTCATAATGTCATTCAAAGATTTTCAAAATGTTTTGTTTTAAATAAAATCTAGGATAAAATTGGCTTTATGCAAATTAGCCTAAACTCCACTAGCCAAATATCATGTAGATAGTCATGCCTAAAAACTGCCACCATATAAGTGTCATTTGCCAGTACATCATTGTACTGACCTCCATTCGTGGGGCTGCATATTCAAACGTGCAGGATTTTCTAAGGAGAAGTACGTAGTAGGATCTCGAGTCTACATTCCAACATGACTGCCTGTGGCACATGAAGATGATGAAGGCTCATTGCTATTTTACTTTCCGCTATGTTTACTCTGAACATTTTATTTGAGCTAGTCCATGTGACTATGCAATTTGTAAGGTTTTACTTTACCCTTTGGATCAACGATGTAGTAATTTGATACTATTGCAATGATTACTACATTTTGTAATGTGTGTGCTATCAGTGATCCCGGGAATAGCACTATACACAGGTATCTTGCCTTTATAAAAAGGTAGGGTGCTACAGAATGGTATCAGAGCATAGTGTTGCCTGTAGGATCGAGACCCTAGGTTTGGATTAGAAATAGGAAGACCCTAGGATGAAAATTTTGTCTAATCCTATTTCAATTAAAAAGGTGTTTGGATTTTGAACCTCTAGTATTCTCATCTATTCCATCTTCAAAATTGTTTTACTCTTACCTTAGATGATCTACCTTATGAAATCCATCAAGGAAGTAGAGATGATGACCTTGTTCCTGAAGTGAGGGACGGATGCTTCATATGACATTCTTCGACTCTACTAGAAGTGTTGCATGGAAGATCAAAGAATAACTTGAAGAAAGACTTCGATGTGACCACACAATACACGAAGATATATCGATAGAGTAGAATAGAAACTTGATGCATCCAATATAGAAATAGACTAGACCACCATTAGTTCTCTTTTGGCGAACCAACGATAAAGAACAGAGTATTGATCTTACCAAATTGAGGTATGACCATACTACCTTGCTTGTGTTTGAAAAATATTGCTTGATGCTTGTTAGATGATTGTTGTTTGCCGAATTCTTTGATCTGCGGTGTTGGGTAGGAATCTTCTGTAGAATCTTTCTATCTATTCTCATCTATACCCAACCCAGAGAATGTTTTCTCGGCAACTCGCCATGAAGACAATAGTAGTGAAACCAACCCTGATGATTCTTATCAAGGTGGAGAAGGATATAATGTGAGATACGCAAAACCGTAGTTAAGGATCGATAGAAGTGTTTTCAAAACAAGTCAATAATGGGGACTGAAACATTGATTTAATTCTCCATAGAAGTTTTTATGAAACTTGTGAGGTTGACCAAGTGTTAGAATACGAGATTCAATAAATCAAATACGGAGTAATGATATGGGTGCAGGATGGATTGATCACCATTCCTACTACTCTTATTATTCGCTTTCGTAATGTTGACTTTGCGAATCTAGAAAGCCATACCTACCAAAGAGATGTCGGCGATTAAGCCAAAACCCTAGGGTGGATAAATATTATACCCTTATAGTAGGCAAGTGCTGCCAACCGTAGGACTACGGTAAGTTTGAAGACCCAACCACTAGATGAAAAATAGTGGAAGACTTCAAGTAAGAAGAAGAAGGATGCCTTGAAGTACTCTCATTGGTTTTCAGATTGACCCAAAGAATGATCCATCAGTATCACACGTAGTTTAAGAACCAACCATATGGATTAGACGCCCTACTATGAAGGAAACCTATTCGACTCACCTCGAAAAGATATGTTATTCACTATATGTGAATAAACAAGCACCTAGCCCAGAAGCCATAGATGTTTTCAAAGGATGACCTGATGTGCCAAGTCATATCCAAGATGAGCTTACTAAACCCAAGACCTAAGATTACCTACAAAATTTCCTTTTAAGGGTGGTAGAAACCATACCCTTGGATTTTTGGATTTACACCAGATGCCGCATGAGATGGTGCATGGATAAGGTATCATAAGGAGTTCCCCATGATCAAGTGTACTCAAGTAAAAGATAATAACCATGGGACGAGTATCCTCATATGAATGGATACAGTGGATGGTATGACCGCATATAGTTTGGTGTAAAGTTTTCAAAGCTCAAGGTTAACGTCCGGAACATCCTTGAAAAAGTTCGAAAGAGAAGCAATAATCGATACGAACTTTCTAGAAGACCTCAACCCAAAACCTTTTCCTTCTAGCCTTTCTCAAATCTCGAGGACGAGATTTCTTTTAAGGGTGGTAGTCTGTCACATCCCGAAATTTTCTAAATTTCGGAATGTAATATAAAAATAAATTTAATGCTTGATTGTTTGAAATTGAATGCAAACTTACTAAGAATTAAAACTTTTGGAGTTATTTAAAATTATTTTCCCAAAATGTTGTTTCCAAATAATTTGTTTTAGAGTATCAAACCCCAAAAACCCTAAATCATCTATGTGTTACTAAATGGCCTATGTGCTATTTTATTTTATTTAACTTTCAAATTTGTTTAAAACATCTCTACTCTAGTCCCAAAACAACACTCTGATTTTTACAAATTTTTAGAAACAAATTTAAAATCATTTGAAAGCTTTAATCAAAAGTTATGAAAGAAATAATAATAATAAAAAAATGAACCTAACAAACTGGCCCAGTCTAGCCCAACCAGCCGAGCACACCCGACCGAGCCGCTTGGTCGTCTTCCTCGTTGCATGAGTACGTACAGGAGCTGGAACGTGAGACGTTTATGGCTGTACGTTTCTTCTCCCTCTCCCATCAATTTTAGTGGACGTTTCTACTCACCATCAACACGAAAATTACTCAATATTTGATGGAGAATCCGTTCAGGCAATTCATATTTCATTTGGTTGTCTTAATCGGCCCAACCAAACCGGCGCCCCGAATGCCACCCGACGGCATAGACATCCCGATCTCCCTTCCCAGGCCATACCAATATAAACCGAGATGTCCTACGTGTGCTCCTTGTTATTCTCCACCATTTTCATTATCAAACGTTTTCGAGAGAAGCTCTGTACAACCTCTGCCAACCATGCCAACACCACCTCCAAGATCGAGTTCATCGCTAGATGCCGACGCCCTCGGTAATCACCTCACTGATTCCTTCGGCCAGATTACTATACTCGTCGAGGGCTACCTCCAGGACATGGTCGGGCATGATTTTGTCGCTGTTGGCCACGATGTCGTCGGAGTTCATCTCGACGGTACGTCATACCCCGATTCCTTTCAACTGTAGAGTTTCCTAACCGGCGCCTACCTCCAGGACATGGCGGTGCAATGTTTAGGTACCGTAGGCCGCGCCGTCGCCAAAGCCATGCCACCCGTGTTGTTGAAGACCGTCATCGTGCGTCGCACGTTGTCCGCCACTTCGTTCTCGCAAAGGAGAAAACCGCGAAGATACCCAACGCCGGACGGCGACAACTCCGTCCACGTTTCGCCGTTGTTCCGCGAAGAGATAGAACTTGCCGAGCACTCCTGCGTCCCCACGCAACTCTACGTCGACTACAAAGACTACTTCGTGGAGGCCATGATCATCTACATCCCGGTCTTTGATTTCGCCGGAGCGCGGCCATCGACCACGTCCGAGTCCCCCATCATCGTTACGTTGCCTACTGCTGCTGGTATGCTGATCGTGATGTTCATTTTACTTGAGAATTTTCGGATCAGCATATGCCATTAGATCTAAATCCAAGGGTGCATGTTACCCCAATCAACATATCTATTCAGATCGATCAATCCCACTTGAGCCAGCTCAATAAATTTCAGCAAGTTCAAAAATTCATATTTTAAGATCCGTAACTCCGTTTAAGTTGATACTTCGAGATTTGAGTTCATGATCCAATTCCCTATCCGATGATACTAGTTTTCCAAAATTCCGAATATTTATCATTCCGGACAAATTATGCCGCGAATCCCCAAAATCATATCCGGAGATCTATAAGTCTAAAAATTACAAATAAGTTACCTATAGATTCATAAAAATGTGAAGAACACAATTAACAAATAAATAGTAGAGCATTTTCTTTTTTCCATCTAACAACTGAACCGGTCAGCCTATTATACTCTGTCAGGTTCATTTTTAGTTTTTCTTGTCATACACGCATGGCCAAACACAAGTACCTGATCATCTCCACTAGCCCCATGCGCACGTGAATCAACACTAGCAGCCTAGCTCATACTGGTTATCTTGTTGCATGCATGATCGATGTCCATACATGCATCAATTTATTTCTCCACAGGGCCAACTCAACTAACTAATCTGACTTACGCATGCATAGTGCGCAGGTGAATATTTCTCAGTAGTAGGAACATGCCAATCTAAGGTGAACTCACGTACATGTTAGAAGTTGGCCTAAGTCAAACCAGCAAGTGACCGTAGTATTCCAATTTGTTAAATCACTATAACCAATAAGTATCCGTCAGACGTCTACGGCAATTCCAGATCGGTTTACTGTCTATGTTAGCAGAAAATTCTAAATTCGATCCATATCTTAAGTTTTGTTCATCTGAATATTGAAAATTTGATACTGTTGGAATCATTACAAAATATATAATCCAGTGGAGCGACTAGCTTCAAATCTTGGCATTTATAAAATACTCGAATTTCAAATGAGAGATATAGAGTATTTTTTTCATAACTTATAATTTATAAATCCTTGATAGTTGATTCCTTTTCACAATGGAAGATACTGAACTCATCTATCCATTGGAACCATCGCCCTAATATTTGAACCATTATCTCAATATCAATCATGCCTATCCAGCCTCATGTTCTCTAAATCCTATTGACTTAGTTTGGGATACTCAAATTACAAATGAGTTATTTGAGTAGATTGTTATATCTCTAATTTCTTAAAACCCAAGCCTATGTATACTTTTATGCTACTCGTGAGTGTTGTCACACTCTCCATGATGATGTGTTGTTTTACACCATATGTGACTCATGTGATGTTAATCACATGGACATCACATGGATCATTCCAATTAGTCATTCTTGTGTAGCAAACAAATCTTGGCCATAGTTCCTTGTCAACATTTTCCTTCTAAGCATTTGACTTAGATAATATTTATTTCTTTCTAAGTATTTGACTTAGCCATTCCATCTCCCAAAGCCATATCTTCCAAGCCATACCTCATGCCATATCTTCTTTATCCGATGACTAAAATACAATGAATAACTACTTGTTGTTTGCTTTGTCTGATTATGTTGCTATGAATGGTGTGTTTATGTTGTGCTATATTTTATCTTATAGTTCGTGTGAAGAGCGACGTGTTTTGATTGAGAGAAGTCAACGATCTTCCATTACCAAAAGGCACGTGACATTCAAATCCTACTTATTTTATATATGCATTAGTGTTTTGAAACTAGTATGCATGGTAGGATTTTGATTTCAAAAGAAAAGTATTATGCTATGCTTAGAAAACCCTAGTAGTGTGTAGCTACTCCTGAACCTATTGATAGGATACTTTATTTCTGCTCTGCAACATCAAATGCCAAATGCTGTTTCATTGCTTTGATTGTGATGTTCTGAAAAGTGAAAATTAACAATCTTAATGAAACACCTGGGTGGATTTGGAATTGCTTGGTGGGCGGCTACTCAGGGCCACATTGTGGTTGTCATCGCCTGAGGGTGCTCAAATGTTGAGTGGCTACTCAGGGTCACATTGTGGTTGTCATCGCCTGAGGGTGCGCAAATGTTGAGTGGCTACTCAGGGCCACATTGTGGTTGTCATCGCCTGAGGGTGCTCAAATGTTGAGTGGCTACTCAGGGCCACATTGTGGTTGTCGTCGCCTGAGAGTGCACTTGTGGTTGGCCACTCAGGATTAAGGAGATTACTATGTCGTCCATGTTTTAGATAGCTTCCAGTGCAACCTTATGGTATTATGGGCTCTGCCGGGATTAAGTAAGTTGTGAGGTCCAACTTGTTTGCTAGACATGACGATGTGGCTTGCAACCAAACGGGAACGGGTCTAGCTAGTATGGTTGAAACCTTCTTCTGAAAGATCTTGCCTCATTCTTCTCTTGGGAAGGGTGGGTCGTAAGGTGAAAGTGCACAACCTCTCGAGAGTAAACCTAAGATCTTAGCCATGTCCCCGGTTATGGACAATTTGAGCTCCTAGGCAAGGAATGTACGGAAGAATCTCATCACCTTTTCTGAATGTATTTAAAATTTGATCAACCTTGTAAAACTCATGGGAGATGTAACCATGTGATTATTCTAAAACCCATGGAGGATTTAACCATGGTGTGATTTCATAATGTCATTCAAAGATTTTCAAAATGTTTTGTTTTAAATAAAATCTAGGATAAAATTGGCTTTATGCAAATTAGCCTAAACTCCACTAGCCAAATATCATGTAGATAGTCATGCCTAAAAACTGCCACCATATAAGTGTCATTTGCCAGTACATCATTGTACTGACCTCCATTCGTGGGGCTGCATATTCAAACGTGCAGGATTTTCTAAGGAGAAGTACGTAGTAGGATCTCGAGTCTACATCCCAACATGACTGCCTGTGGCACATGAAGATGATGAAGGCTCATTGCTATTTTACTTTCCGCTATGTTTACTCTGAACATTTTATTTGAGCTAGTCCATGTGACTATGCAATTTGTAAGGTTTTACTTTACCCTTTGGATCAACGATGTAGTAATTTGATACTATTGCAATGATTACTACATTTTGTAATGTGTGTGCTATCAGCGATCCCGGGAATAGCACTATACACAGGTATCTTGCCTTTATAAAAAGGTAGGGTGCTACAGTGAGCAGGAGGTGCGAGCGAGCGAGCGAGTCGAGCGAGGCCGAGAATGAGAGAGATTTGTTTTTTTTTGTGAGAGGGACAACCGAAGGATCCAGAAGGACCCACAGACTTCCAAAACGCATCCTGATGCGTCTTCTCTTGACAAAGAAGATGGCTTGGAGTTTGCGTACCTACTGCACTTGACTTGTGCTCACTGAAGTGTGGGACCTCACGCATGGGCGCCACACGTAAGTGACGGACCCGTTGGTGTAAAAACTCGGTTGATTATTATAGTGCATTAGAACAAAGTTTCCTATGGATTCAACGGTAGGAAATCCAAGTTAACTCATTTACATGACATTAATTTTTCCATGAAGCAAAGTTAACACATCTATCAATTGGTACATTTTGGAGTGACTAAGAAGGATCCATGCTTATTCGTTTTCACGTGTTAAATTTGTTTAAATCTTGCTCAAACCTAGGATTTCACCAAGATTGAAATCGGCATGAAAATTCAAAAAAAAATGAAATACCAATGCACATAGTCTTCTTCTGTCATATAGTAAGCATTCAAGATGATAAACAAGGTCTAGACATATTCAAACCAGGCAAATCATGTATCTACTCCCTAACGACCCTAAACTCCGTCTTATGAAGTAAGGCATGAAGAGAAGTGGTTTTGGGTTTCAAACATGCAAATTTCAAAAACCTCCCAAAAGCTTCATTTTAGAGTGACTAAGAAGGATCGAGGCTTACCTTTTCATTTTCATGTTTTAAACTTATTTAAATCTTGGTCAAACCTAGCTAGTATTTGACCAATATTCAAATGGGCATAAAATTCAAAAAAATCAGAAAAATGAAAAACCAAAGCACATAGCCTTCTTATGTCATATAGTAAGAATTCAAGTTGATAAACAAGGTCTAGACATATTCAAACTAGACAAATCATGTATCTACCCCTTACACTCTAAACTCTGTCTTATGAAGTCAATTAAGCATGAAGAGAAGTGGTTTTGGGTTTCAAACATGGAAATTTCAAAAACCTCCCAAAAGCTTCATTTTAGAGTGACTAAGAAGGATCCATGCTTACCTTTTAATTTTCAGATTTTAAACTTGTTTAAATCTTTGTGAAACCTAGGATTTGACCAAGATTCAAATGGGCATAAAAATTCAGGAAAAAACCAAAAGATTGATAAACCAAAGCACATAGCATTCTTATGTCATATAGTAAGCATTCAAGTTGATAAATAAGGTCTAGACATATTCAAACTAGAAAATCATGTATATATCTGCCCCTAACCTTAAACTCTGTCTTATGAAGTCAATCATGAAGAGAAGTGGTTTTGGGTTTCAAACATGAAAATTTCAAGAACATCCCAAAAGCCGCTTCATTTTAGAGTGACTAAGAAGGATCCAGGCTTACCTTTTCGTTTTCATATTTTATACTTGTTTAAATCTAGGTCAAACATAGGATTTGACCAAGATTCAAATGGGCATAAAATAAAAAAAATATAAGAATGAAAAACAAAAGCACATAGTCTTCTTATGTCATATAGTAAGCTTTCAAGTTGATAAACAAGGTTTAGACATGTTCAAACCAGACAAATCATGTATCTACCCCCTAACCATAAACTCGGTCGATCTTATGAAGTCTAGCATGAAGAGAAGTCGTATTGGTTTCAAACATGAAAATTTCAAGAACCTCCCAAAATCTTCAAATGGGCATAAAATTCAAAAAACCGGAAAAATGAAAAACCAAAGCACATAGCCTTCTTATGTCATATAGTAAGCATTCAAGTTGATAAACAAGCATGTCTAGACATATTCAAACCCGACAAATCATGTATCTACCCCTAACCCTAAACTCTGCATGTCTTATGAAGTCAACCATGAAGAGAAGTGGTTTTGGGTTTCAAACATTGAGATTTCAAGAACCCCCCCCCAAAAGCTTCATTTTAGAATGACTAAGAAGGATCCAGGCTTACCTTTTCATTTTCATGTTATAGACTTGTTTAAATCTTGGTCGAACCTAGGATTTGACCAAGATTCAAATGGGCAAAAACATTCAGAAAAAATCAAAAAATCAAAAACCAAAGCACATATAGTCTTCTTATGTCATATAGTAAGAATTGAAGTTGATAAACAAGGTCTAGACATATTCAAACCAGACAAATCGTGTATCTACACCTAACCCTAAACTATATCTAATGAAGTCAAGCATGATGAGAAATGGTTTTCGGTTTCAAACATTGAGATTTCAAGAACCCCCCCCCCAAAAGCTTCATTTTAGAATGACTAAGAAGGATCCAGGCTTACCTTTTCATTTTCATGTTATAGACTTGTTTAAATCTTTGTCAAACCTAGGATTTGACAAAGATTCAAATGGGCATAAACATTCAGAAAAAATCAAAAAATCAAAAACCAAAGCACATATAGTCTTCTTATGTCATATAGTAAGAATTGAAGCTGATAAACAAGGTCTAGACATATTCAAACCAGACAAATCGTGTATCTACACCTAACCCTAAACTATATCTAATGAAGTCAAGCATGATGAGAAATGGTTTTGGGTTTCAAACATTGAGATTTCAAGAACCCCCCAAAAGCTTCATTTTAGAATGACTAAGAAATATCCAGGCATACCTTTTCATTTTCATGTTATAGACTTGTTTAAATCTTGGTCAAACCTAGGATTTGACCAAGATTCAAATGGGCATAAACATTCAGAAAAAATCAAAAAATCAAAAACCAAAGCACATATAGTCTTCTTATGTCATATAGTAAGAATTGAAGTTGATAAACAAGGTCTAGACATATTCAAACCAGACAAATCGTGTATCTACACCTAACCCTAAACTATATCTAATGAAGTCAAGCATGATGAGAAATGGTTTTGGGTTTCAAACATTGAGATTTCAAAAACCTCCCAAAAGCTTCATTTTAGAGTGACTAAGAAGGATCTAGGCTTACCTTTTCATTTTCATGTTTTAAACTTGTTTAAATCTTGGTCAAACCTAGGATTTGGCCAAGATTCAAGTTGATAAACATGGTCTAGACATATTCAAACTAGAAAATCATGTATCTACCCCTGGCCCTAACCCTAAACTCTGTCTTATGAAGTCAAACATGAAGAGAAGTGGTTTTGGGTTTCAAACATGCATGGAAATTTCGAAAACCTCCCAAAAACTTCATCTTAGAGTGACTAAGAAGGATCCATGATTACCTTTTCATTTTAATGTTTTAAACTTGTTTAAATCTTGGTCAAACCCTAGGATTTGGCCAAGATTCAAATGGGCATAAACATTCAGAGAGAACAAAAAATGAAAAACCAATGCACATGCATAGTCTTCTTAGGTCATATAGTAAGCATTCAAGTTCATAAACAAGCATGTCTAGACATATTCAAACCCGACAAATCATGTATCTACCCCATAACCCTAAACTCATCTGTCTTATGAAGTCAACCATGAAGAGAAGTGGTTTTGGGTTTCAAACATTGAGATTTCAAGAACCCCCCAAAAGCTTCATTTTAGAATGACTAAGAAGGATCCATGCTTACCTTTTCACTTTCATGTTTTAAACTTGTTTAAATCTTGGTCAAACCTAGGATTTGACCAAGATTCAAATGGGCATATATAAACATTCAGAAAAAACAAAAACCAAAAACCAAAGCACATATATATAGCCTTCTTATGTCATATATATATATAGTAAGCATTCAAGTTGATGAACAAGGTCTAGACATATTCAAAACAGAAAAGGCATGTATCTACCCCTAACCCTTAACTTTGTCTTATGAAGTCAAGCATGAAGAGAAGTGGTTTCGGGTTTCAAACATGGAAATTTCTAAAACTTCCCAAAAGCTTAATTTTAGAGTGACTAGGAATGATCCAGGCTTACCTTTTCATTTTCATGTTTTAAGTTTGTTTAAATCCTAGTCAAACCTAGGATTTGACCAAGATTCAAATGAGCATAAAAATTCAGAAAAAATCAAAAAAAATGAAAACCCAAAGCACATAGCCTTCTTACGTCATATATATAGTAATTAAGCATTCAAGTTGATAAACAATGTCTAGACATATTCAAAACATACAAATCATGTACTCCGTATCTACCCCCAAACCTAAACTATGTTTTTGGGGGATTTCTTTGACGAAGTAATAACACCCCCACATTTCACATTGGAATTACTTTCAGTAAATCAGCATAAAGTCGTTTAAATGTGCGAAACTATCTTGAAAGTACTAAAACCGTAAAAGTTGGGAATTGGCACTAAAATATGGCGTAATTTATCTAAAAAAATGTAGAGTTGCCAGTTTGACCCGTATCTTATGTACACCATTCACAAAATAAACATATTTTGTCATCTAGAAAATGAAAAAAATATTTTTTATACCGAAAAGTTGAAAAGTCTAGTCATTAACATTGTTGGGAATGGCAAGATGCACCACCATGCCCAATTTGGGCACATTGTAACAAACTGTGCCACAAATATGGCCATAACTATATCATTTGGCTTGCAAACCATGAATCTTCATACACGATAGTCCGCTTTGTGAAGACATTTTGTTTTTCACTACCCTATCACATGTTTCTTATTTTCCCTGTCAACTAACACATACAAGCACACTCCATGCAGAAGGGTTTCATTTTTCAGGTTTTCTTCAGTTTCATTTATTTATTTCAAAACCAGGTCAAAATGTTTTACATGATTATCCTGCAAAGGGGTTGAATATTTCAGTACTATCACTGGTTTCTATATATAGTAAGTAATATGTATATAAAAATTATTTATGGGGACTTGTAGGACCAAGTTATAACATATCTACAATTCAAATTTGAATTACTTTCAATAAATCAGCATAAAGTCATTTAAATGTGCGAAACTAGCTAGAAAGCACTAAAAACCGTAAATTTGGGATTTGTCATTAAAATATGGCGTAATTTATTTAAAAAAATGTAGATGCGCCATTTTGACCCATATCTTTTCTACCCCATGCACAAAAAAACATATTTTATCATCTAGAAAATGAAAAACGATTTTTTATACCGAAAACTTGAAAAGTCTAGTCATCAACATTGTTAGAAATGGCAAGATGCACCACCATGCCCAATTAGGGAACACTATAACAAACAATGTTGTCCAGGGATAATCAAACTTGGTAATATGAACTATGAGATTAAACAAAACGTTATATTTGGTTTACCCTTTGAACCTCCTAACTTACCACAACATTGACTTCTTATTTTTATTTACAAATAGATATTTTAATATCCCATTGTTGTGCAATAATATATGTTTTTTTATTATCTCAAATCAATTAGCATTTGATTTTTAAAAACTACCATAATAATTCATGAGAAAGCGTTGAACAAGTTTCAGAATGTAATTTAGACTTGATAGTTGATATGACCAATAATAGACTTAAATTAAATTGGATTTCAAAGTTCAGATTTTATAAGCGAATATAGTTTCTTGTTGCAGACTATGTATTAGCTTGAGGGGCACCCCTAGAATAAAGTAGGTCGGTCACTTACGTGTGGTCCCATGCGTGTAGGTCCCACACATCAGTGAGCACAAGTCACGTGCGGTAGGTAGGCAAACTCCCAGCAATCTTCTTTGTTAAGTAAAGACGCGTCGTCAAGACTCTCTCTCTCTCTCTCCCTTTTGTCGCTGAAAAAAAATGAATATTAGACGGGCGCGTAGCCTGCACTGCAGGTCTACATAACTGAAACCCTGTGTGCCAGTCAACATCACTCACCGAAAAAAGTGAAGCATTTCTTTTCACCATAAATAACAGCGGCCCCGTGAGGCACTGCTCTCCCTTTCTCTTTCTCCTTCCGTGTGATCCCTCTTCCACCTTTTATCCTTTGCACGATCGAAACTCCACTTATTGTTGTCATTGTTGCACAAAACACTCACTTAACCTGTTCTTTTGCACATATCACCAACTCATGTATTTGTTTCACAAAGGTCTAAATCTGTCGCTAAGCTACTTTACTCTAAATCTGATGACCGGGACCTAGAAGGTAGTGATATCCATTGTCATTGTGTAGTGTGTTTTTTATAACTCTAAAAGAATATGAAAATATTTTAGCAATTGAAATAATATAAATTAACTAATATGGGATCGATAATCATGAAATATATTTTCTACTATCCGGCCAATATCAAGTGTCATGAAATATATTCATTGTAAACTTAGTGATAATCACTCGAGTTTGATATGAATGGCCTAGCTAGCTATGGGCATCTCCCACTATATATGTTGTCCACACGACCAAGCAACAAGCATCCATGAGGAAAGTTTCTTATGGGTGACTTTCATCTCTGCCGCAAAACACGCGCCGAAATTGTTGGCGCGTCCCATTTTCAAGCTACCCCAAAACCTGCGGTTTGCCCGTCGGCCTATAAACATCGGTCCACAGAGGATATTTCCCTGTAGAGCACAATTCGAACACCACATCTTTCTCATGCTTCTACCAGGCACACTCCCACGACGACGGCCGTGCCCCACCGCCCCTCCTCACCATCACTGCCTTCTCACCGGCCACCGTAGTGACCGACCACGTTTTACCGGCTCCCTTGCTGCCTAGCAAGCCGGATTAGCTTCCTCGACGCCGACGTTCACCGCGCCATATCTCCTCCGGATCTGCTTCCCCGACTCTGTAGTCCACCTCACCGGAGATCGAGATGGGCAAAAAACGCGGCCCCAAAGTCGACCACCCCCAACCAAAGAGTAAATCCGCCCGGGCCTCAGACGAAGGTTGATGAATACTTTACATGTCCGCTTTTGTTATATGCATTTGATTTCTTACACTAGTTTTCGTTGCTTTCTTGCAATGCATTCTTGCTGATATTAGATCAGTGTAGATAGTTGTTTGCCGCGTAGCTATATGAGATCTTAACCTTACATCTGCTGATCGAGAGGAAGATCGAGGTTATGTCCGCTTTCGTTATGCATTTCTTTTCCGAGAATCACTTCTGTGTGATATGTTTTGGGGGTTTGAAGTATGCATTTTACAAAGGTTATGATAGCAGTCAAGCTAGCAGAGCAATTTGTTGATAGTATTAAACTGCCTGTATTTTTTTTTATCTCGGAACTCTGCTGATCGTAACCTTACATCTGTTGATGGAGAGGCAGAGCTTATGTTCGCTTTCGTTACGCATTTCTTTTCCAAATATCACTTCTGTGCGGTACTTTTTTGGGGTTTGAAGTATACTACATTACTACCTCCACCCCAAACCTGAAGGCTTATTTATAAAAGTCAAACCAAGTAAAGTTTGACCAAACTTTCAGAACAATCTATCAAGAAATATAATATTTTGTAGATACCGTACGAAAATATATTCGTTATCTATTTAATGATATTAAATTTGTATTTTGCATGTTAATGATTTTTGATAAAAACTTCGGGATGGTGGTAGTACGTATTACAAAGGTTATGATAGCAGTCAAGCTAGGAGAGCAATTTATTGATAGTATTAAACTGCCTGTATTTTTTTCTATTTGCAACTCTGTGTGCGCCATGTGGAATTGCATGCTCTAGCCAGTTCATCCAATGAGGTTTTATCACTTAACACCGAAGTTCAGGATTTTTTTATCACGGAACCACAACCCTAGAAATTTGTATCACAAAACACTAACATTTGGGGTAATTGTTTCGCAGAATACATGATCTCTGTTTGATAGCCCATTAGTGACCTCCGGCCACCGTCAGTTTAAGAGTGACCGCGGGAGAAAGACAATTAGACTTTATTTTGTGGTATTTGCTCGTTAAACGCAAATACAAAGCTGTTTGTCAACACTAGTTGTTAAATCTTATGTCCAGACAGTTCAAAATAAAATCTTATGTCCAGGGTAGTTGTATTGGTAAACATTATCAAAACCTTATGCTTGGTATGCGAATATATTACCCAAATCTCATGTTCTTGTGTGGTTATAATTTCTTGTGGATATTTGTCATATGGTAATTCATTTGTGTGTAGCATATGTAACAAGTGTGACTCATATTCTCATTTCCACGAGTGTCTACAAAATTTCACACCAAAATTCATTTGTTTGTAGAAAACATGCTCACGTACTTGTAAATTGGTGTCACGTTTGTAGGGTCATGCTCTTGTCAAGCCGACTAATGACAAATAATGTGTTATGTGAAATAATTTCCCCAAATGTTGGTGTTTTGTGATTAAAAATCCCCAACTTGTGGTGCTAAGTGATAAAACCACTCATTCAATAGACCGAGCCTTAGGCATGTATCATTAGATATTTTTTTAGGAAGGCTGCAAATATTTATTTTGAATACTGCGTTGCTACTTGCTAGGATTTGAACTCAGGACCTTGTAGGTCTGATACCATTTTGAATTGCATGCTCTAGCAAGTTCATCCAATATATCGATCTGTTGGAACTTGGAAGACCCTAGGCAATTATATTAAGCACACGCCATTCCATATGGTTAACCATTGGCATGAAAATGACACTTATATGTGTTTGAGTCTATATGTGGATTGCTTAGCCCTTTCCATCAGTTCGGACTTTTGGTTGCGTTGGCTACTTGCATGAAGCTTGACATCATACTTATCCTAAAAATTGTTGCTTGTTGCCCTTTGTTGCCCAACATAAATTATTTTTGAGCCATAATTTGTTTGCCCTTTCCATCGGTCCGGACTTCCGGTTGCGTTGGCTAGTGCATGAAGCTTGACAATATGAACATCAATTATTTTTGAGCCATAGTTTGTTTGTCATTACACCTTTTGAGCGAGTCTCACTGCTACTATTAATTTGTTCTTATATGCACAGTTCCATGATAAATCTCATCTGCATTTCTCGCCAATGCATGTTAGGTCTTCCACTCGAGAATGTGTACGAAGAGCAACGGAGGCAAACTATTCTGCATAATAGCTGAGTTGCAGCCTCATTGGGCCTAACACTACATCCTTCTACAAGGTCTAGTGCAAAAACGCCACCCACCTCCCTCACAAAGGATACGGAACATTCCTCTGATTCAGAATTTGATCCTGCCGATTGTGATGGCGAGCTGACTCAGGAAGATGCCCTGGTCGACTATCGTCTGCAACACAACAAGGTGAGTTTTCTCTGTCCTGTCATCGAATTATTTGTCCCAACTTCCATTTGTTGTATCCCAGTCCTACCAAATATGTTACCCATGCCATGTTCAATCTCATTACTACAATTTTTCCTGCTTAGTTAACGCCTCATATATGTTTTGGCATATGTTGCCTGACTTGTTTTTCCATTCCATCTGCATATCATCATCATATAATATTGTACATTGAAATATCATTTATGTGTGACAGGCATCTGCAGATTCGGGCAAGAACTTTTCAAGAACGAATAGGAGGAAGAACACTCAACAGGAACCTCGAGCTGATACCGGAGGATGGGTGACAGTGCGTAATAAAAAAAGAGTTAAGCCTGATGCTCGTGCTGCTCCTCCTATTACAAGGTCTAACAAGAGACTGACACGAGGTGGCGAACAGGCCAAGAATGATAACAGTAAAAGGTCTCGTAAAAACCACAAACCATCGAATCAGACAGAAGTAGCCCCAGCATGTACCAGCCCACACATTCCACAACCACCAGTTGCCAATACTGTTTCTCAGCAACAATTGCCAACAGAACCAGTTTCCACAGCAAATTCTAGCCAAGAATTGGCACCATCAGGAGTGGTGGTAGGTAATAATGGCCAAGGACACATGATGCTAGTCCCAGATGATACAGCCTCAAATGTCCAAACAGTGCTTGCCACAACACCGACAAGCCGGTGATGATCTCCCTCGGACCCTTAGTCCTGCGAAAGACAACTCCTCTCCCGATGATGAGACCCACGCCAAAAAAGGTAATACTTTTTTCAAGACTTGTAGTTTAATGCTCCCTTATGTATCTATATACCATGATAGCTTGATGTAATGCTTAACTTGGTAGGTTCGCCACGATCAATAAAAACGAGGGGGCCAACGGTAGGAAAAAAACTTGCAGCTAAGATTTCCGGAATGGGTTCAAGATTTCGCATCACATCTATTGTAGGTGGCAGAAGGCCACTTCATCCGCATGAATCTTCATATCTTGTATCACAGGTTGGCCATTTTATCAGGAATGAACTTCCTACCTTCCCATTGTGGAAGCAGCACGTTGACACCCCTTCACAGTTCGAGAGTTTAGTGCATAATTTACACGTAAGTCATGCTTCTCCTGGTAATGATAAATTATTCCACATTGATCTGTCCCATTTCTTGTAGCTTACTGGTTGTTTCTATGCTATATAACTCACCAATCATTCCACCGTTGTGAGCAGTTAAGGTTTGAATTCGATGAGGATAATGAGGATGTAAAGTTTGTCATCGCTTCCATATTCAAAGAATTGTTGCGCCAGCACCGCTATAAGCTTAAGGCGACATACTTCACTGGCCAGATTACTGCCAATGTTCGAACAAAGTCTCCTGCACCCTGTATGACTGACGAGCAGTGGGGAGATCTTGTCAAGCATTGGTCTGATCCAAAGAATGTGGTATGGCTTATGAGGACCGTGAAACCAGAATAAATTCCGAATACTTATTTTGCGCCAGTGTCTCACTAGTCTCCTTTTGCAGACGTTGTCTAAAAGGAACCAGGCTAACCGCTTGAAACAACGTTTACCAAGCCGTACAGGATCTCGTCACTTGGTTGGGCATCTCTGGCAAAAAGTAATGCCCCGCTGGTCTGTACTGCTACATATGTTACTCGTAAATTGTGTAGAACTCCGTGTGCATGTTATATTTCCATCCTCCATTTCAACCACGTTATTTGATCTCCATATGATTGTACAAAAATGCAGAAAGTAGATCATGCAAACAACATGCAACCAGACAAAGAGATGACTCTGGCAGAGCAGTTCGAGACATGCCAGAAGAACAAACATAATGTGATAGGAGAACTTGCAGAAAGTGTTATTGTAAGTCTTCTTTATGATTTAAATTTTTTAACTACACACTTGCCAATTTGTAGGAGCAATATGTCAATATGATCTTGTAGGCGTTTTTGTGAAAATGCATTTGATGTGTAATCAGGCATACCAACTTGTAGGATTAGAAGTAGTTCATACACATTAAATCTACCGTCCGCATGTTTCTCTGTAATAACTTTTATTTTTACACGACTCAAAACTTTTCAGGCAAATATGAAATTGGAGATGGCAAAACCCGGGAAAGATGGTATGGAAAAAACTCTAGAAGAATGTATGGAGACATTTACCATGGTACTTAAAAATAAAGATATCACCAAAAACACTTTCCTGCGAAATGCTGGGTTTTTGCAGTCCAAGTCCAAGTCCAAGTCCAAGTCTTTCTCTGCACAAGTTCTGGAGGAACAAATCCAAATAGAACGAGCTGCAGACGAGATGTGTTAAGAAACCAAGTTGACATGTTGAGATCGATATCAGAAGCATGTGATGCCCTACTGCAGGAGGCCAATCAAGTTTGTTATAATCTCTCAAAAGACTAATAAAATGCCATAGATAATTGGAGATGAAAACACTGACATTGACATGTGAGTACCTTGGTATTGTGAAATGTTTACTGAGACTGAGGCACTGTTCCTATTTTGTTGGTGGATGCATTTATCTACGGCTGGGATCAACTTGGTAGTTGTTCCTGTGGATGTTTTAGAAATTGGTTGCCTAGCCTTTTCAATCCGTTCGAACTTAAATGGTATTAGAGCCAAGGTCTCGAGTTTGAATTGTTGACGGTGTGGTTCAATTCATCCTTAAATTGTTGGTGCCCCATTGGCCCTTGTAAAGCTTCATGCCTACCTCCGAATCCAGTGTTGAATTTCTCTTGTCACACACGAGGATGGCTGTTAATGTGTATATAAGTGGGTTGCATAGCCCCTTTTATATAAGGTTGCAAGTTTCCTTATTGTGTTGTGCCTTTGGGATTCAGCCTGCACTTCTGACTTCTGGTTGCGTTGGCTACTGCATAAGTTTAATATAGTTCCATGTGGTTTTTGTTGAGTTCTATAATAAGTGGATTGCCTAGCCCTTTCCATCATTTCGGACCTGTGGTGTGCTATTCTGTTTTCCACGTATTAGACCTCCTCTTCTTAACAAGACTCCATGAGTAGGAGGCACTATGATTTTTTTTTGCGCATGAAATTACTCAATTAGATAGCTTAATCCCATTTGTTGACTCTCTGTTGATCAGCCACTTGAGGGTAAAACTGAGTATATTGCACTAGCCAGTATTAGTACTCGAGGGGAAAACTGAGTGCAGATATTTTTCCAGTGTAAGGCTAACTGAGTACACGTAACGGTGCAGACGTGCAGTACCACGGACGCGTGTCGCGGTGCACAGCGGTTAGGCGGTGCGCGTGTTGAGACCAAACGTCTAGCTTTTTTGAGAAACTGCCGAGACCAACCGTCACGTTGCCAGAGCCCCCTCTCTCCCTCCCTCTGCACAAAGTCTCATTCTCACTCACGCACGCAACCACGCCTCTCACGTCCCATCAACTTCTCCAAATCGAAGGAAAAAACACCAACCGCCCACGCGCGCTCCCTGTCGGCGATGGACAAGAAGAATGCGCCGGCGGCCGTCGCCTCCGTGAACTGGGCCTCTCTCTCGGCTGATGGACCACTTCACAAGATCGGCGAATGCTATCGGCGAACGAGCAGTACGCTGACACCTACTCTGCTATGAGGCAAGTCTGTAGAAATTGGCGCTCAGGTTTACCTGAGCCCGACGTGCACCTGCACGAATGGATCATGCTAGACCACGGCCTTCCACGCGCTGCTGATTTCACCTTCCTCCACCTCCGCACATCCCGCTACGTCACCATCGATCTAACGGAAGTTCATGCAAGGTTCAAATTCCTCCATATCTATAGAGTTAATCTATTTTTATTTTCAATCATAAACATCTTAGTGCTGAATGTTATCTTCATCAATATATTTTAGATACTACTTTGTCGGCTTTTGCCGTGGCGTCATCGTGCTTGCCCAGAAGAACCAGCCGCACAAGATACGGCTTCTGAACCCACTCACAAAGACATTGAATACTATGTTTGAGGCGCATATGCCAAACGTTATTCTGAAGTCAGTCGCTGTGATGAAGTCCCCGACTATGGTCTTCGTTTCCAAAGATTACCCGGCTGAAATTGCTTGGGTCGATGAGAGCACTCCAACTAAGGGTATAGATGAAGATTGGGGAGAAGGAAGATTTTCGATCGAGCACCATTGTCTGCGTTGCATTACCCCGTTCAATGGTGAATTGTATGCAATAGCTGTGAACAATTTTGAGTTCGGAAAATTAGTGTGCACCAACAATGTCCAGTTGGAGCAGCGTGCGAGCACTGTCAAAATGGATACACTATTTTCATTTCCGAACTTGGAAATAACAAGTTCTACCTTGTGAAGTCGGATGGTGCTCTGCTGCTTGTGTTGTTGGACAACAAGCATTTGGAGGAAGGTCAACCATTGGTGTACCGTGTGGACACTGAGAGCCGCTCTCTCCATGCCGTCAATAACATTGGCAGTCGTGCCTTCTTCGTCCATTATATCCAGGTGTATCTCCGTCGACACCAGAGTGCACCCGACACTTCGACCTGGCTGCATCTACTACACAGATTTTGGTTATATCAGAGAGTACTTTGATGATATAAAGGCCTGGGATGAGTGGCCAATACATGTGAATAGATTAGGAAACTACGGTATGAGAAATGAACAAAGGCCATACCGTTTGGAGGATGTATTGGCTGCACACTGCAGACGGAAGGAGTTCAATGAAAATTTCCTTCAATGGAGTGACGAAGAAATATATGCTGAATGAAGAACATATTCGTTCATCCTGGGGTATCCTAATCTTCATGTTGGCCATACATTGTGTCTTGTATTATTTTCAGATTAGTTTGTCGTGAACATTAACATTGTTATTGGCTGCTTTTGGCTCTTGTATGCAGTTTATGTAGTATTATACTTAGTTTTCTGGATTTATTATGCTGCTGTGAATTTATCCTATACTAGCTTCTAGATTTGACTGATTTTATTTGTAATGATGATGGCTTGATGTGGCTGCTGGCCTTAACTGCCGAAGCAGAGCAATTAGTACTTAACCAGGTGTACCGTCTTTATATTAGTATTATATTATATTACTTGACCATAGCCATATTCAAAATCAAATCTCAGTCGGGCGGGAAAATCTCCCGCCAATCTAGAAATATTTCAGACGTGTTTTTGAATGGGATAAGAAGATAGAACACGATGATAGTAACCGATATTCAAGGTGATGATGATTTGATTTTGCACTCGGCCTTGAACAGAGGTACTAGTACGGTCTCACAATTTTTTATCATTATACTTGGACCTTAGCCAAATTCAAAATCTCATAGCGGCAAAACACTACTAGGAAAAAGCCTATAGTTGGAGGCAATAGGTGCCGGCGCACCACCAAGGACGTGCGCCGGTGGCATGTGTTGCCGGCGCACCTATCCACAGCCGCGCCGGGGATGCGTTCCTTCTGCCGGCGCACCAGAGGAGCAGACGCGCCGGCGCTATTTCCTGGCATGGCCTCGGCCGATTCGGGCCGGGCCCAAGAATCATTGCCGGCGCACCAGCCCAGGGGTGCGCCGGCGGAACTTGCGCTATTGCCGGCGCACCCCGGGCTGGTGCGCCGGCAATGATTCTTGGGCCCGGCCCGGGGTGATATAGCCGAAAGGGCTATGTGCTGCCGGCGCACCCATGCCCCGGTGCGCCGGCAGTAACTCGGGCAGTTATTTCTGCTCAACAACCACTCCCCCCACTACCATTACTCCACTCCTTCACACAAACCCGAGGCTTCTCCCAACCCAGCTCATTTTTGCCCATTTCTATCCCCAATTTCACCAATTTAACCAAACAAAATCATATTTTTTGAGCAAATCTTCCCTTCCTACATGCATCTCCCACATCCCCCTATGTAGATCTAGATCTACTATCCCGCATTGACCGCTCAATCTAGATCTAGATCTAGAAAGTCGGCTTCCATACGTCGTGGTAGCGGCGCGACGTCTCGATCTTGTTGACGAATATATCAAACAAATAGGTGATTAATGAACAAATTAAGGAATGTATCAATGTATGTTGGACATTTGAAGAAAAGCTCTCGTGTGTGGCATATATATATGTTGTGCTTGTGCTTGTGCTTGTGTGTGTGTTGGCGTTGAAAATGAGTTGCCAACGTTGCGCCGAAATGTTGATTCTTCAAGTTTCCGTTTCGGCACATTTCCGGCGCTCCTATGTCCTACCGTGTAGGAAGGTCATGCCGAAATTTTCCGTGAAAACTACCGACGGATGCATGGTTCTAATGAATTATGTAATCTTACCATGCAGGCGAGAATGGTTATCGAGATGAGTGAAAGCATCGTGATGAGATATCCGAAACACGCGATCATCGACATGTATGAAAATAAACGCACGGAGGTATTGTGTCCGTGCCGGAGATGCAAACGAGGGAAATGGTTTGACCCGTATTCAGGAAAATTGCAGGGGCACCTGCTCACTAATGGTTTCATGCATGGACACACTCAATGGATGAGCGATGATGGCGCGGAGGTCAATGGGGCGACGGCAGCAGGTGGTAATAATGGCCGGCAAGAAGGAGGGCATCATGACATTGATGACGATGAAGAGTTTGTCGCAGAAGACGATAACCTTGACGACGATAATAACCTTGACGATGACAATAACCTTGACGACGACGAAGAGGTGCCGCTAGCTTCTGTCGTGCGGGACCCTCATCTTCAAGATCTGCTTCTCGAAAAGACGAAGGGCGCCAAGCGGAAATCAAAGCTTGAGCAACTGGAGATAGACTCGAATACTCCGTTGTACGACTCAGGTCGCGGGTTGGGGGAGTCTCGCTTGAGAGTAGCTCTCGATGTGCTGCGGATGAAGGCGAAACACGGATGGACGGACACAAGCGTCGACGACATCCCGGAATACGTGAAAGATCTCCTTCCTCGCCGGGAACACGTGTCCTGGTAGTCTAGCCGAGGCCAAGAGAATCACGTGCCCTCTCGACTTACCCCACGAAAAGTATCACGCCTGCATCAACGACTGTATCATGTATCGCAAGGAGCACGTGGACAAGACCAAATGTGTAATGTCCCAGGTTTAGAGACGATCAAGGGGTAGATTTTAGAAAGGGATGTGCATTGCATAGTAAATTCTGGGGAAATTTCGCGCTTTTAAACAAAAACTGCATTGAAGGGGGACAAGTTTCTCTCTCGACACCTTACAGGGTTAGGGTTTCGAGAGTGCGACAAAATTGCTTCTCACTTCACTAGTTTAGGGTTTTCGAGAAGAGAGGGGAGAGTTCACATGATTGAATTCTAAATGTTATGACATGATTGAATTCAAAACAAGGTTGAATTTGAATTTCAAATTCAAACATTAAATAATTATCCTAAATAATACAATTAAGGAAAATCATTAGGTAAATAATCAATAATAAACAATACAATTAATAAATAATAAAGCTCATTAGAGAAACCTTGAGCTTTATTGATCAACACACACATAATACATTGTCTTTACAATATTCAGATTTGAAATATGAAATTACAACATATTACAAGAATTGAATAAATAGGAAAAGGAAAAGGCAAATTACAAGATCTCTAAATGCCCTAAACTACATTGTGATCTTCATGAATTCTTTGATCTTGATGATCTTGAGTTCATCCCGATCAGCACTTGATACCTGCACACATACACAACAAGCAAATTATTAAGCCAAGTGGCAAAGCCACTTGGCGATTAACGAAAAAATGAAATGTAGGGGATATGGTCAATCAGCCGAGCTGATCCTCTCCAGAGCCAAGTTCACGGGATCTGGTTCACACGGACACACAAGCAGCACACACATCGGGTGTGCATGCTCAACACCGAGCACTCGCTTGTGCATGCTGCACACACACACGAGTGAGTCACAAGGGTGGCAAGCGGGAGCCGTCGACCGGTGAGGTTAGAGGACAGCCATATATAAACCCCTTCAACAAGTGAACCCTAGCCAATCCATCGGCGGAATCTCCAAAGGGTAAGAACACCAAGAACGGGAAGAACAGCCGGAGCTGTTCAACCTGTCCAAAGATCACCACTGAACCAAATCAAGCCTCACAAGATCACCAGGAGGAGCAGGGCAAGTAAATCAACCACAAGCACAACACAGAAGCAACCCTCTACACCAACACTCAATTTCTAGGAGCTGGAGTGAGGTATACATAAAAGAACCTGAGCAAAACTCTGTTTTGTTCATAAATAAGCATACACTTGCATCACAGAAGCAAGGTGGGTATGAAACCCAGTTTGTATCATCATCTGGCTATTAGGCCTTTTGGTGCAAGCAAACTAGAGAATAGACAGAGAGAGATTCCAAGGGGAACATTGGCATGTCAACAAAGTGACCTACCAGAGAAATCCAACCTGGACTAATCCCTATCTAGCCATTCCAAAATCATCCAGCCCACAAAGCCAAGCAAGCCATCAGATATTAGACAGATCCTGTCTATTTCTGTTGTCAACAGCAAAGGCACTGGAAAAACAGCATGGATACTTCCAGTGAGAGATCCACCAAATTCCAGCCAACCAACAAATAGGGGAGCTACCCTAGGGCAGCACAAGTTACTGCCAGGGTCACCTCAAACCCTAGAATAGCCAAACCAATCAACCTTGCACAGATATCATCACCCAGATGGGTTCAAAAGAAGGGCTAGGGTACACAACAAGTGTTGGCATCCATCTAGCCCTGTCATAATTAATTGGATGATCACCACTGCAAGCAGTTCACATCACTTATTCATTTTAGTAAATCCGGAAATACAAATAAGTGAACAATACAAATAATCAAAGCATCAGAGCCTTGCTGATGATCCAATGGATCATTGCAAGCAACAGGTGAGGTTTAAACCAGCACCAGCACACACCAGAGCAAACCTGTGTGACACACACACATCACAGGTTGAGTAGCATGTGGTGCAGACACAACACAGCAGTATTTTACAAGCAACTGATGATCATATGATCATCAGGTGTTGGCTAGAGCATGCCGAGCATGCTAAGGCATTACTGGCATCAAGTATGAACCAATTAATTAAACAATTGCATCACAGATAAATGAATTGAAGCACAGATAGGATCTCACCAGGGGCACTGGCAATTGCAAGTATGCAATAATTAACCACCACAACTAAGCCTAGGACTAGATTAAGCACACCCAGTAGGCCATGAGCATCACTGGAGGCTCATGAGCAATCACAGGAGGACCACAGCCAAAGTTTACAATAAACAGAAATAGCTAGGGAGCACAGTGAGCAATTGAGCAAGAACAGCACAGCACATCAAGCTAGGATCTGTGGCGACAGCAGTAAGCCAAGCACAACAGCAGCATGGCAGTGCCGGCATCTCCATGAGGAGAGGCAGGCTGGGGACTAGAGCATAGCATCGAGGAGAAGGTAAGAAGGGAGATGATGGAGGCGTACTAACCCGGAGCTGCGCGGCGGCGTCACCATGGCGGTACGGCGGCACAGCCCGGCCACGGCAGCGCCAAGCCATGGCCAAGCCGGGCGGTCGCCGAAGCGCGGAAGCTCCAGGCACAGGCACGGCGAGGCACACGGCCTCGGCACCGGGCGCGTCGGCGGCGACCAACTCGCCCCAAGACACCACGACGAGGCGAGCAGAGGCGAAGGGGGACGCGACGTGGAAGCAGCGAAGCACGGATCGGCGCGGTGGATCCGAAGCGCCGTTGAACGGCGGATCAGATGCGCCGCATCTCGCCGGCGGCGACCGCCGGAGTTGGTCGGATTAATTCGGCGACGGCGGAGGCGACGCGAGTCGCCAGAGCAAGGGAGAGGATTAGGGTTAGGACGAGCGGCGCGTGGAGAGGAAGTGAGCGACCGACCGCTCGGGTCGGTTGGACCCGAGCTGGTCTAGCCAAACCGTTGGGCCACCCTGACAGGTGGGGCCCAGGGGCATTTCTGCCATTTCACAAATTCACTTTAAATGCACAAACTTTGGAAAATCACTATAATTATTTAACAGCTCTAAAAAAATAATTAAAAATATGATAATTGATCAGCATAAAATTCTCTACCTAAATAAAATATCAAAGAGAATTTTTGAAGACAATTAAGAATGAGTCTTAATTTGAGGATTTAAATAATCATTTAAATCACATATATATTTTTCAATAACAAAAATAAGTCTATTAATGCCTTTGGACTTCAAAACACCTTGACAACATTTCAAGGTTGTATTTTACTCTAAATCAAGGATTCCCAAATCATTCTTAGTATTAACCTCTTACATGAAATACTAACAACATCGGAAGGGGGGAACAAACCCTAAAAATGGAATCATGCATAACTGCTTCTTTAACCATTGCCCTTATCGGACAATGATGCTATTTTTCAGAACAAGAGGACAAGGGTCAGTCCATACCTACCAACTGCAGAGCTTTGCGGTGTTCGAGCAAGTTCATCACTTGCTCATGTCATTTGAGTATTTCTATCAAATTACTTGCAAAGTATTATGGTTATCACTATTGCATAAAATCAAGACCACTACTTTCATAACTATGAATATGACTATGTGGTGGGCAATGGAACCATGGATTGTGTTGATATGGTGGAGGTTCCATTGCAAGGGTTTATATCCATCTAGGATTAAACAACAAATGTCGCCAGTGATTCTTGTGCCGTAATATCCGTGTTAACCATAAGATCCGGAGTGGGACGGAGTAGTCAAAAGTGTTTCCACCTCTCGTTCATCAACGGATGCGCTTACCGTAGCAGCTTGTGTCTGGCGGAACAACCGGAGGGTGGGGATCCCATTCTAATTCCCCACGGTAAAGCATTGCTTGCCGTAGCAGTTGTGTCTTGCGGAACAACCGGAGGGTGGGGATCCCATTCTAATTCCCCACGGTAATGCGGTCTATGATGGGTTGCAGCCACCGGCGTAGGAGTGTATGGTAAGAGCCCAAGCATCGTTGTCGTGGTCGGGGTCCACCCTGAAATTACGGGAATAATGGGACCGACGTGGACCCAGGGTCGGCGCATGCAACAAAGGGTGGGTGTTCGAGGTAGCGGAGGAACATGATTGGCTAGACCTTATACCGGGCCTCACACCAAAGGAAGTGTGGACGGGAAAGCTGCCCGGTTGGCACCAAGGTTAAGATCTCTTATGGGTAAAGCAACACACCTCCGCAGAGTGTAAAGAAGCGTGACCTGTCACTCCCTGTTCCGGGATTGAGGAACTGCGAACGCGGCCGGAAAGGAGCTCCATGAAGTTCTAGTAAACCGGTGAAGGCCGACGGACATAGCTCTTTGAAATAAAAGCAATCTCTTGAAGAAATGTTTATCAAAACTTGCATTGGTATTAGACTTTCTGGTCTAATATCGTAGCTAGTGCATTAAACACCTCTTATCTATAATGAACTTGTTGAGTACGCTCGTACTCATACCACTCTTAAACCCCATGCTTAGATTGTCCGAATCGTCCGGAGGAGGACTGCGACAACAATGAAGGAGCCGAGATCATCGGCTATGAAGAACCCGACCTCTCGGGAGGTGTTGAAGGCGTAGACTACATCATCGTCTACGGATCCGGGGAGGCTTCCGGAGGAGAACAAGCCTAGAGATATCTGAGGAGTAGTAGTAGCCGAGCAGCACAAACTCTTACCATGTAGCTGCTCGATTAAATAAATGTTTAGTTTAATGAGACTATGGTATTGTAAGCTAAGTTGGGTTCACCTCGAACCCAAGAGTCATCCTCTTAAGACCCAAGAGGAGCTCCAAGACGACTTGTGTATAATGATTGTAATAATATGTGAATGAGTTATGGACCCTGCTATGTTCTGTTGTACTACTCTGAGGGATGTAATATTTGCGGAATGGTACTTCGCGAATGTTATATCAACGACCGGCATACTACAACATGCGGTGGTATGCGGGGTCACCACGGCTTGGTATCAGAGCAAAAGCTTTGACCTTAGGTTGGAACCTAGTAAATGGGACTAAAACGTTAGGAGTCAAATAGGATTAGTAAAGAATTCTCTAAAAATATGGTGTATATTCAATTGAGAATACAACAATCATATTTTTTAGTGCGATAATTCTTTATTATCTCTATTATGATGCATTATTACTAATCTCATAATCTTTCTATTTCTACAGCCAACATGGCAAGTTCACGACCAGGGAGAAACGTGAAAGTTATGGATTCAACGCTGAACGAGTACCAGGGAGGACTTGCTGATATCTTACGAGCCATGCTATTGGAATTTGGGTGTGATCCCCAGATTCCAGTAAAGAAGTACATGTTTTATGATGGTCCGGTGTTGGCCAAGTGCGAGTAGGATTGCGACTTCCCGAATCTTTGGGAATGAGCGTAGTCATGCCCGCTGGAGAAGCAAGGACAACCAATACAGCCTACCATATAGCTGTTATGAGAGCCATAACAGACATTCGGGAGCATAAGACGAAAGCGCTTATGGGTTCCGAATTCACCCACATTCCTCATATGGAGGAAGATAATGATCCCATGTTGAACCATTTCAAATATGCCAAAAGTAAACCCGCTGAAGCAGCCAAATATATGGACAACAGCCGTAACTTCATATCATTACTCTTTCAGTTGAATAATCATCTGATAGGAGCTATTGATACGATGCTTGAGGAGTTCACTGAACCCAAGGAGGAGAGTAGGGGCAAAGAACCTATGGAGAATGTGGTACACACACCAGTTTACTCAGCTGGTGACTACATCAGTTTTGATCCACTTGCACGTGAACCTACACCTGCTACACCTGGGAACTACCTGAATAGTTCCTATGGGGGATACGAAGGCGGAGCGGAATCCGGAAACAACCAGCGTTCCGAGACTCCGATCGAGAATTCTAGGGGTTGGCGTTGGGGTAGTGATACTGGAACCCATAGTACTACTGAGTACTATGATGGAGAGATGAACGATGATGCCACAACCCAGAACCAGAGCTATCCTAGTAATGAAGGAGTGGATGGAGGATATCCGACACAGGTTGAGTCGGGTATGGGTTTTGGTAATCCTTATGGTGGGGCTACAGGAGAGTACACCCGATGGGTGGATTATGATGCACTCAACGATCGGTTCATGAACACCGATTTCTCCTTAGGATCATCATCCGACTCGGATTACAAGCCAACGGGGAGACCTTATGTTCCGGGGTCTATCGGGAGGACGACACGTTCGACTCGGATGGAAGCCTGGAATGTACCGGGAGTGAAGACTGATTAGAAGACCACCAAGGGAGGCGTGGCTATAATACACAAGTACCACGTGTATTATAGTTTGTAACATTTGTATAAATTTGTACATATACTTTAATAAGTGAGTTGCATACTCACATCGACTTGAGTTATGTAATAAGACCACTTATGTATGTAAATATATGGTATATGTTTTGTATGATTTGGATTTGCTTCTTGATTTCCATTGCGTGACTAGTTCTGTGCACAATGTTGAGCTCAGAAAACTTGCGCATGGAGTAATTATGAGTATCATCTTGTGTTGCAGAACTAGGGGGATATGTCGGGAACGTTAGGAAACGAGACTGAAGCGCAGCGCATGGAGCGCGAAGCAAAGGAGAAGGAAGAGGCTGAGGGTGCAGCCAGAGATCAGTTTCCACCACCACCACCACCCATGACTCAGCAGAACTTTATCCAGTACATGCAACTGGCGGAAGAGAGGCAGCGTGTAACACTGGAGCTGCAGAACAAATTCCTTCAGGATCTAATGCAGCAGAATAGGGTGGAGAGACCGGAGAACCAGGGAGTCTCATTAGCGGACTTCCAAAACACCAAGCCGATATCTTTCGCATACGCGCCAGAGCCTATGGACGCGGAAGATTGGCTGATGGATACTGAGCGCAAGCTCAACACTGTTGGATGCAATGATCAAGAGAAGGTTAGATATGCTACCCATCTGCTGTGTGGACCTGCCGCATCATGGTGGGACAACATTGTAGCCGTGTATCCGGCAGGAAAGGTATTTACCTGGGAGGAGTTCGCAAGGAAGTTCAGGGAATCCAATGTTCCTGAAAGTATTGTGGAACTGAAGCGTAGAGAGTTCGAGAGTCTCGAGCAGAAGGACAAGGCAATCCTGACCTATGTCAGGGAGTTTTCCAAGCTGTCCAGGTACGCGGTTGAGGAAGTTAATACCGAGGACAAGAAGAAGAAGAGATTTCTGAGGGGATTAAGTCCCCAGTTTAAAGTGCAGCTACGGATGATGAGAGCAACGGAATTCCAAGAGCTGGTGGATGCAGCCATCACTCTTGAAGATGACTTCAAACAACTGCAAGAAGAGAAGAGGAAGAAGGCCAAGTATGAGCCGAAGAGGTTTGTTAGTAACAAGCCTAACACCAGCTTGAGTTTCAAGCCCAGATACAACAACAACAACAACAGCAACTACTACGGTAGTAGGAAGAATCAGGCATTCCAGACTGCAAATCAAATAGTTTGCAGAAGCTGTGGATTCACAGGGCACGTCGCCAAGGATTGCAAGAAACCAAGAATTATATGCTTTGGTTGTCGTCAGGAGGGGCACATGCTGAAGGACTGCCCCAAGAAAAATAGTGGAGGAGGTCAATCTGGAGGAGGAGGAAGTCGAGGAAACACCGGAGGGAGCTGGAAGAATAAGAAGCCCTTCGGCAAGCTGAATTGTACCAGTCTGGAGGAGGTGGTCAACTCTGACCAGGCGGTGATAGGTACGCTTCAGATACTCACTCATCCTGGCAAAGTACTTTTTGATACTGGTGCAACTACATCATTCATTTCTCAACAATTCATCACCAAACATGGGATTAGTTGCACTAAGTTAGATACACCCATAACCATACTTTCTGCGGGGGAACGATATTAGTAACCCATGCCAAACAAAAACAAGTCATTATGATCAATAAGTGCGCGTTTGACGCGGACCTGCTCATTTTACCGATGAAGGACATTGATGTCATTCTTGGTATGAACTGGTTAGAAGCTAATGGAGCATTGATCGACTGTGTACATAAGACGGTGTCTTTGAAAAGTCCCGATGGAAGTAGAATGATCTACCAAGGCGACAAACATACACAGATTGAAGTGGAGCTACAGCTGAATAGCATGAAGGAGGTGAAATTAGAAGACATACCTGTAGTAAATGAATTCCAGGATGTGTTTCCTGCGGAATTACCTGGTATGCCACCAGATAGGGAGATAGAATTTACTATCGACCTAATCCCAGGAACAGCTCCGATTGCCAAGGCACCATATAAGATGGGGCCTAAGGAATTGAAAGAGCTTAAAGAGCAATTGGATGACTTGGAACAAAAAGGATTCATTCAAGAGAGTGTTTCACCATGGGGATCACCTGTGATCTTCGTGGATAAAAGAGATGGAGGAAGAAGGATGTGCGGAGACTATAGAAATCTGAACAACGTCACAATCAAGAACAAGTATCCACTTCCAAGAATACAAGATCTATTTGATCAGGTTAGAGGAGCGGGAGTCTTTTCCAAAATTGATCTTAGATCGGGTTATCACCAGATAAAGATCAAGAAGGAGGACGTTCCGAAAACTGCCTTTGTCTCAAGGTATGGACATCATGAATACCTTGTAGTACCTTTTGGATTAACCAATGCCCCAGCAATATTCATGAATCTCATGAATAAGATCTTCATGCCATATCTAGACAAGTTTGTCATCGTATTCATCGATGATATCTTGATATATTCCAAGAACAAGGCAGAACATGCCGAACATTTGAGGTTAGTGTTGCAAACACTAAGGGAACATCAACTCTATGCCAAACTCAGCAA
The DNA here is from genome assembly GCF_022539505.1 of Lolium rigidum. Classification (NCBI taxonomy): domain Eukaryota; kingdom Viridiplantae; phylum Streptophyta; class Magnoliopsida; order Poales; family Poaceae; genus Lolium; species Lolium rigidum. The sequence goes on along the minus strand of NC_061511.1, from coordinate 225,421,609 downwards.
ATGTGAATTTTGGCTAGATCAAGTGGAATTTCTTGGTCATGTCATTAGCAAAGAGGGAATCGCTGTCAACCCGAGCAAGGTAGCAAGCAGTTTTAGAATGGGAAGCACCCAAGACTGTCAAGGAAATCCGAGGATTCCTAGGAATGGCAGGATATTATCGGAGATTCATTGAAGGATTCTCCAAGATAGCAGGACCAATGACAAAGCTGTTAAGAAAGAACACACCATTCGTGTGGTCAGTGGAGTGTGAGAAAAGTTTTCAAACTCTAAAGGAAAAACTCACCACGGCACCGGTGTTAGCAGTTCCGGAAGTTGGCAAGGATTACACCGTGTACTGTGACGCATCCAAGCACGGATTGGGTTGTGTACTCATGCAAGATCGGAAAGTGATATCTTATGGATCGAGACAACTCAGACCTCATGAAGTGAATTATCCAACACACGACTTGGAATTAGCAGCGGTCGTATTCGCACTTAAAACATGGAGACATTTTCTCTATGGAGCTAAGTGTGAGCTCTATACCGATCATAAAAGCCTCAAATATTTCTTCACTCAGAAGGAACTCAATATGAGGCAGAAAAGATGGCTAGAATTGATTAAGGACTATGATCTGACAATCAATTACACACCAGGGAAGGCTAATGTTGTAGCAGACGCCCTGAGTAGAAAGAGTACCGGAGGAGTGGAACAAGAAATATCACCGGAGTTGAGGAAGGAAATAAGTCAAGCCCAAATACAACTATGGGAGAAGGAAGCCCATGAAGGATTATCGGCGTTGCAAGTAGCCGATGAGCTGAATGTTAACTTGAAGAATGAGATAATGATGGGTCAGCTAGACGATCCATTCATTGTAGAAGAGATGAGGAGAATAGATGAGGGAAGACCATCAGAATTTCATCGTGGAGAATCTGGATCTTTGTGGTTCCAGAAGAGGATTTGCGTTCCGGATATTGCTGAAATCAAGGAAGTAATACTCCGGGAAGCTCATCAAACACCATATTCAATACATCCGGGAAGTACAAAGATGTACATGGATCTAAAGGAATTATTCTGGTGGAATAACATGAAGCAAGAAATAGCACAATATGTGGCAGAATGCCATACCTGCCAGCGAGTGAAGGCAGAACATCAGAGTCCCGCAGGGAAGTTACAACCTCTACCTATTCCAGAGTGGAAATGGGAGGAAATAGGGATGGATTTCATCACCGGACTACCCATGACTAATAAAAAGAAGGACATGATATGGGTAATCGTGGACCGGTTGACGAAAAGTGCACACTTCTTAGCAGTAAATCAACAGGACAAAGGAGAGAAACTCATTGATCTTTACATCAAGGAGATCGTGAGTAAGCATGGAGTGCCTAAGAAGATAGTGTCGGATCGAGGATCCGTGTTCACATCAGCATTCCGGAAGCAACTTCACGAAGCTTTAGGATCCAAGTTGGATTATAGTACCGCTTATCACCCACAAACAGGCGGACAAACTGAGAGAACCAATCAGATCTTAGAAGATATGCTTAGGGCTTGTGCCCTAGACTTCGGAGGATCATGGGAGGAGCATCTACCTTTAGCAGAGTTTTCATACAACAATAGTTATCAAAGCAGCATCAAGATGGCACCATTTGAAGCTCTCTATGGAAGGAAGTGTAGATCACCGATATGTTGGTATGAAGCCGGAGCAAGCAAAGAGTTCAACCCTGATTATGTCAAGGAAAAACAACAAATCATTGACATTATCAGAGACAGGCTCAAGATAGCCCAAAGTCGGCAGAAGAGTTATGCCGATCAGAAGAGAAGGGCATGGGAGCCACAAGTTGGAGACATGGTTTATCTTAAGGTAAGCCCGATGAAAGGACTTCAGAGATTCGGAGTAAAAGGAAAGTTGAGCCCTAGATACATAGGACCACTCAAGATACTAAGTCAGAATCGAGGTTTAGCCTTTGAGTTGGATCTACCAGGAAGGTTAGCTCAAGTTCATAATGTATTCCATGTGTCACAACTTCGGAAATGTTTGAAGACCCCAGATGAACCAATATCACATGAGGAGCTTGAGTTACAACCGGACTTGACATACATCGAGAAGCCGACCAAGATTCTCGAGGAAAGCTGGAAACAACTCGAAACAAGGCAATCAAGTATTGCAAGATTCAATGGAAGCATCATCCCGAGAGAGAAGCCACCTGGGAAAAAGAGGAAGACCTAAGGAAAACATACCCCGAGCTGTTCAGGTATTACAACCACAACTTCGGGACGAAGTTTTCTTTAAGGGGGAAAGGCTGTAATGTCCCAGGTTTAGAGACGATCAAGGGGTAGATTTTAGAAAGGGATGTGCATTGCATAGTAAATTCTGGGGAAATTTCGCGCTTTTAAACAAAAACTGCATTGAAGGGGGACAAGTTTCTCTCTCGACACCTTACAGGGTTAGGGTTTCGAGAGTGCGACAAAATTGCTTCTCACTTCACTAGTTTAGGGTTTTCGAGAAGAGAGGGGAGAGTTCACATGATTGAATTCTAAATGTTATGACATGATTGAATTCAAAACAAGGTTGAATTTGAATTTCAAATTCAAACATTAAATAATTATCCTAAATAATACAATTAAGGAAAATCATTAGGTAAATAATCAATAATAAACAATACAATTAATAAATAATAAAGCTCATTAGAGAAACCTTGAGCTTTATTGATCAACACACACATAATACATTGTCTTTACAATATTCAGATTTGAAATATGAAATTACAACATATTACAAGAATTGAATAAATAGGAAAAGGAAAAGGCAAATTACAAGATCTCTAAATGCCCTAAACTACATTGTGATCTTCATGAATTCTTTGATCTTGATGATCTTGAGTTCATCCCGATCGGCACTTGATACCTGCACACATACACAACAAGCAAATTATTAAGCCAAGTGGCAAAGCCACTTGGCGGATTACTGAAAAAATGAAATGTAGGGGATATGGTCAATCAGCCGAGCTGATCCTCTCCGCAGCCAAGTTCACGGGATCCGGTTCACACGGACACACAAGCAAGCACACACATCGGGTGTGCATGCTCAACACCGTGCATCGCTTGTGCATGCTCGCACACACACACGAGTGAGTCACAAGGGTGGCAAGCGGGAGCCGTCGACCGAGTGAGGTTAGAGGACAGCCATATATAAACCCCTTCAACAAGTGAACCCTAGCCAATCCATCGGCAGAATCTCCAAAGGGTAAGAACACCAAGAACGGGAAGAACAGCCGGAGCCGTTCAACCTGTCCAAAGATCACCACTGAACCAAATCAAGCCTCACAAGATCACCAGGAGGAGCAGGGCAAGTAAATCAACCACAAGCACAACACAGAAGCAACCCTCTACACCAACACTCAATTTCTAGGAGCTGGAGTGAGGTATACATAAAAGAACCCGAGCAAAACTCTGTTTTGTTCATAAATAAGCATACACTTGCATCACAGAAGCAAGGTGGGTATGAAACCCAGTTTGTATCATCATCTGGCTATTAGGCCTTTTGGTGCAAGCAAACTAGAGAATAGACAGAGAGAGATTCCAAGGGGAACATTGGCATGTCAACAAAGTGACCTACCAGAGAAATCCAACCTGGACTAATCCCTATCTAGCCATTCCAAAATCATCCAGCCCACAAAGCCAAGCAAGCCATCAGATATTAGACAGATCCTGTCTATTTCTGTTGTCAACAGCAAAGGCACTGGAAAAACAGCATGGATACTTCCAGTGAGAGATCCACCAAATTCCAGCCAACCAACAAATAGGGGAGCTACCCTAGGGCAGCACAAGTTACTGCCAGGGTCACCTCAAACCCTAGAATAGCCAAACCAATCAACCTTGCACAGATATCATCACCCAGATGGGTTCAAAAGAAGGGCTAGGGTACACAACAAGTGTTGGCATCCATCTAGCCCTGTCATAATTAATTGGATGATCACCACTGCAAGCAGTTCACATCACTTATTCATTTTAGTAAATCCAGAAATACAAATAAGTGAACAATACAAATAATCAAAGCATCAGAGCCTTGCTGATGATCCAATGGATCATTGCAAGCAACAGGTGAGGTTTAAACCAGCACCAGCACACACCAGAGCAAACCTGTGTGACGCACACACATCACAGGTTGAGTAGCATGTGGTGCAGACACAACACAGCAGTATTTTACAAGCAACTGATGATCATATGATCATCAGGTGTTGGCTAGAGCATGCCAGAGCATGCTAAGGCATTACTGGCATCAAGTATGAACCAATTAATTAAACAATTGCATCACAGATAAATGAATTGAAGCACAGATAGGATCTCACCAGGGGCACTGGCAATTGCAAGTATGCAATAATTAACCACCACAACTAAGCCTAGGACTAGATTAAGCACACCCAATGAGGCCATGAGCATCACCGGAGGCTCATGAGCAATCACAGGAGGACCACAGCCAAAGTTTACAATAAACAGAAATAGCTAGGGAGCACAGTGAGCAATTGAGCAAGAACAGCACAGCACATCAAGCTAGGATCTGTGGCGACAGCAGTAAGCCAAGCACAACAGCAGCATGGCAATTGCCGGCATCTCCATGAGGAGAGGCAGGCTGGGGACTAGAGCATAGCATCGAGGAGAAGGTAAGAAGGGAGATGATGGAGGCGTACTAACCTGGAGCTGCGCGGCGGCGTCACCATGGCGGTACGGCGGCACAGCCTGGCCACGGCAGCGCCAAGCCATGGCCAAGCCAGGCGGTCGCCGAAGCGCGGAAGCTCCAGCGACAGGCACGGCGAGGCACACGGCCTCGGCACCGGGCGCGTCGGCGGCGACCAACTCGCCCCAAGCACACCACGACAGGGCGAGCAGAGGCGAAGGGGGACGCGACGTGGAAGCAGCGAAGCACAGATCGGCGCGGTGGATCTGAAGCGCCGTTGAACGGCGGATCAGATGCGCCGCATCTCGCCGGCGGCGACCGCCAGAGTTGGTCGGATTAATTCGGCGACGGCGGAGGCGACGCGAGTCGCCAGAGCAAGGGAGAGGATTAGGGTTAGGACGAGCGGCGCGTGGAGAGGAAGTGAGCGACCGACCGCTCGGGTCGGTTGGACCCGAGCTGGTCTAGCCAAACCGTTGGGCCACCCTGACAGGTGGGGCCCAGGGGCATTTCTGCCATTTCACAAATTCACTTTAAATGCACAAACTTTGGAAAATCACTATAATTATTTAACAGCTCTAAAAAAATAATTAAAAATATGATAATTGATCAGCATAAAATTCTCTACCTAAATAAAATATCAAAGAGAATTTTTGAAGACAATTAAGAATGAGTCTTAATTTGAGGATTTAAATAATCATTTAAATCACATATATATTTTTCAATAACAAAAATAAGTCTATTAATGCCTTTGGACTTCAAAACACCTTGACAACATTTCAAGGTTGTATTTTACTCTAAATCAAGGATTCCCAAATCATTCTTAGTATTAACCTCTTACATGAAATACTAACAACATCGGAAGGGGGGAACAAACCCTAAAAATGGAATCATGCATTATCGCTTCTTTAACCATTGCCCTTATCGGACAATGATGCTATTTTTCAGAACAAGAGGACAAGGGTCAGTCCATACCTACCAACTGCAGAGCTTTGCAGTGTTCAGGCAAGTTCATCACTTGCTCATGTCATTTGAGTATTTCTATCAAATTACTTGCAAAGTATTATGGTTATCACTATTGCATAAAATCAAGACCACTACTTTCATAACTATGAATATGACTATGTGGTGGGCAATGGAACCATGGATTGTGTTGATATGGTGGAGGTTCCATTGCAAGGGTTTATATCCATCTAGGATTAAACAACAAATGTCGCCAGTGATTCTTGTGCCGTAATATCCGTGTTAACCATAAGATCCGGAGTGGGACGGAGTAGTCAAAAGTGTTTCCACCTCTCGTTCATCAACGGATGCGCTTACCGTAGCAGCTTGTGTCCGGCGGAACAACCGGAGGGTGGGGATCCCATTCTAATTCCCCACGGTAAAGCATTGCTTGCCGTAGCGGTTGTGTCTTGCGGAACAACCGGAGGGTGGGGATCCCATTCTAATTCCCCACGGTAATGCGGTCTATGATGGGTTGCAGCCACCGGCGTAGGAGTGTATGGTAAGAGCCCAAGACTCGTTGTCGTGGTCGGGGTCCACCCTGAAATTACGGGAATAATGGGACCGACGTGGACCCGTGGTCGGCGCATGCAACAAAGGGTGGGTGTTCGAGGTAGCGGAGGAACATGATTGGCTAGACCTTATACCGGGCCTCACACCAAAGGAAGTGTGGACGGGAAAGCTGCCCGGTTGGCACCAAGGTTAAGATCTCTTATGGGTAAAGCAACACACCTCTGCGAGTGTAAAGAACCGTGACTCGTCACTCCCTGTTCCGGGATTGAGGAACCGCGAACGCGGCCGGAAAGGAGCTCCATGAAGTTCTAGTAAACCGGTGAAGGCCGACGGACATAGCTCTTTGAAATAAAAGCAATCTCTTGAAGAAATGTTTATCAAAACTTGCATTGGTATTAGACTTTCTGGTCTAATATCGTAGCTAGTGCATTAAACACCTCTTATCTATAATGAACTTGTTGAGTACGCTCGTACTCATACCACTCTTAAACCCCATGCTTAGATTGTCCGAATCGTCCGGAGGAGGACTGCGACAACAATGAAGGAGCCGAGATCATCGGCTATGAAGAACCCGACCTCTCGGGAGGTGTTGAAGGCGTAGACTACATCATCGTCTACGGATCCGGGGAGGCTTCCGGAGGAGAACAAGCCTAGAGATATCTGAGGAGTAGTAGTAGCCGAGCAGCACAAACTCTTACCATGTAGCTGCTCGATTAAATAAATGTTTAGTTTAATGAGACTATGGTATTGTAAGCTAAGTTGGGTTCACCTCGAACCCAAGAGTCATCCTCTTAAGACCCAAGAGGAGCTCCAAGACGACTTGTGTATAATGATTGTAATAATATGTGAATGAGTTATGGACCCTGCTATGTTCTGTTGTACTACTCTGAGGGATGTAATATTTGCGGAATGGTACTTCGCGAATGTTATATCAACGACTGGCATACTACAACATGCAGTGGTATGCAGGGTCACCACAAAATGTCCTGTGTGTGACGCTGAACGGTACAAGAAAGGGAAGAAGAAAGCTCCTCGGAAAGTTGTGTGGTACTTCCCGCTCGCCCCCCGGCTGCAACGGTTCTACGCGGACCGCAAGGAAGCAAAGCTCATGCGGCGGCACGCCGAAAGAAAGGAGGCAGTGTTGAATGATGAAGATCGGATTGAGCACCCAGTCGTCGACACACCCTTCGGATGCAAGCCGGTGGAAAGCATTAGACAATGAATTCGGAAGTTTTGGGGCGGAACCCGTAAACATCAGGTTGGGTGCGAGCACGGACGGATTCAATCCGTTCGGAAACCAGAGCAGCACACATAGCACATGGCCCGTGTTTGTATGGATCTACAACCTCCCGCCCGGCTGTGCATGAAGAGGAAGTACATACGGATGAGTATGCTAATTCAAGGGCCGACACAGCCAGGAAACGATATCAACATGTATCTCGAACTATTAAAGGAGGAGCTTGAAACGTTGTGGGCGGAGGAAGGGGTAGATACATGGGACGCCGTCGCGGAAGAATATTTCCCTTTGAGAGCCGCGTTGATCACGATGGTGCAGGACTACCTCGGATACGGTTACATTTCGTGCCAGGTGTGCCATGGACACAAGGCATGTGTCGAGTGCATGGAAGAGACGATGTTTTTGCAGCTTGGTAAGGATCCCGGCTCTTCGAAAACAGTTTACATGGGGCATCGAAGGTGGCTACGGAAGACCGACCCGTGGAGAAAGCGTGGAGATCCGTTCGATGGTACAAATGAACCCCGAGGACCTCCACGGAAGAAGAGCGGCGAAGAGATCGATACATTACCGAAAGGTTGGAAGGAGTGCCCTCCGCCGGGAAAGATACGTCAAAAGCCTGGAGAGAAGAAGAAGAAAAAGGCAACGGTGACGACGCCGCTCATTGGTGTATGGAAAAGGAGGTCCGTGTTTTGGGACTTGCCGTACTCGGAAAATTCTCGATACACCTCACCGCCTTGATGTCATGCATATTACAAAGAACGTGTGCGAGAGCTTGCTTGGCACTCTTCTCAACATGCCGGACCGGACCAAAGATGGGCCGAAAGCAAGACACGACCTGAAAGTTTTGGGCATCGGGAAGAGCTTCGGATCCCGGCGGCCCAAGAGGGACAATCGGAGGAGGAGGCGGACGGCGGTCGAAGCGCAAAAGGATTAAGCAGCCGGACTATTACTGTCCCCCTCTCCGCTTCACTTTTAGTCCGGCCGAGGTCGATCAATTTTTCAATTGCCTTCTAGGAGTCGAGTGCCCTTCGGTTACTCCGGGCTAATAAGCGGATACATGGACCCCAAGAAACGAAACTTCAGCGGCATGAAGTCTCATGACTGTCACGTGATGATGACGCAGATTCTTCCGGTTGCAATCCGAGGTATAATGGATGACCATGTCCGTGCAACGCTGATCGGGCTCCGTAACTTCTTCGACGTCATAACTCGGAAGTCGATAAGCGTGAAGAAACTCGCAAGGCTCCGGGAAGAGATCGTGGTGATCCTATGTGAGCTTGAGATGTACTTCCCGCCTGCATTCTTTGACGTGATGGTCCATCTCGTTGGTCCATATCATGGATGATATCGTCGGTCTAGGGCCGGCATTCTTACACAACATGATGCCGTTTGAAAGAATGAATGGGGTCATTAAAGGATACGTTCGTAACAGGTCACATCCGGATGGAAGCATCGTACGGGGCTGGCTCACCGAAGAGTGCATCTCTTTCGGCACGAATTATCTAGACATCGAGGACCCTGTTGGTTTGCCTCAAAACAAGCACCTCCGCAGGTTCGAGGGAGTAGGCCACAAAAATGGAAGGAAGGAACTGCACGTGCACATGTCTGGTCGGACTTCCGACTTTGACAGGGCCAACTTAGTAGCGCTACAACACATTGACTTGATCGATCCTTGGTTGAAAGAGCACAAAACCATGATAGAGAACAGTGGCAAGCCGATGATGACGGAAGCAGAAATATACAGAGAGCACAACTCCTCTTTCGCGCGCTGGTTCAAAGACCACATTGATGCTAATCCCCCACCAATGGATTCTGACAAGGATAAACTAGTATTGGCCTTGTCACATGGCCCCGCGCCCAACCTCATGACTTACCAAGCGTACGATATCAACGGGTACACATTCTACACGGAGAAAAAGACAAGAACGAGTGCTTACCGAACTCGGGGGTAACGATGGATTCCTGGACGGGTGACGTAAAGACTAGATACTACGGAAGAATCGAGGAAATCCGGGAGCTTAGCTACGCTGGGGAGAAAGTGCCGATGTTCCGTATCGGATGGGCTAAGAACGTCACAAAAGAAGACCGGTATTTCACCACCATGTTTCTACCCAAAGCCAACAAATCAAAGTCCACGAACGCCACCGCGCGGAATGAGCCATGGGTACCGGCAGAACACGTGCACCAATGCTTCTTCATAACCGACCCATCCAGGCCTAGCCGTGTTATCGTGAGGAGAGGCAAGAGGACCATCGTCGGAATGGATGGAGTCGCCAACGAGGAAGACTTCGAAGGACAAGTCGGAGACCCAATGATGGAAGAATCCGAGGATGAAGACACAACATACACCACAAGAAGAAGCGAGGACCACGCTACCGAGGTCAGGTCGACCCTTCAAAAGAAGAAGTCACGACACGGGGCTAAATTATTCAACGACGAGCAAGAAAAGCAAGAAGAAAGCGAAACACTCTTCTCAATCGATGATGTAAAACTTTATTTGCAATCTATAACTCATATTGCTTTTGTAATGCATAATTAACTCATATGGTCATGGCCAATATTTTATGTATGACTAATTAATATTGTGTTGGTCAATATTTTATGCATGCATGTATACCTAATATTAATTGCTTGGTTATTATCTTGAAAAGAGAAGGAAATAAAATAATATAGGATTTGGGGGAATAGAAAACAAACATAAAAGAAAGAGAAAGGAAATAAAGAAATGAAGAAAAAGAAAATAAAAAAGGAAATGTAAATGGCCAGGCCTGGAATAGCTAAAATTTGGCACAGGGACAAGTCCCGGGTATAGCCGTGCCAAGGTTGTTGCCGGCGCACCGGGGCCTTAGTGCGCCGGGGGTTACACTTGTCCCCGGCGAACCAAAGGGTTAGTGCGCCGGCGATGAAGGGGTCTGGCTATAGTGGGGACTTAACCGTCTTCCCCATCTTCCCCATCTTCCCCAAACCATTCTCACAACCCTAGCACCGCACCGCCGCCGTCGCGCCACCGCCGCACCCGAGCCGCCGAGAGGAGGAGAGCCACCGAGAGGAGGAGGAGCAGGCGTCGCCACACCGTCGCCTCGGAGAGGAGGATCGAGCAGGCATCGCCACCGTCGCCGAGAGGAGGAGGCGTCGCGCGCGCGGGCCACCATCACTGTCACCGAGAGGAGTAGTCGCCACCGCCACTGCCACCGTCACCGTCACTGTCGCCGTCGGTAAGACCTAGCCTGCCCGGCCATCTCCCCCTACCCTCTCCCCTCCCCTGCCATCTCCCCCTCGCCCCTCTCCCTCCCCTCTGGATTTCCCCTTTCAGCTGCCTCAGATTTCTTCATGATTTGGCACTATGGTTGATTCAAATGCTTGCAGTATGAATTAGGAGTATGAATGATTAGTTGAATGATTAAAATTGTCTTGGTGGAGTTCTACTGTTACTAAAGTTTGCCTAGATTACTAGAGAACTTCTAAAACTGAACCAATATTTAGAGTACTTACCGAATCATGTGCATGGAATTATAGGAGTGATTACAGGAGGATTTTGTAGTCTAAAACCTGATTTGATCATGGAATTATATTGGTGATTACAGCATAGATATAGTGTAAGATAATTAAATTGATAAGAACAGATCTTTGCTTGCCTTATTAGTCTTGCCTTCTTAGTCCATGGACAGATATATTGGTGAAATAATTCAGAATAACTGAATCGGTTTGCACACTCTGTTACTCTCACATTTAAAAACCATGCCAAAGTTAATTGCTAGCAGTAGCAAAAAAGGAGTTTGTTTACTTAATTTAAACTTGATGTCCAATGACATTGCTTGAGGTCCAACTTGAAATATATGCTAAAATTGGTTTCAAAAGCTAGCATTAGGTTCTTTTTGGTTCTTTTTGGTTCTCTGGTTTTGGTTCTTTTTTGGTTGAAAATTAAATTGCTCCCTGAAAATGAAAATGAAGTTGCTCCCTGAATAAGAAAATGAAACAATTAAGCTCATGTTGCTCTCTGGTTAATCCAGTATTATAATTTAGAACAGATGAAGTTGAGTAGGATTTCCTGGTCAAGATTATTCAAAGTTGAGTGCATTTGCAAATTGAATGATTTAAATGCTTGCAGTATGAATTAGTTCACCATGGATGAATGCTCATGCTGATGCTCACAGGTTGCAAATAAAGATGTTGAAATGGTTTTGAAATGCTACTCGCTCATGCTCATGCTCACTGCCAAAGACACTAGGCAGTATGTTGGTTCTTCATTAAATGAAAATGAAGAATTTGGTTTATGATGAAAATAAAAACTAGACACTTAGGCAGTATGTTGGTTCTTCATTTAAATCCCCACTGCCAAGAATTGGTTGATATATAAATAAATTAAGCATCAAATGCCACCAGTAGCAAGTGTTAGGGTTAGGCATGCCTCACATTTATTCTCTGGTTTAATAATTGTTGTTGGTACTACTAGTACTCGTTGGTACTACTCGTTGGTTTAGATCATGTCATTTTTGTGCTGTTTTGATGCTAAGTTGTTGCAAATGAAAATGAAAAGTTCTTGTCTCTGGTTGAAGTGAAAATATATTGATGTACATGGTTCTCTGTAAATGAATTGGGTGAAGTGAAAATAAAAATGCTACTGGTTTAAAATGACAAATGAAAATTTAAAATGCAGTAGGTTTGTTTGCTAGTTGCTATTTGCTTTAAATGATGAAATGCAGTAGCAAATTCTTGGTTCATTTAACTTGTTGGTAAATGCTTGCAATGAGGTTACTCGTTAGCAAATGAAATGAGTTAGTTCTCTGGCTATTACTAAAAAATGGTCATGCTACTGCTACTGGTTTAGATGAAAAATGGTTCATTTAACTTCGGTTTGCTTCAATTTATAGTGGAAATGAAATGGAGATGCTACTTGGTTCATTTAATTGGGGTTTTAATTTAATTAAATGCCTAATGAAAAATGGAAACTGTATTTGGTTTCTCTGTGGGGGTATATAATTGTGGTTAAAAAAAAGAAAAGAAAATGATTTTGTTCTCTGGTTTGAAATTTAGTTCATTTAGTTCAGATGCTTTTATGCTATGGTTCATCATGTGAAGTAGCAATATTGGGTATTCATTTGCTTCGTAATAGAAGCCACAAGGTGAACTAGTATTTCTTAGAAAATGCAGTACTATGAGTTCCTATTTATTGTTTTGCACATGTTTATTTAAGTCTGCTATATAATCTGTGACCTATTTTTAAACTGGAGAGCATTGTACAATTTTGGGTGTTCTCATGTTGTACAATGTTGCTTAGTTCATGTTGCTTAGGTATTTAGTTCATTTGGTTAAGTTCATTGGTGCTATTCTCTCGGTTTGAAAAAAGAACAAGTGCTATTCGCTGGTTTGAAAACATGTGCTATATCAATTGATGCTTGTCAAGTGTTCACAAATGCTATATCGGTTGAAATTTTGCTATGTATCATATATGTGAATTGCATTTACATTACGGGGATTGAGTTGCTATTGAGTGCCGGAATGTCGATTCATTTCCGTTCCGGCAATTCTAGCACTCGGCATGACCAATTTTTAGCAAAGGTCATGCCGAATTTTTCCGTGAATTCTAACTCTTTTTCATCTTCTATTAGTGCAAGCCACCATGGCGTCTGAAGAACAATTAGAGGAGCACTACAATAGGCACTTCTTTAGGACGGAGGAGGATGCCGAGGCCGCCGGTGTTGGCGGCGACGAGGACCATGAGATGGAGGATGACGCAGGGGGTAGTGGCGACGAGCCAAGCGGCAACGAGGCAAGCGACGCCGCCGGGGGTAGTACCTACGCGCCAAGCGGCGACGAGGCAACCGGCGCCGCCGGGGGTGGCGGCGAGACAAGCGGCGACGATCCTAGCGGCGCCGCCGGGAGTAGTGGCACCGGGACAAGTGGTTCCAAGAGGCCGCGGAAGGCAAGGCGCCAAAACACGGTCGGCACCGGCAGAGACACGGTCAAAGAGGTGGACCCCGCCAGTGGATTGCCGAAGGAGCCTAAGGATGTTGCCAAGGGGTACGGCAACCAACTGGCATGTATCCTCCGAGAGGTCGTCAATCTCAACGAGACGGACCTCCGAGCTGAGAGCAAAGCGCCTCTGCGAGCCCAGCTCATTGCGAGGTTGCACTCACGATACAAGTTCCTAGGCGACTACGCCTCCACCGATCAAACCAATAACATTGTGAACTCACAAGCCCTCCCGAAGTTCACCAAACACCTCAGCAGCTACAAGTACATGGTGCGGAAGCTGATTGCTGAGGGCAAAGGTTTCGAAGAGGTCCACTCCGCCTTTCCGCATGTCTCCCAGGCGGACTTTGATGCTTTTGTGGCCAATGAAGAGCTACAAGCAACCAAGAATCGCAAGTTGTGGGGGAAGGAAATGCGGGAGCTTAACATCGGCAACCACAACCTTGGGAGCCGTGGGTACGAGGGAAAGGAGCCCTATTGGGCGAAGGAGGACGAGGCGTATGTAAATGCCGGCATTGAGAACCCCTGGCTCAAGTACAAGGACCCGCTTGAAAGAAGATTCATCAGGTCCCGGTACCATAAGAAGAAACTAACCGGGGAACTTGTCACGGACCCGAAGGTCGTAACCGACATAATTTGGTTCACGAACGACAAGAAGGTCCTGGCGTTGGAGAAAAAACTGGTAAGCAATTTACCGGTTTAATTAGATCAAGTATCGTTCATATAATAGTAGCAACATTTCTAAATGGTTCGCGTTTCTTCCGCAGGAAGAAGAAAGACAAAAACTTTCTCAATGTGACGAAGGCTCCTCCTCCCAGGCGTCGACGGGCAGGGTAGCCTGGGACAAGCCTCTCGTACGGGCGCTAAACATCGTTAATGAGCATTCACCGACGAGAAGGCCGCATAGAGGCCGTGTGGCTGGCGCCGGTACAGGCTACAAGCATGGTCACTATGGCTTGTCGTCTGCGGACGATAAAAATGCGCGCAGTGAGAGGAAGCAGCGGGAGGCGGAGGAAATGAGGGAGTCAATCCTAGCCGAAGTCCAAGCTGGTTTGGTACCGCAACTGGTACCACAACTCAAAGCTACGCTCGTACTCGAAGTCAAAGCTGAAGTCGCCGCTTCGGTCCAAGCAGATTTCAACGCTCTACACGCGTGGTATGAGGGTGGCAAACAAGGCCCCCCCGAAAATGCAAGTGGTTAGCTTCGACGGCAGCAACTCGATGGCGCCGCCGTCCGCCGGCAATGACAATGTTATAATGGAGACTCCTCCGGCCGCCGGCAATGTCGGCTGGTGCTAGGGATTCACCGTCCATGCCGGGTAGCAGCCCCTCCGTCACTTGCACGCCCGCCGCCGCATGTGCCGGCCCGTCGACATTAGCCGAGCTCAACGCCCTCACGGTAATTAACCCATGTGTACATCAAGTTAATATATTAGTTTCGTCATCCTTGCCCTCTCTCTAACGCCATACACATGTTCTCGCAGGCGCTCTCAACGCCATGCACCTTCCTGATGAGAGTAAACGGCGAACTCAAAGACGTCGCGAGGGGGTCCATCCTTCGGCCCCTGGATAAGAAGTGGCACACACGAGATATGGAGGATGACGTTTACCGGGTTGAAGTGGATCGGGCGTTACCGGGCTATGAGGATTTGTTTCCTCCTAATCAACCGCATGGTGCCGATGACGAAGACCCGTTGAATCTTGCCTCACTGAAGGGTTGGGTACTGCTATGGCCGAAGACCCTAATTAGGATCAACACCTACTCGGGGTCGACGACAAGCAAAGACAAGCACCTTGCGGCGCCACAGGTCAGCGTCCCTCCACGACGGCCCGGCGGCGCCGGTGGTCGGCGCCCCACCACAACAGCCCGGCTGCGCCGGTGGTCGGCGCCCCACCACAACAGCCGGCGGCGCCGGTGGTCGGCGCCCCACCACAACAGCCGGCGGCGCCGAGGCCGAGGAATACGAACGTGAAGACTTCCAATGGGATATTCCTACGTCTTCACAAGTTGTCCATGAGGATGCGCCGGCCCCGAAATTTGGGTGCTCCAAGAAGGCTGTTCGATTCTCAAGAAACGGCCGAGGAGGAAAATCCCGAGGAGGTCGCCGCCGTCGCCGTCAAAAAGATGCTGAGCCCAAACACACTCCGTGCTACGGTTACGGCGGTGGGAGATGGTCCAGTACTACAACCCAAGAAGAGGAAGAGGGCAAACAAGAAGGACGCCAAAGACAAGGCGGCGGCCAAAGACAAGGACAAGGTGGCACTCCTTGACAAGTTGCCAAACAATTGGCGACCTCTGCATCACTTGGGTGAACCGATGCTGCCGGAGCATGTCCTCAACCTACTCACCGGGGATATGGCGAGCTTGCATAACCAAGTCCGAGTATTTGGAGAGGCAGCTTCTCAAATCAAAAAATCCAAGTTACCCTCTCTTCGTGGCGAAGGTGCCAAGCGGCATGAACTTCGTCGAGAAGTACCCCGCGGACTTGTGCTTCATCCGGTTCAATGACATCTTCAGCATCTATCGCATGCAAATGCTCCACTTTAGTGTGGTTCGCCTAGTTGCTCTTAGCTTGTCTTCCCAGATCGTTAAGGAGGGGACGCCGACCATCGCGATAATGGACCCCTTCTATATGCGGGAGAGCATCATCTGCAACGCTGGGGATCGGGCGATTGCCACACGGCAGGTCGAGGATTTCATGCTGGCGAACATTAAGAAGGGCGCCATTCTCATCCCTTACTTCCCGAGTAAGTAATCACACACTAGTCCCCATCACCATTCTATCCTATATCTCCATTTGCATTTCCAAAGGTTAATCCGTGTGTTTTCCGCGAGAGACATGTACTGCACCCTCATCGTCGTGCACCCGCAACACTCGCATGCGGTCTATCTCGACTCGGGTAGGGACAAGAAGAAAGACTACACCAACATCGGGGCCCTTCTCAATGATGCTCTCACCGGCTTCGCCAACAAGGCGAGGCCCCCTCAAAGTAGAGAGGAAATCCCGAGGAGGCTTGGTCTTAACCCACACAACCAACTTCCCCTGCCTCGGGCGATCGAAGCAAGACAATGGGATGGACGCGTGGTACGCCATCCTTCGGATGCGGGAGTACATAAAGTACGCGAGATGACATGTTGCTGCCGAGAGAGTCTCGGAGAGAGGTTTGTAAACATGGCGGATGCCCCTGATAGAGAGATTAGAAAGAAGCTGGAGTCGCATCCAGCGGTTCATTTGCACGGTAATCGTGCATGATGTCAACAAAAGGTCTGGCGAGTTCTTCTACAGCTACGGTCTACCACCTAATGACGAGATAGAACTCCGCTTGGAGATGTCGCGTGATGAGAGGCCGTTCAACACGCTTGAGGGCTGCCGTCCATTCCCCCCTAGGCGTACAACCTGATCCTACGACGGGAACAATATTGCTACAGCTTGAACGATATGTCTTTGAACTTCCGTATTGTAATACTTGCTACATATTCCCATAGAATCGACTTGTTGCTTTTATTTAGTTGTATGGATGTGCATGTGAACATGTGTCTATAGTTTCATTTACTTTGCTATATATTTCAAGATTATGGCGTAGATACCTTAATAATTATTTGCATTTACTCGACCCCTACTTGCCTCGTATTTGGAGTTCGCCGATGATTAGAATGTTCGGTCACTAGTACACTCGGGGGTGGAGCCGGTGAGCCTTGGTGCGATGGCCACAAGTATCAATCTATTGTGCATCCTACCTAGCCTCACTGACTCCATCCCTGGATGTTAATATGTGTTTCGACCGACAAATTATGAGGCACGCTATTTAATTCGTACTACTTGTCTTTTATTTGAGTTCGCACTTCTTAATTGCATTGGCCGATGATTAAAATGTTTGGTCACTTGTACACTCCGGGGTGGGGCCGGTGAGGCTTGGTGTGATGGCCACAAATATCAATCTATTGTGCATCCTACCTAGCCTCGCTGACCCCATCCCTGTATGTTATTATTTATTTCGACCAACAAAGTATGAGGCACATGCTATTTAGTTCATACTACTTGTCTTTTATTTGAGTTCGCACTTGTTCATTGCATTGGTACTAACGTTTTATTTGTCTTGTGCATGGAGATGCCGACGACATATGTCGTGTACAAGGGGAGGGTTCCTGGAGTCTACGACGACTGGGAGGACTGTCGGAGACAGGTGCACCGCTTCGGTGGCAACAGCTACAAGGGATACCCCACTAGGGTGGAGGCGGAAGGAAGATACGCCCGTTATCTAGCGGGAGAGATGAGGGACATGAGGAGGAACCGGATGAAGACCATGGCCTTCGTGATGATGGTCATCGTGACCATGTTGGTCATGTTCTATGTGATCGTAGTTTAGGTTAGTAGCTACATTGGGAGGTGTATGACGACACTTGTGACGACTATGTACCGAGACTTCTAACTTTGTGAAACTTCGTCCTTCGGTGTTGCATATGCACATGTGTTGTATGAATCAACGAGACTTGCGTATTTGTGTATTGATACCGAAATGAAACTTGGCTCTCTATGTGCTTCTCATATTGCATGTACTGCTGTCT
The DNA here is from genome assembly GCF_022539505.1 of Lolium rigidum. Classification (NCBI taxonomy): domain Eukaryota; kingdom Viridiplantae; phylum Streptophyta; class Magnoliopsida; order Poales; family Poaceae; genus Lolium; species Lolium rigidum. The sequence goes on along the minus strand of NC_061511.1, from coordinate 225,403,668 downwards.
AAATGTGAACTCAAATATGAATTGTTATATGCTGGAAAAAGCGCGAAATTGAATTTTCGAATATTACTGCCGGCGCACCTCAATGCCCTTCTGCCGGCGCACATCGCACGCGCCAGTGCTGGAAGCTCTACTGCCGGCGCAGTGGGACGTGCGCCGGTGGAACAAGACCTTTGCCGGCGAAGCACCGCTGGTGCGCCGGCAGTAAATGAACTTCCGCCGGCGCACTGGTTGGTGCGCCGGCAGTAGCCACTTATCACCGGCCTGTTCGCACCGGCGGGCTCGTGGTGCGCCGGCAATGGGCCTTTTAGGTGCGCCGGCGGTAGGCCTTTCCCTTGTAGTGAAACTTCCCGCCCACAAAATACAAAAAATTCACACGCTTTCAAATTCCCATTCTACCCTTGTGGAGATGACAGCAAAGTCGGTTGGTGGGGGGGTCTGCCCGTCATTTTTTGGATCACCACCTCCCTAGCCCCGGAAACCCTCCCAAAAAAATTCATTTCCCTCAGACCACCCACCGGAACTTCCCAAGTCCCTCTCTCTACCACCTCCACGACCACCGCACCGGAACATCCCCGCCGGACTTCCCTGGCCTACCCGAGCCCTCGCGATCCTCGTCATCCGGCTGCCTGCCGGAGCCGCTTCATCGACGCCGTCATCAACCGGACCGGATCATCCCCGCTGAACCTCGAAACCATATGCTCATCCAGCAGCCTACCGCAGTCGCTTCAGCTGCGGCATCGTCCACCGCATCGGATCTTGCTCACCGACACCGATGTGCATGAACCGAATCTGCTTCACCGGCGCCATGCATGATCTAAACTCTTCTACTTGTCGCTTTTCTATTGCTTGCCTGCAAGTTCTTGTTTAATCTTGGGGGAACCTGTTTGTGCTAACGACGCGCCGTTACGTCTTTGCAGATTAGATGAGTAACCATGAAGTTTAATGGCCGTCTCTCCAACCCCAAGGAGCACATGTAGTGTACTTCATCACCGGATCTATCAACCCCAGGAAGATCTGCTGTGATTCCCACGAGTGCTTCTCCTAATGTAAGTCCCTTGTTTTAGCGCCATGTTACGGGTTCGGATGCCTGTTTGTCCGAAGCTCTTTTAGTTCATTCCTAGTTATGACCGTAACACCTTGCTATTTTCTAGTTCATTGCTAACTTCAAGCGATTGAACATTTTGGTTTGCATTCCCTGCTCTGTAGATGTAGCCATCATAACTTCTATCTTGCTCATTCGTTGTTCATGCCAATCTTGTTCTCCATGAACATGTTGGTTTGCATTCCCTGTACTACGGTGATGCCATTGTTATTTCTATCTACTTCGTCGTAAGCTAACAAATTAACTGCCTGCTATTAGTTCCTGCATGCTATCGCTCTGCCATCCTGCAGAGTACAAATTTATTTGAACTCATCACAGCGAGCAACTTCCATCATAATTTTGTCTGCCATCTGATTCTTCAAAAGCTGCAATATTAACTTGTTTCTCTTAATTGGCATGGCGCTCACATATAGAATTGTGAACATATTGGTGTGCATTCCCTTTTCTACAAGTTCAGATCCCACTATATTCCGTTTCTGGTCCATCCTAAGCCGTAGCATTAACTATCCTCTATGTGTTGCTCATTACAACTTTATATCCCGAAACAAATTGATTTTTTCCCTTATCTACAAGTTTATCAGTGATGCCATTATAACTCCTATCTGTTTTATTCCTAGCTATTATAGTAACATCCTGCTATTATTTAGTTCATGGCCAATTTTAAGTAATTGCACATGTTGGTTCGCATTCCCTGCTCTATAGCTTTTGGCATCGTAACTTCTATATTTGGTTTACATTCCCCGCTCCGTAGATCTAGCCATCATAACTTTATCTTGCTCAGTTGTTGTTACAAAAATTATGGCCTGCTACTATGTTGTTTGTGCCAATTTTTTACTCCATGAACATGTTGGCTTGCATTCCCCGTACTACGGGTGATGCCATTGTTTTGTATCTAGTTCATTGTAAGCTAACAAAGTAAGGACTTAGTTTGGCATGCTATCACTCGCTATCTAAGCCTCGTAGTACAAATAAACTTGTCATATTACTAGATAATAATTTTGTGTGCCATCTTGTTCTTCAAAAGCTGCATTATCGACTTGTTTCTCTGACTTGGCATGACGCTCACATATGGAATGCTGAACATATTGGTTTGCATTCCCTCTTATACAAGTTCACAGGTGATCCCACTATATTCTGTATCTTGCTCAGTCGTCGTTACAAAATTTATAGCCTCGCTACTATGTTGTTCATGCCAATTTTGTACTCCCCGAACATGTTGGTTTGCATGGGACTCGACGAGTAGTAAGTCTGTCTGTTTCATTCTAACATGCTCGTTATATTGGTCTGTTGGTATGTGGCATGCACTCTTTGTTTGCTTATTGTGCGCATTACAATGATCTTGTTATAACGACGAAATGATGAGTTCCAAATTCTTTGGCAAACAATATTGTAGTGTCTTTGCCTTTCCATTGTTGCTTGTCTTAACTTGTAATGTCTTTGTTTCGGATATAGGTGCTGCATGGACAACTTAAAAGATTGCCGGATCGCTTCATTGTATTGCTAGGTTTAATTACCATTCAATTTCTCTGGGTTCTGTAATATTTTTTTCAATGCCTTGCAGCTGATGTAATATTTAGTTAGTTTTTATAGTTCTTTCGCGCATTTTTTCTTTGGTGCTTGTGGTAAGTGAGGCTATTCGACAGAAATCAATGCTGCGTAAATATTCTCAGTATCTAAATCACGAATTCCCATCCCTTAAACGGCCCAATTAAGCAAAATCACATATGTGCCTGCCCGCAAAATCCTAAAGCGCATATTATGCCGGCATATAAACAGCAACTAAACGGGCTGGCCCACTTACTTCTTGGGCCAGCCCATTTGATTTACCGTGGACCCCACACTCTAATTGGGCTGGCCCACTTGCTTTAAGGTGGACCCCACCCACTACTGGGCCGGCCCACTAAATAGTTGGGCCAGCCCATTTGCTTTTGTGGTGGACCCCACATACTAAATGGGCGGGCCCTTTAAGAGGAAAGTGGGACCCACCTGTGTTTTTGGCCCGGCCCACTATGGGTGTGTTTGGTAGGTCGGTTCACTACAGATTGTCTTTCTCAAGTGAGGCATGCTCACCCTATACAAGTTGAGCTCAGATTTTGCCATGTGTTTGGTGGGTCGGGTGGGTTCAACCATGCTGGGCCAAGAATCTGTTTGGTGCTCAGCGATGGGTTCAACCATGCTGAGGTCCTATTTTTACATAAAGACCCCTGAAAAGAAAACGGAAAAGCAATCAGGTCCCTATATATAAAAAACAAAAGCAATCGGGTCCCCGGCAGGCTGTGGCGGCGCTGGCCCCTGGCCGTGGCGGCGCTGGCCCCTGGCCGTGGCTGTGGCCCCTGGCCGTGGCCGTGGCGGCGCTGGCCCCTTGGCTGTTGTCGGAGCTCGTCAGTGCCCTGGTGGCGGCGCAGCCCGTCCGTGGCCTGTGGGCGGCGGAGCCCGTCCGTGGCCTGGGCGCGGCGGAGCCCGTCCGTGGCCTGGGCGCGGCGGAGCTCGCCCGGCGTGCAGGAGATGTCGTGCAGGAGCCTCCGAGCCCGTGCAGGAGATGCCCATGGCATGTGCGCGGCGGAGCTTGGCCTGTGCGCGGCGGAGCTTGGCCTGTGCGCGGCGGAGCTTGGCCTGACGGGAGAGAAGGAGAGGGGGGAAATGAGAGGAAGAAAAGATGGGGGTGGGGGTCTGGGGGTGGCGCGGGCGTCTGTACAGTGTTTTGCGGGGGCGAGGTGAGCCAGGCCGGGTTGTGAAGCTCGATTTCTGCTTCTCAACTCAGCCTGGTTGAGAGCCGTTTTTCGTATAGGTTGGGCACTGCTGAGATGGACCGAGCCGGGACAACAAACAAGAAATAGCTAGTTGGGCTAGGCTCAGGTGAGAATATCTGAGGCCGACCGGGCTACCAAACACACCCTATCTTGTTGGGCCGGCCCACCTGCTATATGGTGGACCCCACATACTAATTGGGCCGGCCCTTCAACAGGAAAGTGGGGCCCACCTGTGCTTTTGGGCCGGCCCACTATCTTGTTGGGCCAGCCCACTTGCTATATGGTGGTCCCACATGGTAAATGGGCCGGCCCTTTAATAGGAAGGTGGGACCCACCTGTGTTTTTGGCCCGGCCCACTATCTTGTTGGGTCGGCCCACTTTCTATATGGTGGACCCCACATACCAAATGGGCCGGCCCATTAACAGGAATGTGGGACCCACCTGTGTTTTTGGCCCGGCCCACTATCTTGGTGGGCCGGCCCACTTGCTATATGGTGGACCCCACATACTAAATGGGCCGGCCCTTTAACGGGAAGGTGGGACCCACCTGTGTTTTTGGCCCGGCCCACTATCTTGTTGGGCCGGCCCACTTGCTATATGGTGGACCCCACATACTAAATGGGCCGACCCTGTAACTGGAAAGTGGGACCCACCTGTGTTTTTGGCCCGGCCCACTAGCTTTGTTGGGCCGGCCCACTTGCTATATGGTGGACCCCACACACTAAATGGGCCGGCCTTTTAACAGGAAAGTGGGGCCCACCTGTGTTTTTGGCCCGGCCCACTTGCTTCTTGGGCCGGCCCAGTTGCTGTAAGGTGGACCCCACATGTTAAATGGGCCGGCCCATTTAAGTTTTGACCAGTCAACATTAGAGGTTAGGCCCGGCCCACGTAACTAATGGACCATCCCAGCTATATAGTTGACCGGTCAAACTATGTCATCTGGCCCGGCCCGCTTAAGATGTGGCAGGCCTCGTGTGGGCCTACCATCTACCACGGGGTTTCAGCCGGTTAACGCCGTTAACTAGCAGTTAACGGCGTCTGCCACGTGTCAGTTTGCATGACGTCAGCAGTCAACGGTCTCCCGGAAACACTTGGGCAACGGTCCGATATTCCGTGGCGGAAGGGCGCCCAAGCGCGACGGACCGAAAAAATCGTCGTTGGACTTTGCCTGACGCAGTTTCGAAAACAGAACCCATATCGTCGGGTTAGGCCCATAGGTGACGAAAAATGCCCCTTAGTTGACGATTTTGGGACGTTGTCTATCAGAACTTTTCTTGTAGTGAATCCAAGATCCTCCTTGGGTAGGAAGCGTCTGGCAAGTTCGGAAAAAATCATTGGCTGCGTCTGCTTGGGGAAGAAATAGGGGAAGAGGCGTGTAAACGCAGCTCGTGCATTGGAAATGCTTTCGCACGCCGAATCCCCATGAAGCTCGAGGATCGAGAGGGTGTCGAGAAGACGGTCTTCCTCGGCTTGAAGGGTGAAATCTTCCCCCATCTTTCCTGCTGGAGCAAGATTCGGGTTCGTCAAAATATGCACGAGAGATAATCTCAGAAGATGTTTACAAAATAAGGACAGGGAACTTACTTACAAAGCGTCAGTTCTGCGACTCTAAGCGACCTATGATGGCCTCTTCACATGCAATCTGTTGAGTCATGTTCTCGCTTAAAGCATTTTCAGCATGGTGAAGCCTCTTGCGAAGATCCACAATAGAAGCAGCGTCTTGTTCAGCCTTCTTGCAATTTTTCTCGCTTTCTTCAAGCTTAAGAGCAAGATCATCAGCGCGCTTGTTGGCTTTGTTGAGAGCCTCTGGTAGAAGGAGATGATGCAGGAATTTACAGTCAAAATACAATACAGGCTATCCAAGGAAAAATAATATAGTTCATCCGCAGTAAGCAAGGTTCACCTTTCAAATCTTGGACAGTATCATGGTACCCAATGAATTGAGTACCAAGATTGATGAAATCTTTCATCAGAGGTTGTAAAAAGAAAGTTGAGGGATAGGTCCAGAAGTGAAAAAACTCGGCAAGTGGTAAGCAAAAATACTTACGTCATCCAATGGAGGAGTCGTGGAACTCCAGGCCACAAAGTCATGGCTCTCGCCAAGCCCAATCCTTGGTCTTTTCGGCGAAGAGGATCGGGGGCTGGCGACAGGAGTCGACATCTCCAAATCTTGATGATGAGGAGGTGAGGTTTCCTCAGTAGCACGGCGTGCTTCTGAAAGAACTATGGTATTTGACGTGCTCGTTGGAGCCGTCACATTGGCAGCGGGTTCTTCCTCTTCTTCTTCGCCACTGTCGACAAAGAAACATGAGAACAATCACAAGAAATGTACAAAAAAAGGAGGTGGCGTAACTTACGAGCTAATGATAGCGTCGTCATAAGGGCAGAAGCCACCTTATTCTTCGGGAGAAGATTCCTTGGCAGGTGACCCAATGGGTTTAGAAGTGCCAGAATCTTCGACTTCATCCCGTTTCCTCTTGTTGTTTGGAGAAACAGCAGAGGGAGGAGAGTGTGCTGATTCAGAAGCTTCTGAGTTAGTCTCTTTATCGGAGGAAGCCGCGGATTTTTGAGATCCTGCGACTTCACTCTCAGGACGAGAGGGTTCTTGAGAATCGTCGGTAACGACGGCTCGCTCCTCTACCTCGCCACCTTCGGGGAGGGGAGGAAGAGAAGTAAAATTTTGATGGTTCTATCGAACAAAACACAAACAAAAACCATGGTGTAAGTTAATAAGATAGCAAGTCGAAAAATAGTAGTACAACTCGAGAAAGAAACCACTTACTACGGGGAGCGCGTGGTTGCCGCTGTACGGCGTCACGCGGCAGGAGGATGGAACACTATATTTTTTTATGAACGAGGTAAAACGTCGGACCAGCCTTTCCAGATCATTCACAGAGAGGTCCTTGGACAAGCGATCAACATCTTCCTCGCCAGTATACATCTAGAGGGGGTTTTTGCGAGCCTGCAGAGGCTGCACCCTGATCCTAAGGAAGTGCGCAGTAATTTGAACACCCGATAGTTCCTTACCGCGGGTGTTCTGAAGCTCATTGCTGCTTGCGTGAGGCAGCTCCTTGTGACGGTAAAGCACACGTGCGTTGGGAACCCCAAGAGGAAGGTATGATGAGTACAGCAGCGAGTTTTCCCTCAGTAAGAAACCAAGGTTTATTGAACCAGTAGGAGATGAAGGCCACGTGAAGGTTGTTGGTGAAGGAGTGTCGTCGTGGGGAACAGACAGATGCCATAGGATGGCTTATCTTGGGGCCGAATGGACGCTAGAGGATTCGGGGGAGGGTTTGCGACTAGATGGACGAACTTCCGGATGCTTTCCTCAAGAACTTGGCCAAGGCCAGAGGTAGAAGAAGAAAGACACAAGGACGAACTCGCTCTAGATCACCATGTTTATTGATTTGAACAGGTTACAGGTTTTCTCCCTTCTGTGGATCGCGCGTATGAAAGAGGTTGCCCCCTCTCCTTATATAGGGGAGAGGGTGGCTTACGAGGCAAGAAACCCTAATGGGATCTTTGACTAGACAAACTACTTTACAAAGATACTTTATAAAGCTACTTTAATCACGGATGACGCCGGGGTCTTCTTTAAACATGGAGGTCGACGTCCTCCGGCTTCTTTGACCGTCATCCTCTTCTTTGTCTCCTAGCCTTCGTTTAAAGCTACTTTGCTTAGCTCATCCTTGTCCTTTAGCTCCTGACGGAATCTTTGACCAGTCAGCCGACATGCTCTTCCTTCCGGTGCGCCGGTATCTTTCCTTCCTGGTTCCGGTATACCCCTCTTGGGGATACCGGCTTAGCTTTACTTAGCCAAGCTCTATCTTTTTATTCCGGTATGAATATTAAACCGGTATCTTGAAGGGTGAGACCATCCGGTATGGCATACCTTTGGCATACCGGGGGTCATCCCCCCAACATTAGTCCCCAAAGCTGGTATAGTCTGGCGGATTCTATCCAACAGACCATGCCAGGTTTCCGTATCTTTGGATACCGGTTTAACTTTCTCAGCTCTTGGCTCAAATCCGGCATCTTTGCTCGGACTTACATTTTCTCTGCTCGCAAGGCATTCTCCGGCATCTTACCTTCCGGTATCTTAGTCATTAAGTGTCTCCTCGGTGAGGTCGAGAATATATCGGGTCCCGTGCCTGTCAGAGACATGCGCACTGTGACTGTCGCGCCAGTGTCAGTTGTCACTTCGTATTGACCCCCGCGCGCCCATTTAATGCACCGCTGCAGATCCCACTCACCGCTTCGGATCCCGTGTGTGCCTCCGTGTGGCTTCCCTTTTTTCGCGTGTATCTCTATGCCACGTGGCGACCCGTGGTGCGAACCGTCGCGGGCCGCGAGGCGAAACGCGGAGGCCCAGCGGTTTTCGGCCCACCTTCTCTCTCCTTTATAAGCACAACTGCCCCTTCTTCTTCCTCTTCTCCGCATTTCCCCTGTCTTCGCGCATAGTGCTCCTCGCCTCTACGCCTTCGCCGCTTCTCGTCCGCCGCAGTTCGCTTGAGCTTCGCCGCCCGGCGAACCTACGCCGCGCCTCCGCCGGACCTCGTCGTGCGGAGACCTTCTGCAGCATCTTCTTCAAGCGCACTGCATTCTTGCTTCTTCTTGACCTTCACCGCCTCGCCGTCGGCAGAGCTCGTCGGCGACCGCAGGTCCGTTCCATCGCCGGCGAAACTCTTCCTCAGCGACCGCGAAGCTCAAGGTTAGTTCCAATCTTACTTTGCTCGCCATTTGCTCGCTTTTCAGATCTGGGGTCTACGGTGTTCTTATTTCCTCTTTTTCTTTGGTTTTTCTCTTACTCGTAGATCTTCACGCGGGGTCCAAGTGTGGGATTTCTGTTTCTTTCGCCTTCCCATCCAATGTCTGACGAGGAATCCTCCTCCGCATCTTCTTCTTCTTCTTCCGTTAGACATAGTAAACAATCTTCCGGCGAATCTACAGCTTCAGATTCGATGGAGACCGATTCCGGCAACCAGCAGGGATCCGGTAGCCACCAAGATTCCGGTAGCCGTCAAGATGCCGGTAGCCGTCAAGATGCCGGTAGCCATTTAGAATCCGGTAGCTCTAGCCAAGCATCCGGCAGCCACCTTGAAGCGAATAGCTCTGGTGAAGCCTCGAGTAGCTCCAGCCAATCATCTGGCGAGGAGCCTTCCCCAATCACCCGCGGAGCCTGGATGGGCTCCAATGTCACTAAATACGAGATCGATTGGTTGTACCGGTCCCGCAGGATTCCGGAAGGAGTCACTTGCCGGATTCCTGATGACAAAATAATTCCGGACCCCCAGGACGATGAACGCGTTGTTTTTCTTGCTTACTTTGAGCGTGGCTTTGGCCTTCCTCCCTCCTCTTTTTTCCTGGATCTTCTAGATTTCTATAAGCTCCAACCTCACCATCTTCCTGGTAACTCCATCTTTTACCTCTCTTGTTATGCCACCTTCATGGAGGCCTATATCGGCATTCGTCCCACTCGTGAGACGTTTGCCCGCTTCTTTGCTCTTCGGATTAACTCCGTTCAGGGCGTAGACATTCCTGCACCCAAACCCCCCGTGCAATGCGGGTCTTGCATAATCAGCTCCCGTCAAGGGAGCCCCTTTTTTAAGTTCTCTGGCCTCGAGTCTTGCCGGTTATGGCAAGGGACGTTCTTTTATGTGAAGAACAACGGCGCCGCAGATCTCATTGGTCTGCCTCCTTTCGATCCGGCGCCGCCCGCAAAGACTAACTGGGGCTACAATCCGAAGGAGTCTCACAACCAGACCAACCGGATTATACGCTTCATGAAGCAGAAGATGAAGGACACCGGCATCTGCTCCGACGATATTGTCCGCACTTTTATTTCGCGCCGGGTGCTTCCTCTGCAGCGCCGTGCGCATAGGATGAGCGAGATGTACGGCCCTGGCGATCCTACCAAGATCACAGGCCATCCCCTTAGCAAGAAGGATGTTGTTCTCAAGGCTAAGCAGATTTGTCAAACTGCTATGCCATTTAACTGGGAATGGGGCCTCCTTCCCTTCAGCACTACTAACCCTCCAACCCAAGAAGTAAGGGATTATGCGATTGGGGTTGTTTTTTGCCGGTGACTTTTAGCTTTTGCTAATCTTCTTTTTCGTGTTTTAGGCCAAGGACCGCTTCCCCCTTATTGAAGCAGAGCGGCGAGGAGCTTGCCGGAAACGCGCCCTTGACTCCTTCGACCCAGATCCTTATCTTTTGGAAGGATCTGAAGATGGGCAAGACCCCGGCAGCGCGTCTGGGCCGGTCTCCGCCGAAGCCAACCGGGTCCTCTGACGACCTGGTTATGCTTGAGGTATTTTCTTTTCCGGTTTCTTTTACCCTTCCGCTATCGTTTTCCTCCGAATTGCTTCTTAGCCTCATTCAATTCATAGATCCACGAGCACGTGCCGCCCCTGCGCGCCGAGGTCGGCTCTGAGTTTGTGGACAAACTCATGGCCCAGGGCCAAAAGAACAAGCGGCCGGCAGCTGATGACGGTTCCAGCCAGGCCCCTCCCTCCAAGCGCTTCCGGACTGAGCCCTTGGGGGAGAAGAAAGTGGGCATGCGCCGCTACGGGCGCAAGCAGATGCCAACCGCTTCCGGGTAAGTTTTTCATTTTCTGGCTTGCCTCTTTTTCGAAAAGTTCTTTTTCCGGTTGCTTTCTTCCAACCATCTTTCTTTCTTTTCCTCAGCCCCGCGCTCAAGCTCGGCCCAAGGCCCTCGGGCTCTGAAGGTTCCGCAAGGACTTCAACCCCTCCTCCTCACTCAAGCCCGGCACCACCTGGTGCCGGTAACACCTCTGCCTCCCTTTCGGGAGGCACAACAAATTCGGGGCGTGCGGCCCCTTCATCATCAGATCACCGCACGGAGGAGGATCTTTCCTTCCTCCCAGAGAACCAAGATACCGGCACCAGCAACATCGGTGCCGGAGAATAAGATGCTGCCGGGCGGGCGGAGCTTCCAGCTCCTCCCGTCCCTGGGAAAAAGACAAGTTCCGCGCCGGAATCCTCCGCGCCGGAAGGTTCCAACCCGGGCGATGTGCCCATCGCTCCCCCTTCTCCACGAACCATCCTCATGCCGCCGCCAGGTGCTCCTAGCACCAAGCCTTCCGGGGCCGCTTCTGCTGCGCCACCGCCCAGGACCTCCAAGCTCATCAAGGGGAAGGCGACGGCCCCCAACGCCCCTCCTGCCGGCCAGCAGCCTCTGGTGCTGCACGTCTCCAAAGCCGCCAAGGATACTGTCACCAAGGCCACCGGTCTTCTTGGCCGTATCACTGAGTTCAAGCGCAGAGGCCAGGATCTGGGGCATCTTCTACCCTACGCCCAGAAGTGGAACGCCGCGGACATAACTCCGGCGACCCGCGGCTTGGGCAAGGACAGGCTGCCGGCACCTGATCCCGTTGGGAATCGGTCTTCCGAAGAGCACTTTACGCGGCTCCGCTGCGCCGTGAAAGAGCTTGATAGCGCATGGTACGACGCCACGAACAATCTGATGGTACGTTCTACTAACTTTTCTCAATTTTTACCGGTTTCCTTACTTCCGGATTTGTTCTATCTTTTAGTTTTATGCCGGTTTCTCTCCTGTCTATCTTCCCAGTCCCCGAGTTTTGTGGTGAAAGCGCAGCTTTTAGGACAAAACTTGAACTTGAAAACTTAGCGCGAAACCGGCACTGCCAGTCCCCAAGTTTCGGGTTAAGAATTTTGTTCTTAGCGCGAAACTTATCTTAGAACACGCGAAACCGGCATTGCCAGTCCCCGAGTTTCGGGTTAAGAACTTTGTTTTTAGCGCGAAACTTCATTAACCTCTTTTTCTTTGAACAGCTCACGGCTGACGCTCGGAAGGCCCTCTTTGAGGAGCTCTTATGGGAGCATCGGGAGCTTTCTGAGGCACACGATAAGTGCCAAGGTAAGTTCTTGTTTTACCGGCATCTTTCTTACCAGGATCTTTTTTCCTCTTAACATTCGCAATTTCTGCTTGACAGTGATCCCGGAAGCTTCCATTGTTGCTCTCAAGGAGCAGCTCGCCAACGCCCAACGTACAACTTTCTTTTTTCTTCTGCTAACTTGGTTTCATTTTCAATCTTACCAACAGCCTTTTGTTTACACCTTCTTTTCTGTGTTGCGGGGGAGAAGGACCAGCTCATTAAACAGCATTAGGAGGAGCTGAGCGCCCAGAAGACCAGCTACCAGGAGCTCAAGTCCCAGCTCATCCAGCTAGGTCTTGATCATGCCAAGGTCCTCAAAGCCGCTGAAGCTGATGCAGCGGCTAAGATGAACGAGGCTCTGGAGGACGCCAGCAACGCCACCGTGGTGTTGCGAGCTGAGCTGGAGGAGCTGGCCAAGGCCCGGAAGGCTGCCGAGGAGAAGGCCGCGCGGCTGGAGGAGGAGCACAAGGAATGCAATCAGCTGATCCTTCAAACTGACGCCCTTGCCTATCGTGAGTTCTTTGACTACCGCATACGAGCCATTTTTTCTCCGACTTCATTTTCTTTTCGCTATTTTTTCTTCCGGTTTCTTTTTCTTCCGGATTCTTTTCCTTCCGGATTCTTTTCCTTAGCCCTTTTTCTTTGCACAGGCCTCTTTCCGGACTCCCAGACGTACGCTGTCAAGAAGGTTAACGCGCGCCGCCCTAGCCAGAGCCAGGCGAATCTTGTCGTGCCATGGACGCCCAACGACCATCTGGTCGCGCTTAACGCGCGGGTGTCTCATATGCGCGCCATTGATCGCAACTTATCTGACATCCCTGATGTAGCTACCCAGCTCTTCAGGACCCTTTGGCCTGGCGAGGAGGTGCCGGACACTTTTTCTCTCATCAGTGATCGTCTCAAGGGCGCCGGCAGGAGGATCCGCGAGTGGCAGTGCTCCGCTGCCTGCGCCGGGAGCAGACTCTGCCCTCCGCGTCGCTTGTTCCTGGTACCCGGAGCTCGACCTGGATGCCCTCACCGGAGTGCGCGGAGGCGCGGAAACCGATCTGGACCCGATCCTTACCGCCAAGCGGCAGGATCGCGCGTACCGCATCGCGGAGTACGCCGAAATGCGCACCTTCATTCCTCCCCCTCATGGCGTCCAAGATTATCTTGATGAGGAGGAAGATGAAGCCGAGGAGGAGCCTCTAGACGATGCTGGTGCTGGCGACGCTCCTCCGGAAGCTCCTGCTGCTTGATTATCTACCCTGAGATTAACCTGTTATGCTGTTTCGCCCTGCGTGTCTCAAAACAATGTTTTGTTAAATTCTTCCCCGGTATGCCGGGGCTTATGATGTAAAACTTTAAGTCTGCTCATGGTTGACGTACAACATTTTGTGCCGGTAAGTTATACCGGTAGCTAATTATCTTAAGTTTGCCTTAGCACTTTTGCGTTTTGGTTCTGCTTTTATCCTGTACTGCAAAGATTTCCAGATTGGCTCTGCATCCAATTCGATGCATACTTGGTTCTTTTGCCTCGGCTCTGCCTGCCTTCTTTGGGCGTTCTTTGGCGTATGAGCACAAGGTTCTTTCACCAAACAAGCATTTTCTTGAACTTAGAAACAATTCGAAATTTTGCAAAAAACCGGTATAACCGGGGTTAGTTAAATTTTTCCGGACTGTTCTTTCCCGGTTTCCCTCTCCACAGTTCATGTGCTTATCCCCTACTGGTTTATCTTGCTTGCCATGAAGCCAAGTTATGGACGACAGCAGAGTCGAAGACTCCGGTAGGGTTTAGCACACTACTAAACCGGAAAGAAAAAACGTTCAATAAGCAACCGGCAACAGAAAAAATAGACATGTTTCATGCAATTTAATAAGGCAAGTCCCCGAGATTCATTCGAGGTTCCGACATCTTTTTATTCATAGCACATAAGGTACAAAAAGGAACTTCTTACACCACAACTTCAAGAGTAGAAAGGACGCAACAAGGCTACGTTCCACGGGCGTTTGGTCTCGTCTCCGGATTTGTCCGCCTTTCCCTTCTTCCATTCCTGCGCATCGATTAAGTAATATGCATCATTGTGGAGAGCCTTGCTCACAATGAAAGGTCCTTCCCATGGGGGGGACAGCTTGTGCCTGCCTTCAGTGCGCTGCACCAGGCGTAGCACCAGGTCTCCTTCTCGGAATACCCTCGGGTTTACCTTCCGGCTATGATAGCGTCGGAGGTTTTGCTGGTAAATGGCTGTTCTTGCCAAAGCTAGCTCTCTTGCTTCTTCTAGCAAGTCCACATCATTTTCTCTGGCCTCTTTTACCTCTTCTTCGGTATAGAGCTGCACCCTTGGGGAGTCATGGAGAATGTCGGTTGGTATGACCGCTTCTGCTCCATAAACCATGAAGAATGGTGTGTATCCGGTAGACCGGTTCGGAGTTGTTCTCAGACTCCACAGCACTGATGGTAGCTCATCGATCCAACATCTCGGCGATTTTTCCATTGCATCAATGAGTCTTGGTTTGATACCGGAAAGTACCAAAGCATTTGTTCTTTCAACCTGACCATTGCCTTGCGGGTGCGCCACTGAGCACAAATCCAGCCGGATGTTTTTGCTTTCACAGAACCGCTTGAATTCTCCTTGGGCAAAGTTTGTGCCATTGTCAGTTATGATACTGTGCGGGTATCCATACCGCAGAATTACATCTTTCAGGAACTTTACCGCTGTGTGGCCGTCACATTTTGCGATAGGCTTCACCTCCAGCCACTTGGTGAACTTATCCACCATTACTAAGATGTGTGTCATGTTTCCTCTTGCAGTTTTGAACGGTCCAACCATGTCCAGGCACCAAACAGCGAAAGGCCAAGTTAGCGGTATGGTTTTTAAGCCGGATGCTGGGGTATGGTTTTGCTTAGCGTACCTCTGGCAGCCATTGCATTTCCTTACCAAATCCTCAGCATTATCTAAGGTCGTGGGCCAGTAGAACCCATGCCGGAACACCTTTGCTACCAACGCCCTTGAAGAAGCGTGGTGCCCGCATTCTCCTCGATGAATTTCCTCAAGCATTTCTCTTCCCTCTTCCGGCTCCACACATCTTTGGAGGACACCGGTAACACTTCTCTTGTATACCTCGCCATTGATGATGGTGTAAGCTTTGGACCTTCTCTGTATCCTTCTTGATTCATTTTCGTCAACCGGCAAGGTGCCGTTGATCAGGAATTCCTTAATAGGTTTGACCCAAGATGGTGCCTCTCTAACCACAAACACCGGCATGTCTATGTCCATGCTGTCCACAAGCATTGCCTCTTCCGGCATGGGCGTCGCAGTCCCCGAGTTTACCGGTACAGTCCCCGAGTTTGCCGGAGTAGTCCCCGAGTTTCCTTCGTCAATCTCCATTGGCACCACATGTGATTCCGGTACAAAAATTGATTCCGACCCCGGACTTGGCTTGATTGATGGAACTCTCAAGTGCGCCAGAGCTATTCCGGGAGGAATTTCTTGCCTGGACGAACCTAGCTTGGATAAGGTATCCGCGGCCTCATTTTCTGCGCGCGGCACATGGTGAAACTCACACCCTTCGAAGAAGCCGGCAATCTTTTGCACATGGAACCGGTATGAGGCCATGTTGGCATCTTTTGCGTCCCAATCTCCGGAACACTGTTGCACCACAAGGTCTGAATCACCATAGCAAATGATCCTGAGTGCCCCGATTTCTTTTGCGACCTTAAGCCCATGTATCAGAGCCTCATATTCAGCGACATTGTTTGATGCCCTGAAGTGCACTTGTAGAACATACCGGAGATGATCTCCCTTTGGTGATGTGAGTACTACACCGGCACCTAGGCCCTCCTTGAGCTTGGATCCGTCAAAATGCATCTTCCAGTACTCTATTTTGTGCTCTGGCGGCTTGTATTGTATCTCCGCCCAATCGACCAAGAAATCAGCTAAAGCTTGCGATTTTATGGCATCTCTTCTTTCATACACCGGTACGTAAGGTGATAGCTGAATTGCCCATTTTGCAATCCGGCCGCTGGCATCCTTGTTGCCCATGATATCGGAGATGGGTGCCTCACTCACCACCTTCATGGGGTGCTCCTCAAAGTAATGCTTGAGCTTCGTGGCGGCCATGAACACGCCATAAGTCATTTTTTGGAAGTGTGGGTAGTTTTGCTTTGATGAGGAGAGCACCTCGCTCAGGTAGTATACCGGCCTCTGGACGGTTTTTCCTTCCTCTTCTCTTTCCACCACAACCACAACACTAACCACCCGGTTCGTTGCCGCTATATAAAGCAACATAGGCTCTCTTTCCAAGGGCGAGGCCAAAATTGGGGCCGTTACGAGCATGTTTTTCAATTCTTTAAACGCTGCGTCTGCCTGTGTGGTCCAGACGAAAGTATCCGATTTTTTCATCAAAGCATAGAGTGGCAAGGCCTTTTCTCCTAGCCTGCTTATGAACCGGCTTAGCGATGCCAAGCTTCCGGTAAACTTTTGTACATCTTTTAGTTCTCGTGGGATAGTCATTCTTTCTATCGCCCAGATTTTTACCGGATTAACCTCAATGCCCCGGCTCGACACAAGGAAACCAAGCAGCTTGCCGGCAGGGACACCAAAGGTGCACTTTGCCGGATTGAGTTTCATCCGGAATCGCCTTAGGTTATCAAATGTTTGCCGGATGTCATCGATTAGGGTATCTTTTACTTTAGTTTTTATCACAATATCATCCACATAAACTTGCACATATTTTCCGATTTGATCAAACAAGCATTTCTGCATACAGCGCTGGTACGTTGCACCAGCGTTGCGCAAACCAAAAGGCATAGTAACATAGCAATAAGCCCCGTGCGGGGTAATGAACGCAGTTTTTATTTGATCTTCTTTTTTCAGAGGGATTTGGTGGAAGCCGGAATACGCATCCAGGAACGACAACAACTCACACCCAGCAGTAGAATCAATCACTTGATCGATTCGGGGCGAAGGGAAAGGATCTCTTGGGCAAGCTTTGTTGAGGTTGGTGTAGTCGATGCACATGCGCCACACTTTTGCGAGTTTTGCCTCCAGGTTCTCATCTTTTTTCTTTTCGACCAACACCGGATTGGCCAGCCACTCTGTGTGTGTGACCTCCACGATGAAACCGGCAACCAGCAGCTTTGTTACTTCTTCTCCAATGATTTTTCTCCTATCTTCAGCGAACCGGCGCAAAGGTTGCCGCACCGGCTTAGCATCCTTCCGGACGTTTAGAGAGTGCTCAGCCAGCTCCCTCGGAACACCCACCAAGTCATCAGTAGACCAGGCAAAGATATTCCGATTCTCACGGAGGAAGCTGACGAGCGCGCTTTCCTATGCTTGACTGAGGCCGGCACCGATACGAACGGTGCGCTCTGGGTACGCCGGATCTAGCACAATGTCCTTTGTCTCATTTGTCGGCTTGAATGTTGGTGAGTCCAAACTTCCACTCATCGCCGCTAGGCTCAACTTTGAAGACTGAGCCAGCGCAACAGCAGTTTGCATTCTCTTTTTCTCCTCCGCGATCACCAGCGATTCCGCTAGGTTCGATCCGGCGGATGCTGTTTCCATTGAGACTTTGTAGTTTCCCACCACAGTTAGTGGTCCACGAGGTGCCGGCATCTTCATCTTGAGGTAAGCCGTATGAGTTGATGCCATGAAAGCTGCCAATGCCGGTCTCCCCAACAAGGCATGGTAGGGACTATCTAAGTCCACCACCTCGAACTCAAGGTTCTCAACACGACAATTGTCACGTCCTCCAAACGACACGTCCACCCGAACTTTTCCTATCGGGGCGCAAGACAAACCGGGAACAATCCCACGGAAAGTTGTGTGAGTCGGCTGCAGCATGTTTTCTGTTATGCCCAGCGTACGCATGGTGTGCTTGTACATGATGTTTATGCCGCTACCATTGTCTATCAGCACCTTGCTGAATTTTACTCGAGTTTCCGGCCCCTTCATGATTGGGTCCACAACGAGAGCGTATCCGCCCGGGTTCGGCATGACTTTGGGGTGATCCTTGAACGACCAGGTGATTTCCTGATCTGACCATAGCATGTATTTTGGAATTGCCGGCATCACGGCATTTACTTCCATGGAACGGCGATGCACACTGATGACCCACAAGTATAGGGGATCGCAACAGTCTTCGAGGGAAGTATTACCCAATTTATTGATTCGACACAAGGGGAGACAAAGAATACTTGTAAGCCTTAACAGCGGAGTTGTCAATTCAGCTGCACCTAGAAACAGACTTGCTCGCAAGAGTTTATCAGTAGTAACAGTTTTATGGCAGTGGAAATAGCGAAATAACAGCAACGGTGAAATAAAGACAAGCGAGTAGTGATTATAGTAAACAGCAGGATTAAAATACTGTAGGCATAGGGACGGATTTAACGGGCGTTGCATGGATGAGAGAAACTCATGTAACAATCAAAGCATGGGCATTTGCGAGATAATAATAAAACGGTATCCAAGTACTAATCAATCAATAGGCATGTGTTCCATATTTAGTCGTACGTGCTCGCAATGAGAAACTTGCACAACATCTTCTGTCCTACCAGCCGGTGGCAGCCGGGCCTCTAGGGAAACTACTTGGATATTAAGGTACTCCTTTTAATAGAGTACCGGAGCAAAGCATTAACACTCCGTGAACACATGTGATCCTCACATCACTACCATCCCCTCCGGTTGTCCCGATTTCGTCACTTCGGGGCCATTGGTTCCGGACAGCGACATGTGTATACAACTTGCGGGTAAGATCATAAACAACGAATATCTTCATGAATAAATAACATGTTCAGATCTGAGATCATGGCACTCGGGCCCTAGTGACAAGCATTAAGCATAACAAGTTGCAACAATATCATAAAAGTGACATCTACGGATACTAGGCACTATGCCCTAACAATCTTATGACTATTACATGACCAATCTCATCCAATCCCTACCATCCCCTTCAGCCTACAGCGGGGGAATTACTCACACATGGATGGGGGAAACATTGCTGGTTGATGGAGAGGCGTTGGCGGTGATGGCGGTGAAGATCTCCTCCAATTCCCCGTCCCGGCGAGTGCCAGAACGGAGACTTCTGGCTCCCGCGACGGAGTTTCGCGATGTGGCGGCTCTCTGGAGGGTTTTTGGCGATGTCGACTTCTCTCTGTGCGTTTTCAGGTCGAAACCAATAAGTAGTCCGAAGGGGGGGCGTCGGAGGCCGGCCGAGGGGGCCAGACCACATGGCCGCGCGGGCCCCCCCTGGGCCGCGCCGCCATGTGGTGTGGGGCCCTCGGGCCTCCACCTCCTTTGCCCTTCTGGCTCCGTCAATATTTTGGTAAAATAGGGCCATCCGAAGAAATTCCGAGGATTTTCCCGAAAGTTGGATTTCTGCACAAAAACGAGACACCGGAGCGATTCGCTGAAAACAGCGTTAGTCCGTGTTAGTTGTATCCAAAATACACAAATTAGAGGCAAAACAATAGCAAAAGTGTTCGGGAAAGTAGATACGTTTTGGACGTATCAACTCCCCCAAGCTTAGCTTATTGCTTGTCCTCAAGCAATTCGATTAACAAGCGAGCGATAAAAGAACTTTCACGAACACATTTGCTCATATGATGTATATATTCTCATGCTATGGCTAATACTTAAGCAGTTCATAATGAGATACATGCAAATAAGATCATCCAACAGCTATGTCAATCATGGAGAGGTACCAACAATTAATAATAAGCACCATGAATCATGTATATAAGCAGGATTGCAATGTTCATAAGAGAATATGATAAAGTGGTATCTCGCTTGCTCGTATTTGATCGGCAAAACATAAATGCCGAGGCACCTCTTGAGTTCATAGAAAGACTAGAAATAGTGATTGTCAAAGATAAAAGCATCAAAATTATACCACAATCAATCATATTTTGAGACAAGCATATTATACTAAGAATGACAGTCGTGCTCTCAAGATAGTGCTCAAAGAAAGAATGGAGACACAACATAAAAGTAAAAGATTGACCCTTCGCAGAGGGAAGCGAGGGATTAACATGCGCTAGAGCTTTTCATTTGTAAAGCAGGAGTAAAATTATTTTTGAGAGGTGTTTGTTGTTGTCAACGAATGGTAATGGGTACACTAACTACCTCATCAACCGGACTCACAAGAGCGGCTCCCATTTTATTTATTTTTGGTTGGCACTCCTTCCAACCTTTCTTTCACAAACCATGGCTAACCGAATCCTCGGGTGCCTGCCAACAATCACATACCATGAAGGAGTGCCTTTTTATTTAAGTTTTATTATGATGATGACACTCCCCCCAACCTTTGCTTACACAAGCCATGGCTAACCGAATCCTTCGGGTGCCGTCCAACAATCACAAACCATGGAGGAGTGTCTATTTAAGTTAATTAATTCGGGACTGGGAATCCCATTGCCAGCTCTTTTTGCAAAATTATTGGATAAGCGGATGTGCCACTAGTCCATATGAGAGTCCGTCAAAAGTAAATGACAAGGTTGAAAGCTAAACACCACATACTTCCTCATGAGCTATGAAACATTAACACAAATTGAGAAGCATTTTGAAGGTTTTAAAGGTAGCGCATGAGAATTTACTTGGAATGGTTTGAAATGCCATGCATAGGTATTTATGGTGGACACTTATGGAACAACTTGGTTTTCAGGTGTTTGGAAGCATGAGCGGCGTCACCGCTCAGTACAAGTGAAGGCTAGCAAAAGACTAGGGAGCGACAAATCAAGAGAGCAGTAACTGTCATAATTATGCTTGCGGCAAAATAAATTAACGGAGGCATAAAAGTGATACAAGAACTTTGAAGCAATATAAATCATCGAGGCTTAATTGACTTTTTTGTTCAGTCATATGCATGCGTGAGCATGTGCCAAGTCGATATAAATGAATTATTCAGAGGAGGATACCACAATGCCATACTTACTTATGAATAAAACAATGCAAGCAAACATCCATGACATGCTACTCATATTAATAAATTGAAACTAAACATGAGAGATCATGAGCTACTAGACTTTCTTAAATAACATATACCTCACATGAACCAACTAAGCATGATCATATGGATGAGTATATGTACAAAAATGAAAGCAAATAGAGTTCATACCAGACCTCTCACCACAATCAGATTGTCGTAGATCGTCATTATTGCCTTTTCACTTGTGTAGCTTGGATAATATGAAATGAAAACCACGCTCCAGCCACCGAAGACCATTGAACTCATGATGAACTTTACAAACCAAAGAAGAACGGCAAATATTTTTGGTGTTTTCGAATTAGAAACAAGAACGAAAGAAAACAAGCAAACAAAGCAAAATCTTTTTGGGTTTTCTTATAGCAAACTAACGATAGCAAATAAAGCAAACTAAGAGCAAGGTACCAAATAAACAAATGGTGAAGAGAAACAACAGAAATATTTTTGGTCTTTTTGTGTTTTAGGAAAGAAACAAAGCGAAAACAAAAGAATGCACACTAACGAAACACGGAAAAGCGGGATGACAGAAATCTGCCAAATCCTGACAGCAGTACAGAAATCGAATTTAACAAAAATCTTCCATTGCTCAGACCAAAAAGTGTTCAACTAATGAAAGTTAGATAACAACCTGGGGAACATGCTCAAAAATTGGCAACTCAAAATAACGTTCTGGCTGTGCGTACGAATTTTTTTGGTAACAGCACAGAATCTGTTTTTGGACAGCACTTCCCCAAACATCATCTCCCTCTCATTAGAAAACCACTCTAAGAAACTAAACAAGTATGTACAAGTATCCAGCAATCATAATATGCAAAGAATGAGTGATGCCGGTGTACCTCCCCCAAGCTTAGGCTTTTGACTCTTCTTGATCATATATCATCCTCCTCTCTTGACCCTTGAAAACTTCCTTCACACCAAACTTCTCATAAACTTCATTGGAGGGGTTAGTACTCAAAAAACTTTAATCCACCTTGGCCCTGTAGTGACACATTGCAAGAACTCAATAAAACATTAACTACAGCTCTCCACATCTAGAAAGCCTCACTTAAAGTCCACAAGAGACAATGCAAAAAACAGAGACAGAATCTGCCAAAACAGAACAGCCAGTAAAGATGAATTTTAAAATGGTACTTCCGTTGCTCAAATCAGAAAACTCAAAACTAATGAAAGTTGCGTACATATCTGAGGATCGCGCACGTAAATTTGCAGATTTTTCTGAGTTACCTACAGAGAAATATGCCCAGATTCGTGACAGATAGAAATCTGTTTCTGCGCAGAAATCCAAATCTACCATCAACCTTCTACTAGAGACTTTACTTGGCACAACAATGCAATAAAATAAAGATAAGGAGAGGTCGCTACAGTAGTAAAACAAATGGAGGGAGAAAGAAAGAAAGAAATGTTGTTTAGCTCTCTCATGCATTAAAATATACTTGTTAACAAGGTTGATCAAGTCTTGCTACC
This sequence comes from Lolium rigidum, assembly GCF_022539505.1. Taxonomy (NCBI): domain Eukaryota; kingdom Viridiplantae; phylum Streptophyta; class Magnoliopsida; order Poales; family Poaceae; genus Lolium; species Lolium rigidum. The sequence continues at coordinate 225,381,469 of NC_061511.1, read as the reverse complement.
AAATAAATTTTATATGACATAAGAAGAAATAAACCTCAAATCAATCATGTTACCTTATATTGAATTGATATGGATCCAATCACAAGAGTTTGATATTCTTCTTTAGGCTCATATATAGGACAATCAATGGATCCCACTTTGATAGTTTTCACATTAAAAATTGTATTAACTCCACATACTTTATCAATCCTCTTGGGAAAATAGACGGTGTGTTCCTTATCATCAACATTGAAAGTAACCATGCCTTTATTGCAATCAATAACAGCCCCTGCAGTATTAAGAAAGGGTCTTCCAAGAATAATGGACATATTATCATCTTCAGGCATTTCCAACACAACAAAATCAGTTAATATCAAGCAATGCTCGAGTAACTTGAACAGGAACATTTTCACATAAACCAACAGGAATAGCGAGTAGATTTATCAGCCATTTGCAAAGATATATCAGTAGGTATCAATTTATCTAAATCAAGTCTCTTATAAAGAGAGAAAGGCATCACACTCACCCCTGCCCCTAAATCACATAGAGCAGTTCTAACATAATTATTCTTGATGGAACAAGGAATAGTCGGTATACCTGGGTCGCCCAACTTCTTTGGAATCTTACCATTGAAGGAGTAATTAGCGAGCATAGTAGAAATCTCCTCATTGGGGACTTTCCTTTTGTTAGTAACAATATCTTTCATATACTTTGAATAAGGAGGCAATTTAATAGCATCGAGTCAAAGGAATTTGCAAAAATAAAGGTTTCATCCAATCGCAAAATTTATTATAATGTTCCTCTTCCTTTGATTTTAGTTTCTTAGCAGGAAAAGGCATTTGCTTTTGAACCCAAGGTTCTCTTTCATTACCATGCTTCTCAGTAATAAAGTCTTCTTTAGTGTACTTTTTATTTTTAGCAGGCTTTTCGGGTTCTTTTTCAATTTCTTCTTTATCGGGAGTATCATTCTTATCATTATCTTCCTCACGTTCATTACCACTTTCGGTTTCAGCATCGAAATAGAAATACTATTAGGATCATTAACGGGTTCGAGAGGATTCTACAACATTCTTATGTTTCTTTTTCTTTTTCTTAGATGGAGCACTAGTTTTAATTAGTTGAGAATCTTGTTCAACTCTTTTGGGATGCCCTTCGGGATATAGAGGATCCTGGGTAGAAACACCACCTCTAGTTGTTACTTCACAAGCATGTTTTTCTTTAGAATTATTTCCCAACAAGTCATTTTGCACTTTAGTAAGTTGATCAATTTGAGTTTGAACCATTTGAAAATGTTTAACAAGTATCTTAACATCATTGGAGGTTCTCTCCACAATACCATGCAATTCACTAATAGCTCGGGAATTTTCCATTAAATGATTCTCTATTCTCATATTAAAGTTTTCTTGCTTAACAATATAATTATCAAATTCATCTAAGCATTGAGCAGGAGGTTTTGAATACGGAATATCCTCCCTAGTAAAGTGTTGAAGCGAGTGTACCTCGATCATGGATGAAGGGGGAATTGTCTCACATATATCTTCTATAGGAGGTAAATTCTTCACATCTTCAGGTTTAATACCCTTCTCTTTAAGAGACTTCTTGGCTTCCCTCATATCTTCATCATTTAATTTAATCATACCCCTCTTCTTCACTATCGGTGTCGGGGTTGGTTCAGGTGTAGACCAATCATCATGATTCCGGCCTATTTTAGCCAATAATTCCTCTGCGTCGTCTGGAGTTCTTTTCCTGAAAACACAACCAGCACAACTATCCAGGTATGCCCTAGACTCAATGGTTAGTCCACTATAAAATATATCAAGTAAATCATGCTTTTCCAAATCATGGTCAGGCTGAGCTCTAATAAGTGAACAAAATCTAGCCCAAGCCTCAGGCAATTTCTCTCCATCTTCCTGGTCAAAATTATAAATTCTCTGCAAAGCAGCATGTTGAGCACTAGCAGGAAAGTATTTTCGAAAGAAAACATCACGCAAATCAGTTGGACTTTTAATAGAACCAGGAGGCAAATTATTATACCAAGTTTTAGCATCATCCTTTAATGAGAACGGAAAAATTTTAGCGACAAAATAAGTACGCATCTTGACATCATCAGAAAACACGCCACTAAGAGTAGATAACTCAGTCAAGTGTTCAACAGCACTTTCTTTTTCAGTACCACAAAAGGGTGTTTTCTCAACAATAGCTATATGAGATAAATCAAGAGAAAAATCATAATCTTTATCCCTAATGTTTATAGGAGATGTGGCAAATTTAGGATCAGGAGGTGGTTTATATCTAACGAGCATGTTCTGCAAGCAACTTTTTAATTTTTCTTGCATCGGTAGTAGCATTGCATTTTTCAATAAAATCATCATCAAGCTCTACATAATCTTCATCGGGATCATCACTAGAATAATCAAGTTCGGGTGATTTAACAGGTGTAGTAGCATCGGGAGTTTCAGTATTTTCAATTTGTCTAGACTTAGCAATTGTAGCATCTAGAAAAGATCCCAATGAACCACTATCATCAAGCACAGCAGAAACATTATCAATATTATGAGAATTTTCAGATTCAGCAGAAGTACCAGCACGCGAACCATGCGGCGGTGAAACAAGTTTATCAATCACAGACGGTGAATCAAGAGCAGCAGAGGTACTCAGAGTTGTACCTTTTCTTGTAGTGGATGGTAATATGGCGATCTTAGTATCGCGAGTTTTACCCATAATGGAGAATTTGCAGCGAACAATATCAATCCAAGTGAACTTCCAAATAAAGCTATGCTCCCCGGCAACGGCGCCAGAAAATAGTCTTGATGACCCACAAGTATAGGGGATCGCAACGAGTCTTCGAGGGAAGTATTACCCAATTTATTGATTCGACACAAGGGGAGACAAAGAATACTTGTAAGCCTTAACAGCGGAGTTGTCAATTCAGCTGCACTGGAAACGAGACTTGCTCGCAAGAGTTTATCGAGTAGTAACAGTTTTATGGCAGTGGAAATAGCGAAATAACGACGAGCGGTGAAATAAAGACAGCGAGTAGTGATTATAGTAAACAGCAGGATTAAAATACCGTAGGCATAGGGACGGATTTAACGGGCGTTGCATGGATGAGAGAAACTCATGTAACAATCAAAGCATGGGCATTTGCGAGATAATAATAAAACGGTATCCAAGTACTAATCAATCAATAGGCATGTGTTCCATATTTAGTCGTACGTGCTCGCAATGAGAAACTTGCACAACATCTTCTGTCCTACCAGCCGGTGGCAGCCGGGCCTCTAGGGAAACTACTCGGATATTAAGGTACTCCTTTTAATAGAGTACCGGAGCAAAGCATTAACACTCCGTGAACACATGTGATCCTCACATCACTACCATCCCCTCCGGTTGTCCCGATTTCTGTCACTTCGGGGCCATTGGTTCCGGACAGCGACATGTGTATACAACTTGCAGGTAAGATCATAAACAACGAATATCTTCATGAATAAATAACATGTTCAGATCTGAGATCATGGCACTCGGGCCCTAGTGACAAGCATTAAGCATAACAAGTTGCAACAATATCATAAAAGTGACATCTACGGATACTAGGCACTATGCCCTAACAATCTTATGACTATTACATGACCAATCTCATCCAATCCCTACCATCCCCTTCAGCCTACAGCGGGGGAATTACTCACACATGGATGGGGGAAACATTGCTGGTTGATGGAGAGGCGTTGGCGGTGATGGCGGTGAAGATCTCCTCCAATTCCCCGTCCCGGCGGAGTGCCAGAACGGAGACTTCTGGCTCCCGCGACGGAGTTTCGCGATGTGGCGGCTCTCTGGAGGGTTTTTGGCGATGTCGACTTCTCTCTGTGCGTTTTCGGGTCGAAACCAATAAGTAGTCCGAAGGGGGGGCGTCGGAGGCCGGCCGAGGGGGCCAGACCACATGGCCGCGCGGGCCCCCCCGGGCCGCGCCGCCATGTGGTGTGGGGCCCTCGGGCCTCCACCTCCTTTGCCCTTCTGGCTCCGTCAATATTTTGGTAAAATAGGGCCATCTGAAGAAATTCCGAGGATTTTCCCGAAAGTTGGATTTCTGCACAAAAACGAGACACCAGAGCAGTTCTGCTGAAAACAGCGTTAGTCCGTGTTAGTTGTATCCAAAATACACAAATTAGAGGCAAAACAATAGCAAAAGTGTTCGGGAAAGTAGATACGTTTTGGACGTATCACACACTTTGCCTGTCCATTGGCTCAGTGACAAAGACAACCATGCACAAGTGTGGGTCTTCGTAAACATTCCGGCCCAAAGGTGCCGGTGGAGGTGGTTGGTCACGATTCTCTTCCACTCGGTTAACTTGCTGGTATTGCTGCCTGTTTGACTGAGGCTGCACCGGTAAGGCGTTTGCTCCAGTAAGTGGTGGTGGAGGCGGTAATTGCTGTTGTTGCTGCACGGGGCCCCCTGGCGCCTGCGCATCTTTTACCGCTCCCCTTTGCATCAAGAACTTGGTCCAAGAACAATCCTTCGTCAAGTGGTTCGACGGGTGATCCGGGTTCGGCGTGTGCCACCGGCAAGGTTGATCCATGGCGGCTTCCATGGTGTATTTCACGGGTTCCTGCCAGTTCTTTTTCTGGCCCCAGGGTTTCTTTTCTACCCACTGCTTCTTAGGACCCGCCCATGGCTGCGATCCGGTTTTCTGTCTCTGACTGCCGCTGGCGTCAAAATTTTCCTTCACGGCAGCAACTTGCTGTGATGCATATCTTCGATCCGGGAAATCTTCCCTTCTTTTGTTGTTCCTGTTATCCCGGTATTGCTGCTGATGCGGATTCGACTGCTCCGGCTCAGCTTGCACTGCCGGCTGCATTGGGTCTCCCAATGCATAGCTATCTGCCACACGTATCATCTCCGCTAAGGTTGTGGGCATGCTTCTCTGCAGCCTTTGCCACAAAGGTGATCCTCTCCGGCATCCTTGACTGAACCAAGCAATGGCTTGTGCCTCAATCACTTCTTCACATGTGTTTCTCATTGAGTTCCACCGGGTGAGATAATCCCGGTCTGTTTCTCCTGCACGCTGTTGGCACAGCGCAAGCTGTTGGGGCCGGTTTGGCCTTTTGTAGGTACTGCTGAAGTTGTTCACAAATGCTTCCTCAAAGTCCAACCATCCGTTAATGCTTCCTGCCGGCAAGTTGTTAAGCCAGATCCTCGCAGGACCCACGAGGTAGGACGGTATGATTCTTACCGCCCAACGCCGGTTCACTCCACCACCAGCCACATAAACAGCTGTGACATAATCTGCCAGCCAGTCTTCCGGCTTGGTCGTTCCATCATATGTTCTTGTGTCCCGGGGCATACCATCACACTTAGAGGGTACACCAAGATAATGGTGATGATCACCATTTTCCAAAAGGGGAATTGTAGGTGAGGTGACAAGAGAATCAACATGCTCACGGTGAGCATGCTCCATCAACTTAAGTAGAAACAACACAAGATAAAACGAGAGACAAGAATAACAACAAGTAACCACAATATGTGATTCAATATTCAGAGATCAAAAGATGGCTTGCCTTGGCTTATTTGTCCCCGGACTTCTTCAACTCCATCAAATAAGAATACCAATAATATAAATAAAATCCTTGTCCGATTCCACTTCTTCTTCTCTGGAATCGTTCGCATCTATCGCCGGAAAATATAAAAGGAACACAATCAATCACATTGCACCAACAAAACAAACATACAACAATTAGAGATTTAACCATTCAATTAAGGGCTACCATACTAAAGACTTAGAGATACTACAAAGCAACTAAAAGAGAACCCATTTTATTTACCTAGTAAAGGTATGAGAGTGCCACTACTTAGCAATTGCCTCTCTCGGTATCACCATGGCACAACTAAGTATCCCCTGGTAGATAACACTAGAAAGAGGACAAGTGCATTAGTTTGGCATCACAAACATTTATATTTTATTTTCAAACATTTTTGGAAAAGCGGGAAATCATTCTCTCTATTTTATAAAGCTTACATAACACTACACAAGGATGGGAAGTAAATGATATGCCACACCATTTGAAAACTTAAGCCAAACAATACAAGTAAGGTTAGTTTTCAGAGGTTTTGTTTTACAAGAATAAAACATTGGTTGACCAATTTTAATACAAAGAGGTGGTTAGAGTTTTCAAATAAATCAAAAAGTTTTGCTTCAACAACCCATGTCACACATACACATTACTAACAGTAACAAATATGCATGAACAGAGACTAACACTATTTTTCCTAGATGGCCAGTACTAATACAAGACTAACCCAATTGGATTTACTCAAAAATATTAATCCTACAAATTTAGGAATTTGTTTGAATCTGACTGTACAGAAAACAAGATCTGTAAGCCATAAATCGTAAAAAAATCCTAAAAATATGAGACCACTGCCATTTGAAAGATATTTAAACATAGATGCATACACAATTGGATTTGGGTTCAAATTGTTTCTGAAACTCTCACAAATGGATTAACAAGATTACTGCATGTCTTTACCATTTTCTTTACAACTGGACTTTCATAACAGATAAATGTTTGAAACTTGTTGGAGATGATTAAGAAAACATCCAGCAGTCCTACAAAGTTGGAATCACTCAATTAAGTTAAAATATGGATTTTTGGTGATTTAAAAGCTAACAGCCATGTCTGCAGAACACACAGAACAAGTTTAATTCACCACAAATCGTACATAATTCATAAAAATATGATGTCTGTTGCATCTGAAAGGTATTGAAAAGCTGGTTCTTACCCAATTTGTTTCACTCAAAAATTCGTTCCCAAGCTCCCGATTTAATTCGACAAAGTCAGATCTGACCAGATCTTGATCTGTGAACCATTTCAGTTTCAGGAGGTCAATCGAAGTGAAACCAACGCCAAAATGAAGGTACTGAACAGAGCTTTCACCCACCGTTGAGTTTGCTCAAAAAGGTTTTATAAAACGGACCCAATCTAACAAACAGTGGTTCTGCATGTTTTCAGAACTTTATTTACCAGGGATAATCTGTAACGAATTTGAGGATGATACCAATGCCAAGTTGTAGATATTTTCAATATCTACCTGTGGAACTTTGAATCACTCGATTTGGATCTGCACACGAGATTTGGTTGATTTTACAAGTTCGTACCAGAATCTGAAACAGCAAGATTACAGAAATTACTGCAAGGATTTGGACGAACTTTGCTCAAGAACTTCAGATCTGAGGATTGCTCAAGCTTCTCCATGCATAGCTCAACATGCACCTGCATCAAGATCCAATCTTGTGAGAGGGGAAAAGAGGAAGAGAGCTGGATTCATCTATGGTTAGGGGAGAAGAGAGTGAGAGGGGTGCTCTCATGGTGAGGGGAAGCTTGAGGGAGGAGGGAGCTTCATCTTGGTGAGCTCTTCATGGCCATGGCCGGCCATGGAGCTTAGGAGGAGCAGCATTTCGTGGTGAAGGAGAGGAGGAGAGTGTGAGGGAGTGGAGAGAAGAAAAATGAGAGCCAAAGGTGGAGGAGGTGGCCGGCTAGGGGGTTTTTATAGAGGGAGAGGGGTGGCTGCCTCCTTTTTTGATTGGCCAAGGAAGGTGGCTGCCCATTTATTGATTGGAGTAGTTGGGAGGCAAGGCTTGTAGAGGAAGGAAAGATGGAGAGGCATGGCTGGCCGAAATTTGAATGCAAACACAATTTGGCCGGCTCCATCCTTGCCAACAAAAATGAACAATGTGAGAGATTTAGAGATGGAGGAAGATTGTGATGGTGAAATATACCATGATGGTATTTGTTGCATGATGGATTTGTGCCAAGAAGATGATGGTGATGGTGATGTACAAGGTTTTATGTGTATGCCATCTTGGAGATGGCTTCCACAAGATTTTAGACTTGAACAACTCAACAGAAGATGAAAAAGAGAGAATGATGACCACATGCAACAATGCATGTGCATGTCAAGGTAGATGGGATGGTGATGGTGGTTTAGACAATTATAGAGCAAGACTAAGAGACATGGTGAGTGAATTAACCATGTTCTCACAAGGATGAATATGGTGGCAGAAATCACCAATTCATGAGGTCAAGGTGATGATGGAAAAGAATAGAGGATTGAGATGAGTATGATGAAATATAACTTGTTCTTCAAATATGAGGTCAATTGGGAGTGATTTGAATTACTCCCTGAGTCTAGGGTTTAGTTGAAGGGAGTCCAATAGAAAGTATCAAGAGATCATCTACTTGATCAAGAATTGGAGGATGAGGGAATAAAATGTGGTAGATCAGAGATGTGCATAAGATGTGCAAGAGTGATTATTTGAAATAGAACTTGTTTGAAAAGTATTTGAAACACCTCAATTGTCTAGGGACAATTGGGAATGAACTCAAGTGGAATGAAGTTTGAAAGTGTTGAGAGAAAACTAGTTGGAACATAGGGGTTCAAAATATTCTACTTACTTTCTCAAGTAAGATAGAGGTTTCTCAAATGTAGAAATAAGCAAGAAGGAAACAAGAAATGGTGTAGGTATCATAAACAAGCCTCTTGCTGAAAAGGAAGCAAGATAGAAAATAATGTTTTAGAAATCAGTGCTTGATAGAAATGGGATGAGAAACCAAACCCATTTCAGTTCTTTGTTTCCTTTGAAGAAATATCTTGAAAAGATTTAATAAAATTAGAAGTATTTTTGTGATCAAAACTAGAGAAGGAAATCAATAGGATTCTTGAGAGAGATAACTAATTTAGGGAGAAGTGTTCTCAAGGGTAGATGGTGGCTACAAAATGTACCCATCATTCCCACTCTTGGTTTTGTGAAGATTAAACTTTGAATAAAAACAAGAGGTAAAAATGAAGGAGGTGATCTAGTGTTGAATCATTGGATAGGGTATAAGACTGAGTTGGATATATGTGCTGCAAGGATAGTCTGAGACATGCAAGACATGGAGGTTGAAGAGGGTATTGCACAGATGGGATCCATGTATTGAGATTACCAATGACAGTTGAGGGTTGCTTAGATATCCACTGCCAAAGTCTGGAACTTTTAAGACTACCAAAACAGATGGTAGTCTTGGCTTCAAAAACAACCATGATGATTGGGTATAAGAGAAAGATGTAGCAAAGGGGTATATGATCCCAAGTTTTGAACTAAGGATGATTTTGAGCTAGATTAACACAAAGATAATATCAAGATGGCACACTCATGTTGCCATCAGTAGAAGGGTTTGATGTAGTAAGAAGGAAAAAAACAATTTTTCCTAAGTCACACATGTGTTTTATTAGGTGAGTTGTTTGTTTTGCCACAAGAGATGTTGTTCTTTGAGTAGCTCAAAACAAAACACAACAAGCAAATCAAGACAATTCCTCTACCAACAGATCAAGGCAATTCATCATAACAAACAGACCAAGGCAATTCATCTTAATCAATTTATAGAAAAAGTTTTTATTCCCCCTAATTTTTGCATTATGGACAAATAAACAAGGTTGCAAAAGTGGGGCGTTACAGACTCTTCCACCCTTAAAATAATCTCGTCCCGAGATTACCAAGCGTATGGCTAGAGGGGTTGTAAAGTTTAACTAAAGTTAGACTCCCTTCTTCTATAGACACAAAGTTGTCGAGGAAGTCGTGTCTTCATCTTCTGGGAGACATGATGGATTCTTGCCGAGGTGAGCCTTATGAAGAGGTTGACTACTCCATAGAAGTGTTAGATCTTAAACTTCTTAACGACCCTAGCGGGGGTTCAAGATTCTGGGAGAGTTAGTGTACTCCAGTGGTGCTTTAGCAGGGTTAAAAACGTTTTAGAGTTAGCTTTAAATTTTAGTGGAAGACGAAGTCTTCCACCCTTAAAATTGTTCATAGAGGGGGTTTAAAAACTCTAAGCTTAGGCCACGGGTCTTTGTCGGGCGATTCTTGGAGAAGCCATTGATCCCTCGTCTTGAGTTGAACATCTTCAGAGAGCGTTGTGTAGTCCATGGCTTCAAGAGGAGTTAGTGCATCCCAAGTTCCCAACAGTGTTTTAGAAAGGTTTAAAATTTTAGGGTCAGATCCAAATTTTAGTGGAAGGCGAAGTCTTCCACCCTTAAGATTTTTCATTGGGGTTTTTAAGGAAACTATGAGCTTCTGCCTTGTGGCTCTGTCCGGGCTGCTGAAGAAGTCGTTGATCTTGCGTAATCAGTTGAAGAATCTTCAGGGGAGGTGATGCGTAGTCCACAACTTCAAGAGGCACTCATGGTGTTTACTAGACCATATAACGCGCGGTAAGTTAGTAAGTTGATGAAGCACCTGGATGGTATCCATATGAAGCAGCAACAAGGGTCGTCGAAGATAATCTTCAGCTTGCGGGTTAGTGCTGACATATACCAGCTGAGAAGTGAGCGGGTAAATTACACCTAATCTTCAGTCTTGAGGTATCTTCATGAGCTTCACTTGATGCGGACCAGATGAACCATGTGATGTAGCTTGGCTTTGACGCTATTGTTCTCTTAGCTTGTTAGACGGTTTGTTAGAGGGTGGTTTCAAGAAGATATCCTCAAAGTTAGCGCGATTATACTCCAAGGTTAGATAAAGTTAGTATGTCTTCTTGCAGAGGTGCAGTCACTCTTGAAGGTAGGGGCTTCTACTTTCTTGATGAAGCGGAGATGCTTCAGTTGATCTTGAAGGTATTGGCTTCTGCTTTGTTGGCGTAGTAGAGATGCTTCGGCTATCTTCAAAGTAGTGGGCGTAGATAGGGGTCTGAGTTAGTTTTTCTCATGGTTGAAAAATCAACTGCTAACGAGGTTAAAGTTAGAGCCATTCGTTAACTACCCAACTAACTAGCAGTTAGCAATACATCGGCGAGGCAAACTTTAATCCTATCATTGCATGTGACACCCATACAATCATAACCAGAGACAAAATACCACTAACAGAGGCTACTGGTATTTTTCCTAGATGCACAGAAACAAAACAAGATCAACACAATTGGAATCATTCAAAAATATTTATTTTTCAATTTTTGAGACTCAAAAAACTAACCAGAAACAGTGATCAAGTTTTATTTATTCAAAATCGCACAAAAATCCTAAAAATACAAGGTCAGCGGCATCTGAAAGATAATTTCATAATGGTTCTGGTGCAATTGGAATCACATCAATCCGAGCTACCAAACTATTTTTATTAGCAAAACAGTACACTGGCAGATTTCCATTTTTAATTTCTGTTTTACAAATTTCAAACAATTTAAAAGGGCGGAAACGTCTAAATAGCAAGACATACATGCACACAACAAACAGATGCAAACACTCAAGGCAGCACACTAGGGAACTACAAGCAATCATCACACTAGACATGGTACTCTAAGTACCCAGAAATTCCTAATGCGCGGGGTAGCTCAATCAAAGCGATTGAGTTTGTCCTATCCATCCTATAGGTTTGGGCTGGTCGCATATGTTTTTTTTGACGTCTTCATATCATTAGCATCAGCTTCAACTTGGATCCTTGTAGCAGTTGGTGGTGAAGGGGCCGGGTGTTGAGTCGTTGATGTTGAGGCAGAGGAGAAAGTTGTGTAGAACTTCTAGTCTCGACCTCCCGGAAAGATGAGGTCTTCGATGAGGTAGCTGTTGAGGTGCTTCTGAAGTAGAGATCTTCTCGTGGCTGGCCTAAAAATAACTAGTCAAGAAACTGAGGGCTTGATCCCTGACGACTGCAAAAAGTGCAAGTCTACGGAGGAACAAGGTCAGCTCCTTAACAGACTTTGGTGATAACCAAAGACATGATCTTATTATTCTTTTATCTGCACACTAAGTCGGCCTCCAATCTTCAACAGCTGCTGTTGGACATACACAAGTCTTCCCGAGGGGTTGATCCATCTTTGATTTCGAGCCTCCAGGTCTGAGTCGGGGACATCGTCCAACATGTAGGTTTGAAGTGGTTGAGACAATAGAGCAAGAAATTTCAAACCTTTTTATAAAGCGGAGAGATAAGAATTTAGAAGCTTTGAATAAATAAGAGGAGTAGAAGCTATACTTCCGACTAATGAAAGAATTTGTTTCGTAAATAGTTTTTCCCCAAGTATTTGTCTCCTAACTAACGTCCATGCTAACTAAGGTCTCCTACAGTCAGGATAGCTCTGATACCAGCTCTGTGGGGACCCCGGACTAGCTGTCCGAAATACCCTGTTATGTATACAGTTCACGTTCCCATGATCAGTGTGCCGTGAACACATAACCGAACTGATATCAAATTACATCATCCTTTACAAAATGGAATAAGAAAATTACAAAGAGGTCACATGACCATCTTTACAAAACAGCCTCGAAGGGCCTAATCTAATCATCAGAGTAGCGGAATCACTTCAGCAGCGCAGAGCCCAAGTCAACTGCCTTAACCCTACAGGCAACTGACTGGGAAGACGTTCCTAGCTCGCATAGACGTCGTCAACTCCTTCTTCATCTGTCGAACTCCTTCAAGTCTGGCCAAGTAAATAGCCAGGGACAAAGCCGTGAGTACATTGGAATTGTACTCGCAAACCATCAAGAAGGTACTTTGCAAGAGTGCAAGATAACAAGTGCTAATCTAAGATGACAAGAGGGAAGAGCTAATTTCACTTGTGAAAATAGCATGAAGAAGTGAATCAGTTTCTCTTGTGGATTTAGCAAGTGAAGAGAGATAGTTTCTCTTGTGGATATAGCATCCCAACATCACAGTTGAAGGGGACACTATGAGGTTTCTATGACATCTCTATATCTTTATTGAAGAAGATACTTCAAAAGATAGACTACGACATCTCTACATCTTTGTGGAAGAAGATACTTCAAAAGAGTTCTACAACATAAAACACTAGGATGGGAGTAGCCCATTTTATTTCCTTTCCGACCATCTTCACATGGTCAACCACTTTCCCGTACCCTTCCGGTACTCTGAAAACAACTTTCTCTTTTTCTTTGTAAAGCCTTTCTAAAACAAAACTAGCCCAGGTTAAGGTAGGCCTTTGCAACCCGTCCATGACCGCGGACGCGGCTATTCGAATAGATTTGACTCTGCAGAGTTTGCACACTTTCCCCACAACTATCCGGATACCTATCGTGTGGGCATCATCCCCGCATAACAACATATGCCACGACGGATACCCGAACATAACCTTTCGCTTATCTCCACTGACATGAGTCCTTCCCTGCGGGCTTACCCCTTCCCGGCACCCCGGCAGCATACCTCCTTTTGAGCGTATCTCCGGCGCCACGACAGAAGACCCTCAGTAATCATCCGGCTATAGACAACTACAGTGTATTGCCTCCTTCAGAGCGCAACCCGGCGTCAGAGGTCATCGTGACCCTCCTAGAGAGTTGTGAAGGTGTCTCATGCCAGCTTCAACAAACTAGGGCTAAGCCCCGTTCCCATGTTGGGGTAGAGTGGTTGCGCAATAAAAGTTGGGCTGGCGTACACTTATACGCAGTGCTCCTTTAAAAACATTTTACCACACTTCCTTTGTTTGTCCACAACCAACCATACCACTTTCCGAAACATCAAGACCTTTCTCTTGAACAACACTTGGGCAAGACAACATCTTCCCAAAGTTTTCAAAGTTTTTTCCAAAACATAAAACATCGGGGTTTTCCCAACCTAAAGTTGTATGTAAGAGCTAAGATATATCGATGGCACGATGCTAGCCATCATACCACTAAGGGGATGATAATTGAGGTGTCAAGGGGATCATACATGCTTAGGATAAGCATGCATGGGAACAACATAGGTAGGATTGTTCGACAAGGGTCATGATGTTGATCATCATACCACTAAGAAGATGATAAAATAGGTGGTCAAGGGGGCATACATGCTTCGGGTAAGCATGCATAACAACAACAAGGGGTTCCACATACTTGAGAGTAAGTATGCATAACATCAACAAGGGGTTCCACATACTCGAGAGTAAGTATGTAGAGCATGAACAAGAGGTTCAACATACTTGGGAGTAAGTATGTATAGCATCAACAAGGGGTTCAACATACTTGGGAGTAAGTATGTATAGCATCAACAAGGTAGAAGATATAACAAGGGCATGATACTAACCATCATACCACTAAGGGATGCAAGAGGAGTGTCGAGAGGTCGACACACTCAAGGTAGGTGGGCATACCATCACACTTAGAGGGTACACCAAGATAATGGTGATGATCACCATTTTCCAAAAGGGGAATTGTAGGTGAGGTGTCAAGAGAATCAACATGCTCACGGTGAGCATGCTCCATCAACTTAAGTAGAAACAACACAAGATAAAACGAGAGACAAGAATAACAACAAGTAACCACAATATGTGATTCAATATTCAGAGACCAAAAGATGGCTTGCCTTGGCTTATTTGTCCCCGGACTTCTTCAACTCCATCAAATAAGAATACCAATAATATAAATAAAATCCTTGTCCGATTCCACTTCTTCTTCTCTGGAATCGTTCGCATATATCGCCGGAAAATATAAAAGGAACACAATCAATCACATTGCACCAACAAAACAAACATACAACAATTAGAGATTTAACCATTCAATTAAGGGCTACCATACTAAAGACTTAGAGATACTACAAAGCAACTAAAAGAGAACCCATTTTATTTACCTAGTAAAGGTATGAGAGTGCCACTACTTAGCAATTGCCTCTCTCGGTATCACCATGGCACAACTAAGTATCCCCTGGTAGATAACACTAGAAAGAGGACAAGTGCATTAGTTTGGCATCACAAACATTTATATTTTATTTTCAAACATTTTTGGAAAAGCGGGAAATCATTCTCTCTATTTTATAAAGCTTACATAACACTACACAAGGATGGGAAGTAAATGATATGCCACACCATTTGAAAACTTAAGCCAAACAATACAAGTAAGGTTAGTTTTCAGAGGTTTTGTTTTACAAGAATAAAACATTGGTTGACCAATTTTAATACAAAGAGGTGGTTAGAGTTTTCAAATAAATCAAAAAGTTTTGCTTCAACAACCCATGTCACACATACACATTACTAACAGTAACAAATATGCATGAACAGAGACTAACACTATTTTTCCTAGATGGCCAGTACTAATACAAGACTAACCCAATTGGATTTACTCAAAAATATTAATCCTACAAATTTAGGAATTTGTTTGAATCTGACTGTACAGAAAACAAGATCTGTAAGCCATAAATCGTAAAAAAATCCTAAAAATATGAGACCACTGCCATTTGAAAGATATTTAAACATAGATGCATACACAATTGGATTTGGGTTCAAATTGTTTCTGAAACTCTCACAAATGGATTAACAAGATTACTGCATGTCTTTACCATTTTCTTTACAACTGGACTTTCATAACAGATAAATGTTTGAAACTTGTTGGAGATGATTAAGAAAACATCCAGCAGTCCTACAAAGTTGGAATCACTCAATTAAGTTAAAATATGGATTTTTGGTGATTTAAAAGCTAACAGCCATGTCTGCAGAACACACAGAACAAGTTTAATTCACCATAAATCGTACATAATTCATAAAAATATGATGTCTGTTGCATCTGAAAGGTATTGAAAAGCTGGTTCTTACCCAATTTGTTTCACTCAAAAATTCGTTCCCAAGCTCCCGATTTAATTCGACAAAGTCAGATCTGACCAGATCTTGATCTGTGAACCATTTCAGTTTCAGGAGGTCAATCGAAGTGAAACCAACGCCAAAATGAAGGTACTGAACAGAGCTTTCACCCATCGTTGAGTTTGCTCAAAAAGGTTTTGCAAAACGGACCCAATCTAACAAACAGTGATTCTGCATGTTTTCAGAACTTTATTTACCAGGGATAATCTGTAACGAATTTGAGGATGAGACCAATGCCAAGTTGTAGATATTTTCAATATCTACCTGTGGAACTTTGAATCACTCGATTTGGATCTGCACACGAGATTTGGTTGATTTTACAAGTTCGTACCAGAATCTGAAACAGCAAGATTACAGAAATTACTGCAAGGATTTGGACGAACTTTGCTCAAGAACTTCAGATCTGAGGATTGCTCAAGCTTCTCCATGCATAGCTCAACATGCACCTGCATCAAGATCCAATCTTGTGAGAGGGGAAAAGAGGAAGAGAGCTGGATTCATCTATGGTTAGGGGAGAAGAGAGTGAGAGGGGTGCTCTCATGGTGAGGGGAAGCTTGAGGGAGGAGGGAGCTTCATCTTGGTGAGCTCTTCATGGCCATGGCCGGCCATGGAGCTTAGGAGGAGCAGCATTTCGTGGTGGAGGAGAGGAGGAGAGTGTGAGGGAGTGGAGAGAAGAAAAATGAGAGCCAAAGGTGGAGGAGGTGGCCGGCTAGGGGGTTTTTATAGAGGGAGAGGGGTGGCTGCCTCCTTTTTTGATTGGCCAAGGAAGGTGGCTGCCCATTTATTGATTGGAGTAGTTGGGAGGCAAGGCTTGTAGAGGAAGGAAAGATGGAGAGGCATGGCTGGCCGAAATTTGAATGCAAACACAATTTGGCCGGCTCCATCCTTGCCAACAAAAATGAACAATGTGAGAGATTTAGAGATGGAGGAAGATTGTGATGGTGAAATATACCATGATGGTATTTGTTGCATGATGGATTTGTGCCAAGAAGATGATGGTGATGGTGATGTACAAGGTTTTATGTGTATGCCATCTTGGAGATGGCTTCCACAAGATTTTAGACTTGAACAACTCAACAGAAGATGAAAAAGAGAGAATGATGACCACATGCAACAATGCATGTGCATGTCAAGGTAGATGGGATGGTGATGGTGGTTTAGACAATTATAGAGCAAGACTAAGAGACATGGTGAGTGAATTAACCATGTTCTCACAAGGATGAATATGGTGGCAGAAATCACCAATTCATGAGGTCAAGGTGATGATGGAAAAGAATAGAGGATTGAGATGAGTATGATGAAATATAACTTGTTCTTCAAATATGAGGTCAATTGGGAGTGATTTGAATTACTCCCTGAGTCTAGGGTTTAGTTGAAGGGAGTCCAATAGAAAGTATCAAGAGATCATCTACTTGATCAAGAATTGGAGGATGAGGGAATAAAATGTGGTAGATCAGAGATGTGCATAAGATGTGCAAGAGTGATTATTTGAAATAGAACTTGTTTGAAAAGTATTTGAAACACCTCAATTGTCTAGGGACAATTGGGAATGAACTCAAGTGGAATGAAGTTTGAAAGTGTTGAGAGAAAACTAGTTGGAACATAGGGGTTCAAAATATTCTACTTACTTTCTCAAGTAAGATAGAGGTTTCTCAAATGTAGAAATAAGCAAGAAGGAAACAAGAAATGGTGTAGGTATCATAAACAAGCCTCTTGCTGAAAAGGAAGCAAGATAGAAAATAATGTTTTAGAAATCAGTGCTTGATAGAAATGGGATGAGAAACCAAACCCATTTCAGTTCTTTGTTTCCTTTGAAGAAATATCTTGAAAAGATTTAATAAAATTAGAAGTATTTTTGTGATCAAAACTAGAGAAGGAAATCAATAGGATTCTTGAGAGAGATAACTAATTTAGGGAGAAGTGTTCTCAAGGGTAGATGGTGGCTACAAAATGTACCCATCATTCCCACTCTTGGTTTTGTGAAGATTAAACTTTGAATAAAAACAAGAGGTAAAAGTGAAGGAGGTGATCTAGTGTTGAATCATTGGATAGGGTATAAGACTGAGTTGGATATATGTGCTGCAAGGATAGTCTGAGACATGCAAGACATGGAGGTTGAAGAGGGTATTGCACAGATGGGATCCATGTATTGAGATTACCAATGACAGTTGAGGGTTGCTTAGATATCCACTGCCAAAGTCTGGAACTTTTAAGACTACCAAAACAGATGGTAGTCTTCGCTTCAAAAACAACCATGATGATTGGGTATAAGAGAAAGATGTAGCAAAGGGGTATATGATCCCAAGTTTTGAACTAAGGATGATTTTGAGCTAGATTAACACAAAGATAATATCAAGATGGCACACTCATGTTGCCATCAGGAGAAGGGTTTGATGTAGTAAGAAGGAAAAAAACAATTTTTCCTAAGTCACACATGTGTTTTATTAGGTGAGTTGTTTGTTTTGCCACAAGAGATGTTGTTCTTTGAGTAGCTCAAAACAAAACACAACAAGCAAATCAAGACAATTCCTCTACCAACAGATCAAGGCAATTCATCATAACAAACAGACCAAGGCAATTCATCTTAATCAATTTATAGAAAAAGTTTTTATTCCCCCTAATTTTTGCATTATGGACAAATAAACAAGGTTGCAAAAGTGGGGCGTTACATCCGCGGCCCTTGCCTGCCGGTACCCTGGCGGTGGCATTTCTTCATCCACGTATGCCACCCTTGCGGCTCGATAATTTTGCCCGGTTTCATATCTACCGACATGATTGTTTCCGGCATAGCCTCCCTTGGCGTAGCCCCGATCTGCCCCTTGGCTTTTTCTACCGGCATCATGTTGCCCGGCTTTTTGCTTTCCGAGCAAGAACTGGATCATACACAGTCATCTGCCGTGCGTTCTTTTCTCTTTCCCTTCTTTTGTCCGGATGAGGGGACGATGCTTGCCCCTGGGACTTGCTTCCGGCATTCTTTGTTGAACACGCGGATTTTGAGGCCACTGCCTCGTTCAGCTTAGCCAGCTGCTCAGCATTTTGCTGCTCGATGGTTTTCAACAGCTCTTTTACACGTTCTTGCTGCTTTGCCAACTCGTCACCGGAAAGAGATTCACATAACTCTACTGCAGCTTCAGCGGCTTTTATAGTTTTATCCAGACTACTGTACTTAGGTTTTTCTACGATGCTTACAGATACAGATGCACTCTTGCCGGTAAGAACTTCTTTGCGCAAATCCTGATCTAGATTACGAGCCTTTAGCCGGTTTTCCGGCATCCTAGCAGCATGAGCACTAACTGAAGCAAAGCCATGGGCAGCGTTGTACTCACGTAGGGTTAGGTTCAGCTCGCGCTGAGCCCGGATGATGTCGGCGCCACCGGTAAGCAGGGCCTTGCGCGTGGCCTCCAGCTCCTCCTGAGCCTTTGCCGGGTCGATGTTCTGCGCGATGGGCGTGGCCAGCGTGTTCATCGCCGCTTGGAGAGGTGTTGCCGGTGGTGCTGACGATGCTCCCGCGACGCCGGCGTCACGCTCCAGCGGTGGTTTTGCCGGGCGAGTCGATGCCGCACGTTCAGCTCCTTCCTCCACAGCTCCCTTGCCGGTGTTGACCGCACCAGCCATCATGACCTCCACGCTGCCGGCGGCGCGGCCAGCACACAGCCATCTTGGCGGATCCGGCGCCACCAGCACCGGCGAGAGGCGCTGGCGCACAGGGACGGTGCCGAAGTAGACGCGGATGCTGCCGAACTCGATGGTGCGGCCGTTCTGCGGGAACTTGCCGCCGTTGGCGAAGCAGCCAGCGTTATCGTTGATGAAGTCCATGTTGTAGATGCGTTGCACGAGCGCGGACACCGTGCGCTCGCCGTTGATGTCGAGGATGCCCGCCCGAATATGAACTCCAGCAAGCGCCACTTCATGCCCCACGGTGGGCGCCAACTGTCGTCGTGGGGAACAGACAGATGCCATAGGATGGCTTATCTTGGGGCCGAATGGACGCTAGAGGATTCGGGGGAGGGTTTGCGACTAGATGGACGAACTTCCGGATGCTTTCCTCAAGAACTTGGCCAAGGCCAGAGGTAGAAGAAGAAAGACACAAGGACGAAATCGCTCTAGATCACCATGTTTATTGATTTGAACAGGTTACAGGTTTTCTCCCTTCTGTGGATCGCGCGTATGAAAGAGGTTGCCCCCTCTCCTTATATAGGGGAGAGGGTGGCTTACAGGGCAAGAAACCCTAATGGGATCTTTGACTAGACAAACTACTTTACAAAGATACTTTATAAAGCTACTTTAATCACAGATGACGCCGGGGTCTTCTTTAAACATGGAGGCTGACGTCCTCCGGCTTCTTTGACCGTCATCCTCTTCTTTGTCTCCTAGCCTTCGTTTAAAGCTACTTTGCTTAGCTCATCCTTGTCCTTTAGCTCCTGACGGAATCTTTGACCAGTCAGCCGACATGCTCTTCCTTCCGGTGCGCCGGTATCTTTCCTTCCTGGTTCCGGTATACCCCTCTTGGGGATACCGGCTTAGCTTTACTTAGCCAAGCTCTATCTTTTTATTCCGGTATGAATATTAAACCGGTATCTTGAAGGGTGAGACCATCCGGTATGGCATACCTTTGGCATACCGAGGGTCATCCCCCCAACAAGGAGTGTAGTGCAGCGCAACACCAGTGATTCCGGCGCCAACGTGGAACCTGCACAACACAATCAAACTACTTTGTCCCAACTTAACAGTGAGGTTGTCAGTCTCACCGGCTTGCTGAAAACAAAGGATTAAACGTATGGTGTGGAGAATTATGTCTTCTTGCAGAAAACAACAGAGAACAATGATTGCAATAGATTGTATTTCAGATGTAAAAGAAAGGACCGGGGTCCACAGTTCACTAGTGGTGCTCTCCAATAAGATAAATAGCATGTTGGGTGAACAAATTACAGTTGGGCAATTGACAAATAGAGATGCATATACATATCATGATGACTACTATGAGATTTACTTAGGGCATTACGACAAAGAACATAGACCGCCATCCAGCATGCATCTATGCCTAAAAAGTCCACCTTCGAGTTAGCATCCGCACCCCTTCCAAGTATTAAGCTGCAAACAACAGTACAATTGCATTAAGTACTCGTGTGTAATGTAAACAATACAAATATCCTTAGACAAAGCATTGATGTTTTATCCCTAGTGGCAACAGCACATCCACAACCTTAGGGGTTGCTGTCACTCCCCGCATTCAATGGAGACATGAACCCACTATCTAGCATAAATACTCCCTCTTGGAGTCTGATACGCGTGGATGCACACGTCCGTTGGGAACCCCAAGTGGAAGGTATGATGCGTATAGAAGCAAGTTTCCCTCAGTATGAAACCAAGGTTATCGAACCAGTAGGAGCCAAGAAGCACGTGAAGGTTGTTGATGGAGGAATGTAGTGCGGAGCAACACCAGTGAAACCGGCGCCAACGTGGAACCTGCATAACACAATCAAAGTACTTTGCCCCAACGTAACAGTGAGATTGTCAATCTCACCGGATTGCTGAAAACAAAGGATTAAACGTATCGAGTGGAAGATGGTGTTTGTTTGCAAAGAACAGTGAAAACAATGATTGCAGTAGAATGTATTCAGATGTAAAAGAATGGACCGGGGTCCACAGTTCACTAGTGGTGTCTCTCCAATAAGATAACTAACATGCTGGGTGAACAAATTACAGGTGGGCAATTGACAAATAAAGATTCAATACATATCAATGATGATTACTATGTGATTTAATCAGGGCATTACGACAAAGTACATAGACCGCTATCCAAGCATGCATCTATGCCTAAATAATCCACCTTCAGGTTATCATCCGAACCCCTTCCAGTATTAAGTTGTAAACAACAGATAATTGCATTAAGTATGGTGCGTAATGTAATCAACACAAATATCCTTAGACAAAGCATTGATGTTTTATCCCTAGTAGCAACAGCACATCCACAACCTTAGAACCTATTGTCACGATCCCAGATTCAATGGAGGCATGAACCCACTATCGAGCATAATTACTCCCTCTTGGAGTTAAAAGTATCAACTTGGCCAGAGCCTCTACTAGCAACGGAGAGCATGCAAGAACATAAACAACACATATATGATAGATTGATAATCAACTTGACATAATATTCTATATTCATCGGATCCCGCCAAACACAACATGTAGCATTACAAATAGATGATCTTGATCATGTTAGGCAGCTCACAAGATCTAAACAATGATAGCACATGCGGAGAAGACAACCAACTAGCTACTGCTATGGACCCATAGTCCAAGGATGAACTACTCACGCATCAATTCGGAGGCGGGCATGATGATGTAGAGCCCCTCCGGTGATGATTCCCCTCTCCAGCAGGGTGCCGGAGGCGATCTCCTGAATCCCCCGAGATGGGATTGGCGGCGGCAGCCTCTCAGTAATGTTTTCCGTATCGTGGCTCTCGGTACAGGGGGTTTCGCGACGAAGGCTATTTGTAGGCGGAAGGGTAGGTCGGGGGCGACGCGAGGGGCCCGGACCACGAGGTCGCGCGGCCGGGGCCCGGGCCGCGCCGCCCTGTTGTCTGGCCACCTCGTGGCCCCACTTCGTTATCCCTCCGGTCTTCTGGAAGCTTCGTGGAAAAATAGGACCCTGGGCGTTGATTTCGTCCAATTCCGAGAATATTTCCTTACTAGGATTTCTGAAACCAAAAATAGCAGAAAACAACAACTGGCACTTTGGCATCTTGTTAATAGGTTAGTGCCGGAAAATGTATAATAATGCTGTAAAGTATGTATAAAACATTCAAGTATTGTCATAAAAGTAGCATGGAACATAAGAAATTATAGATACGTTTGAGACGTATCAAGCATCCCCAAGCTTAGTTCCTACTCGCCCTCGAGTAGGTAAACGATAACACAAATAATTTCTGAAGTGACATGCTACCAACATAATCTTGATCAACATTATTGTAAAGCATATGAGATGAATGGAGTGATCTGAACAAAAGATTGCTAACAAAGATAATGACTAAATAAATGAATCATATAGCAAAACTTTTCATGAATAGTACTTTCAAGACAAGCATCAACAAGACTTGCATAAGAGCTAACTCATAAGCAATAAATTCTTAGTAGAATGAATTGAAGTAACACAAAGGATGATTAAGTTTCAGCAATTGCTTTCAACTTGTAACATGTATATCTCATGGATATTTGTCAACATAGAGTAATATAACAGGTGCAATAGGTAAACATGTAAGAATCAATGCACACAATTAACACAAGTGTTTGCTTCTAAGATAGAAAGAAGTGGGTAAACTGACTCAACATAAAGTAAAAGAATGGCCCTTCGCAGAGGGAAGCATGGATTACTATTTTTGTGCTAGAGCTTTTATTTTGAAAACATAGAAACAATTTTGTCAACGGTAGTAATAATTCATATGTGCTATGCATAATACTTCCTACAAGTTGCATGTCTCATGCATAGAGTACAAATAGTGCTCGCACCTTGTCCTAATTAGCTCGGAAAACACGGATTATCATCGCATAACATATGTTTCAACCAAGTGTCACAAAGGGGTACCTCTATGCCGCCTGTACAAGTGTCTAAGGAGAAAGCACGCATTGGATTTCTCGCTTTTGATTATTCTCAACTTAGACATCCATACCGGGACAACATAGACAACAGATAATGGACTCCTCTTTTAATGCTTAAGCATTCAACAACAAATAATATTCTCATAAGAGATTGAGGTTGTATGTCCAAACTGAAATTTCCACCATGATTCATGGCTTTAGTTGGCTGCCCAATGTTCTTCTCTAACATATGCATACTCAAACCATTTGATCATGAAATTGCACTTACTTCAGACAAGACGAACATGCATAGCATCTCACATGATATCCAACAAAGGTAAAAGTTGATGGCGTCCCCAGAAACATGGTTACCACTCAACAAGCAACTTATAAGAATTAAAACACATAACTACATATTCATCATCACAATAGTTTTTAAGCTATTTGTCCCATGAGCTATATATTGTAAAGGTAAAGGAATGAAATTTTAAAGGTAGCACTCAAGTAATTTACTTTGGAATGGCAGAAAAAATACCACATAGTAGGTAGATATGGTGGACACAAATGGCATGGATTTTGGCTCAAGATGTTTGGATGCACGAGAAGCATTTCCTCTCAGTACAAGGTTTGGGCTAGCAAGGTTGTTTGAAGCAAACACAAGTATGAACAGGTACAGCAAAACTCACACAAGAACATATTGCAAGCATTATAAGACTCTACACTGTCTTCCTTGTTGTTCAAACACTTTACCAGAAAATATCTAGACTTAGAGAGACCAATCATGCAAACCAAATTAAACAAGCTCTACGGTAGTTCTTCATTAATAGATTAAACTACATGATGCAAGAGCTTAAACATGATCTATGAGAGCTCAAACAATTGCCAAGTTGCCAAACCATATGCAGCATTTTCTGATTCCAACCAAATAGCAATTTAACGAAGCAATTTTCAGCCTTCGCCATGAACATTAAAGCACAATTAAGAACACAAGTGTTCCATATGAAAAAGCGGAGCGTAATATCTCCAATATAAGAATGATGGGATCCAACTTTATTCAAAACAAAACGAAAATAAAAGCAAACCGACGCTCCAAGTAAAGAACATAAGATGTGATGGAATAAAAATATAGTTTCACTAGAAGTGACCTGATAATGTTGTCGATGAAGAAGGGAATGCCTTGGGCATCCCCAAGCTTATATGCTTGAGTCTTCTTAAAATATGCATGGATGAACCACCGGGGCATCCCCAAGCTTAGACCTTTCACTCTTCTTGATCATAGTATATCATCCTCTTCTCTTGATCCTTGAAAACTTCCTCCACACCAAACTTCAAACAAACTCATTAGAGGGTTAGTGCATAATCAAAAATTCACATATTCAGAGATTACACAATCATTCATAACACTTCTGGACATTGCACAAAGCTTCTGAAAGTTAATGGAACAAAGAAACTCATTGAACATAGCAAAAGTGGCAATGCGAAATAAAAGGCAGAATCTGTCAAAAACAGAACAGTCCGTAAAGACGAATCTGGCAGGGGCACTTAACTTGCTCAAACGGAAAAACTCAAAACTAATGAAAGTTGCGTACATATCTGAGGATCACGCTCGTAAATTTTCAGATTTTTTTGATTTTTTTACAGAGAGCTCTGCGAAAATTCGTGACAGACAGCAATGCTGTTTCTGCGCAGCAATCCAAATATAGCATCAACTTTAGCATAGAAACTTTACTTGGCACAAAAACATGATAAGGAGAGGTTGCTACAGTAGTAAACAACTTCCAAGACTCAACAATACAGTAAATAAAATAAAACATGGGTTATCTCCCAAGAAGTGCTTTTCTTTAACGTCTTTCAGCTAGGCGCAGAAAGTGCAAATCAAGTAACATCAAGAGAAGAAGCATCAACATCATAGCTTGTTCTAATAATAGAATCAAAAGGCAACTTCATTCTTGTAATAACCCAGAACATAGGAACAACGAAGGGTAGATTTAGAAATGGGATGTGCATTGCATCGCAAAACGGGGGAAATTTTCGCGCCTTATTGCAACTAAACCTAAGAGGGATCGAGGTTCTCTCTCATTTTGCACTTAGGGTTAGGCAATGTGAGTTAGGGAAATTTCGACATGATCTCTTTTGTATCTTATTGATTTTGGAAGTTGATTTCATTTGACAAGTGTTAATACTTTTAACAATAAGCATTAAACAAAATAAATATGAATTCATAATTCAAACACAACTTATGAAATCAAATGACTATGAATTTCACATTGAATATTAAATACAATATTAATTCAGAATATAAATATTACATAAAGCAAAAGCTCATAAACAAAAACTTGAGCTTTATTGATATACACACACACATACATTGTCTTTACAATATTCTTGATACAAGAATTGATGAATAATAAACATAAATGAAAAAAGGAAAAGTACAATGTTGATCTAAATTAAAACCTAGACTAAATGCCTTGATGATATCTTCTGGTCATATCGAACTTCAAAACCTGCAAAACAGAAAAGCCAATACTAGACAGAATCTTAAGTGTTAGAAATTCAGTTTGGACAGATTAGTGTGACAGATTCAGTTTGGTCAGTAACCAAGTGTCATTGACACTTGTGCTTGTCCAAAACCTGGACAGCACAAGATAGGATCAGGCAGACCAAAACTGTGCAGCCACAGTGGGCTCAAGTTTCAGCATATGATAGATGGTGCTGGGCAAGCCACAGCAAGGCATGCACAAGCCTAGTCACCAAAGCAAGCCAGGCTTGTGTGTCATTGCAAGCACAGAAGTAGAGTTCATATAAAAGGGGGGCCAAACCCTAGAAACAATAACCAGTCGACTAGATAAGGATTCACAGGGTAAGGTAAAGGTAGCACAACATAGTTCATCCAGTTCTTGCTTAAGAACAGAACCAACACACACAACCACTCCACCACCAGAAATCATGGTGACCTGAGAAGATCATCCAAGACCTGGAGGTGAAGGGCTGTGACACAAACCACAAGTCTGCATCAACAAAATATTTCTTTCTAGGAGCTGGAACAAGGTATACCAAGTTCCTGGACAGATCCAATGGATCTGATCCATAAATTATGCATGACATATGTCATGGGATTGAGCAGATGCTCAATGGGTAGATCATCACTTGGTTTTCACCAAGGATCACTGGCAGAAGAGGATAGCTATTAAAACTGAAACCATCTAGACACAAGTCTTGTGCACAGAAGCTAGGATTCATGCATAGAGGCACACACTAGCTAGAACACATGCACAAGCAGCACCAGTAGATGAATTTCTAGGAATAGCAGCTACCAAGACTACACAGTAAGATCCTAAGCTTAGAACCATCAGTAACACCCTAGATTTCATCACAGGCAAGCATATTGGCATTCATATTTGTTATGATCCCCAAATATGCAAGCAAAGATGAGTAGCTAACAAGATCCAACCAACCATGTGAGCAACCAGTCAGTAGCTAGGCTACTGAGGTCACAGCACATTTTTAACCACCCAAAGAAAAGCCATTTACAAAACATCATTATCCAGAGTGGATTCAGATTCATTTGCTTGTTAAATAATCATGAACAGCAAATTCATATACAAGCAAGTCATTTAAAATCATCACTGCATAAGCAGTTCATCATGAATCAATTTATTCAAGCATGAAAATGTAACAGATTCATGCTATTCATTGACAGTAGCACACTGTGAGGCAACATAGCACAAGTCACTGCATCATAGCCACTGGATCAAGTCCAGTGAGCTAGGAAGAGCAACAGCACATACACATAGTAGCAGTAGCATGCTTGAGCATCAGCATCAGTAAGGAAATGATTCACTTAGCCACAGAATTAATCAGGTAGCCATCACTGTCATTTCATTGAACAAATGGATCAAATGAATCAAGTTAAGCCACACAGATAAGCTAGCCAGCAAGCACTGAATGATCCAATGGATCAATAGCATACACTGGAGGCACAGAAGCATCTCACTGGCATCACTGGCATTCACAAGTGTCACAGATGCATAGCAGTACACCTAGACAAGCAAGTAAAATATGCCAGTAAGCATAGCCAGCAACATACAACATGCACAACAAGCATAATACACTGGCCAGTACAAGAGACTGGTAAATTGGCCAGAGCTTGCAGAAAATGGAAGCACAGGTAATCTTAGCAGCCGTAGCAAGGCTCTATGAGATCACAGGATCACCAGAGAGCAACAGAGCATGAGGAGGAAGAAGAACAGTAGCAAGGGAGGCGCACAGAAGAGAAGGAGGAGACGAATCACTTACATGCGCCTGGTGGCAGAGGCTATGGCATGGCGAGGCAGTGCTCGCGCGGCCATAGCAGCTGCAAGACCAGGGTAGGCGCCGGCGTTACGCCGACGAACACCACCAGCAACAGCACCGCACCAGAGACGACGGCACAGGCGCTGTGAGCATAGCACCCGCGCCAGGTCGGTCTCTGGGGCGCACGCGTCGGCGGCGAGGACGAGAGCTCGTCGGAGATCCCCAATCGCCCAAGGCGATTATCCACGAGTCACAGAGAGGAGGCGATTCACTAGGTGAGGAAGCAAACGAGGAAACCACGCGGACAGATCGATAGATCGTCGTGTGGCGGTCCAGATCTGTTAGGTGGCGTGGGCAGGGGAGCACAGAGACGGCCGGAGCACGGCGGCGGCCATGGCGGCGACGCCATCGCCACGGGAGTCGCGAGAGGTTAGGGTTAGGTCGAGCGAGTGAGAGACAAGTGAGTGAGCGAGCGAGGTGGGCCGTTCGGCGCCACCGACCCGTTATGGGACACGCCTTAGTGGGCTGTCCCTGGGCTTTAGGTAAATGGGCCGGGCCCAATAGGGGTCAGGAGGGCTATTTTAGCCATTTTACATTTAAAAATAACCGGAATTTCACCAAATTTTAATAAATAAAATACAACTCTAAAAATCCATTAAAAATTGGATTGGTGAATGAAAAATTATTCTTAATAAGAATAAAATATGAAATAAAATTTAATGAACAAATTTAAATTTGTGAATTTTATGGATTTAAAATAAACATTTGGAATTTCAAATTATTATTTCCTTGTATTAATAAATCAAGGAAAAATCCCAAATAAGTTCAAACACTTATTTTAAAATATTTCAAAAAAAAATTCTTTTATTCCAAGTCATTTCTATTTGAAAAAGGTATTTTCCAAAGGAAGATATTCTATTACTCTTTATTTCCAAAAATATAGAGGCAACTCTATTATTTTAAATTAATTTGGAATAAATAATGAATCACCAAGATAAAGTAGCTTTACTTTGAATTATGTTACCTTATGTGAATTAAAGTGGTTTATACATTAAAACAATTGCAAATTACTGCCAAAGGCATAAATCTTAACTCAACCCTAAATTGTAATAACTCATTGGGTAAAGGGATTCAACATAAAATAATACATCCATGCATGCATCATTTGGATTTTATAACATTGTCCTTACCGGACAATGATGCTTCTTTACAGAACCCGAGGTCCAGGTTCCATCCAACGCATTGAACTGCACTATCTCGCAGTCCACAGGCAAGTTCACCCTTGCTCATGTCAATTGAGTATTTTCTATCACTTTAATGCAAAGCTATATTACTTATCATTCCTGCATTGAAAATGAAATGTTACTTTTCCAATTATGAATATGACTATGTGGCTGGCAATGGGACCATGGTATGTGTTGATTGGTGGAGGTTCCATTGCAAGGGTACTATTCATCTAGGATTAAGTACCAATGCCGTCCAGTGATTCTAGCGCTGTACATATCGCGTTGACCATAAGATCTATAATGGCTCTAGGGAAGCCAGCTGTATCTTTTCCCTCTCGCATGCCAACGGACTGGTAATAAGGGTTGCACGTATCAGTCTATCTTTGGTAAAGGTGGGGACATGTGGTCCTGCACAGTCTACCATTAGATACAGGAGAGGGTAGACTTATTATTGGTCTATGAAGGATTGTAAGGATTGTCCGGATCAGTCTATCTATGGTGTATAGGACAGGGCACATAAGTTATTCGGATCAGTCTACCTTAACGGTATAGGAGAGAACAAGTGCCTGTGTTAGTCTACCCATAGATATAGGAGAGGACAGACTTACAAAAGGGTGGGTCTGTGAGGCCGCGGAGAAGGCGGTGTGGGCTTGGATCTTTATACCTGGCCTCACACCAAGGAAGTGTGAACGGGGGCAAGTCCCTGCGGATGGCAAAAAGGATGAGATCTCTTATGGGAAATGTAACGCACCTCTGCAGAGTGTATTAAATTGTGGCTGTCACTCCCTGTTCCGGGAAGGGAACTGCGAACGCAGCAGGAAAGGAACTCCGTGAAGTTCTAGTCAACCTGTGAAGACTGACGGGCATAGTTTTCAGAATAAAATAAATCTTTTGAAGAAATGATTTCGAAACATGCATGACCTAAGATTTTCTGATCAAGGGTCGTAGCTAGTGCATCAAACACCTTTTACTCTTTTGAACTTGCTGAGTACCTCTGTACTCACTTTCTTTCGACACCCTTGCTAGACTGTGATACTGAAGTGGAGGCCATCACCGATGGAGCACCAGAAGGAAGCTACGAGCTGGTCTATGAGGAACCTGATCTTACCGGAGGAGTTGAAGGAGTAGACTATGGGATAGTCTACGGACCCGATGACATGGAGGTGGAGGAGTAGTGATATACCTTAGTAGCATAGAGTCGAGCAGCGTAGTGGCATACTTAAATAAGTTGCTGAGCTCTCTTTTCATATCTATGTTGGTTTGTAATAGTACTTAAATAGTGTAGGGTGTTCTCATCGGACCTGTGAGAATACCAACTTGTTAAGACCATGATTGTAATATATTATCGAGTGTTATGACCTGCAATATTTCTGTTGTACCACTCTGAGGGATGTGATATTTGTGAAGAAGTCCCTTCATGAAGATCATATCAACGACTTGTATACTACAACATGCAGTGGTATGCTGGGTCACCGCAGCTGGTATCAGAGCAAATGTTGCGACCTTAGGTTGGAAAAACCTAGTATAGGGAAGAAACCTGTAGGAGTCAAGTTGAAATAGTAAAGGATTCTCTAAAAATATGATGTTTATTCACTTGAGAATGGAAAGATCATATATTTTAGTGTGATAATTCTTTATTATAACTATTATTATACACTATCACTACTAATTTTCTGCTTTTGTATACAGCCATAATGGCGTACACGTTTCCCAAGAGGACTTTGAGGCAGGTTGAGGGCTGGCTCGGTGATTATGAGGGACCACTTACAGATCTCCTGCGTGGGATGCTGAAGGAACTTCATTGTGAAACTCGGATACCTGTTCTCAAGTACATCTATTATGATGGAGAGATAGTAGCCAAGTGCGGAGTTTCAGTTCAATTACCTATGCAACTGGAGATGAGCCGTATAATGCCATACGGAGAAGCCAAAACCCTTACCACAGCCTTTCACATGGCCATATTCAAGGCAATCCTTGAAATAAGGCAGCACAAGTCCGTAGAACTGTTATGTTCGGAGTATTCTCATATACCTCATGCCGAGGAAGATGAGGATCCTACTCTTAATCATCTTCTGATGGCAAACAAACATCCTGAAGTTGCAGCGCAGCACATGGACAGCTGTAAGTCTTTGCTGATTACGATGTACCTTCTACACGTGAAGATGGTGGGTGAGATTGACCACATGCTAGCTGAGTTTACGGACCCTGATAAAGTCCAAGATCGGATGCATATTCTGAGGGCACAACCCCAATATACAACACCCTTCTTTAGCCTAAACAGTCCTGTAGATTGGAGTGGCCAGGCAACCCAGAGAGATCCACTTACACCCAACTTTGTCCCACACTATCCACATGTGTCAGCATCATATGATTCTGGATATGGGGGAGATAACTCATGGAACCTAAATTGCTCTGAGTCACCAATCTAAAACTCAACCGGTTGGCGTTTCGGGGAACCTTTTGGAGATGAGGAGGAACCTATTCCATGTGACACTGGAGATGAAAGTGGCGGGGTTAACCAGTATGTTAACCGACACTATGGGAAGGAAGAGAAAGGTACTGATTCCATTTCTTTAGACTTGGAGATGGGGTTCTCAAAACCATCACAGTACGAGGAAGGTGAAAGCTCTGGAGTGAAAAAGAAGAAGAAGAAGATGAGGGGGCAGGTGAATCGAAACCCTTCATGGATGACCAATGAAGGAGGTATGTATCCTACAGGGGATACATACGAGTCATTGTCCAGTTACTTTGGCATGACTGATCTCTGTCTCGGCACTTCATCCGATTCAGATTACATACCTACTGGAAGGACCTTTGTTCTGGACGGTGTTCGGAAGACGAGTCACTGTACCGGATGGACCCCAGGAATGTATGCGGAGGCGAACGAAGACGATGAGGAGTAGAACTCCAAGGAAGAATAAAGTAGTATAGGTGGTATTGTACTAGAACGTATTTTAAATTCCGTTGGCTTGGGCTTGAAGCCAAATAAGTGGTTATATAAGTACCACATGTAATATATGTGTTTATGTTATGTAATATACGGTGTATATACATAATAAATGTTTGCTTTGGATTTGCTTCTTGATTTCATTGTGTGACTAGTTCTGGGCAATTAGTTGAGCTCAGAAAGCATTTGCATGGTGTAATTATGAGTAATCACTCTTTGTTACAGGACTAGGGGGAAATGGCGTTAGTTGAAACCGAAGATGCTCGGAGAGAGCGAGAGGCGAAAGAAAAAGAGGAAGCGGATGCCGCAGCGAGAGCAGAGAATGCACCACCACCACCACACCCAATGATGCATCCAGATTTCCAACAGTACATGAGAGCAATGGAAGAAGATAGGAGGAGTTACCAGGAGAGTCAAAACAAGAACATGCAAGATTTCTTTACCCACGTCATCAATGATAGGGGTAATGAAGGCAAGGGAGTAACCTTATCAGACTTCCAGAATGCAAGACCACTACCTTTTGCATCAGCCCCGGAACCAATGGATGCGTAAGACCGGCTCATGGACACCGAAAGAAAGTTGAGGACCGTTGGATGCAATGATGAAGAAAAGATTCGGTATGCCACTTATCCGTTGTCGGGTCCAAGCAGCATCATGGTGGGAGAATCTTGTGGCAGTACACCCTCCAGAAAAGGTGTTCACCTGGGAGGAATTCAAGAAGAAGTTCCGGGATGCCCATGTTCCGGAGAGCGTGGTGGAGCTGAAGAAGAGAGAGTTTGACGAGCTGCATCAGAATACTGCACCTATTATGCAGTATGTCCGAGATTTTAATAGGTTGTCAAGATATGCACCTGAGGAAGTGGACACTGAGGAGAAAAGAAAGAAACGATTCATGAAAGGCATGAATCCATACATGAAGATGCAACTGAGGTTGGCACGGACTGCAGAATTCCAGGAACTGATTGATTCGGCAATCACTTTCGAGGATGACTACAGGCAGGTCCAAGAGGATAGGAGGAAGAGGGCTCGTATCGAGCCAAGGAAGTACCCAGTTAGTAAACCGACTCCAGATCGGAGTTTCAAACCACGATTCCGACCTACTGGTAATCAGTATAACCGGGGAGGTCAGAATCAGAACCCAAGGAATCAGATCATCTGCAATAGCTGTGGGCAGAGGGGACATATCCAAAAGGATTGTCAGAAGCCCAAGATCATATGCTATGGTTGTGGGAAAGAGGGACACATCAAGCCAGAGTGTCCAAACAAGGCGTCATGGAGTGGACAAAGCTCCGGAGGACGAGGCGGAGGTAATAACAACAACAACAACAACAACAATAACCGGAACTACAACAACAACAACAACAACAACAACAACAACAACAACAACAACAACAACAACAACAACAACAACAACAACAACAACAACAACAACAACAACAACAACAACAACAACAACAACAACAACAACAATAACAAGAGGGGAAAGCCATATGGAAAGCTGAATTGCACAACTTTGGAGCAAGCGGGAGAGTCGGATCAAGCAGTCTTAGGTACGCTCAGCATCCTTACTCATCCTGGCAAAGTATTATTTGATACTGGAGCAACTACATCATTTCTTGCACGGGAATTTGTGGAACAATTCGGGCTTAGATGTTCTAAGTTAGAAACACCTATAACTGTCTTATCTGCGGGGGGAACGATCTTAGTAACCCACGTGAAAGAAGCACAGGTCATAACCATTTGTGACTGTGTATATTTCGCGGACCTATTCATCATCCCCATGAAGGATATATCAGTCATTCTAGGGATGGACTGGTTAACAGAGAATGGCGCAGTAATCAACTGTGGAGACAAGACAGTATCACTCCGAAACTCCATAGGAGGTCAGATAGTGTTTCAAGGAGACAAGTACACTCAGTTGGAGATAGGATTGGAGCTGAACAGCCTGAAGGAGGTGAAGATTGAAGATATCCCTGTAGTGAATGAGTTTCAAGATGTATTTCCCAAGGAACTACCGGGAATGCCACCCGATAGGGAGATCGAGTTTACCATAGATCTGATTCCAGGCACAGCACCAATAGCTCAACCACCATATAAGATGGGGCCAAAGGAGTTAGTGGAACTGAAGGCTCGGATAGATGAACTGGAACAGAAGGGATTTATCCAAGAAAGTGTGTCACCATGGGGTACACCAGTTATCTTTGTGGATAAAAGAGATGGAGGAAGGAGAATGTGTGGAGATTACAGGAATCTTAACAATGTAACCATCAAGAACAAGTACCCTTTACCCAGAATACAAGATCTTTTTGATCATGTTCAAGGAGCTGGAGTCTTCTCGAAGATAGATTTAAGGTCAGGATATCACCAAATCAAGATCAAGAAGGAAGATGTGCCAAAAACAATGTTTGTATCAAGGTATGGACACCATGAATACTTGGTTGTACCATTTGGACTAACAAATGCACCAGCTATTTTCATGAATTTGATGAACAAGATATTCATGAAGTACTTGGACAAGTTTGTGATCGTGTTTATCGATGACATTCTGATCTATTCCAAAGATAAAGAAGAACATGCCAAGCATTTGAAGATAGTTCTGCAAATTTTAAGGGAACATCAATTATATGCAAAGTTCAGCAAGTGCAAGCTTTAGTTAGATAGTGTTGAATTTCTTGGACATGTCATAACCAAAGAGGGAATAGCAGTGAATCCAAGCAAGGTTCAGTCAGTATTGGAATGGAAGTCACCTAAGAATGCTAAGGAAATCAGAGGATTCCTTGGTATGGCAGGTTATTATCGGAGATTCATTGAAGGATTCTCGAAGATTGCAGGACCAATGACCAAGTTACTCAAGAAGAATACCCCATTTGTGTGGACTGATGAGTGTGAAACTAGTTTCCAAACACTCAAAGAGAAGTTAACCACAGCACCGGTGTTAGCAGTTCCGGAACCTGGAAAGGATTACACGGTGTATTGTGATGCTTCCAAGAATGGACTTGGATGTGTTCTAATGCAAGATCGTAAGGTGATAGCTTACGGATCAAGACAACTAAAGTCACATGAACATAACTACCCAGTACATGACTTAGAATTGGCGGCAGTTGTGTATGCTTTGAAGAGTTGGAGGCAATTTCTCTATGGATCCAAATGTGAGTTGTATACAGATCACAAAAGTTTGAAGTATTTCTTCACTCGGAAGGAATTAAACATGAGACAAAAGAGATGGTTAGAGTTGATTAAGGACTATGAACCGACAATCAACTATACACCGAGCAAGGCTAATGTAGTAGCAGATGCTTTAAGCGGGAAGAGTACCGAGAATCAACCTACGGAATGGGAGATTCCGAAGGAACTTCGGAAAGAACTAGAAGAAGCTCAGATTCTGTTTATCCAAGGTGATACAGTGGGAAGCATAGCAACCATGAGGATCATGGATGAAATGTACTCAGACTTAAAGTATGAAATCATTCGGAAACAAGTAGATGATTTATTCATCCAAGAAGAAATCAAAAGGATTGGCGAAGGTAAACCATCAGAATTCAATCTCGGAGAGTTTGATTCTCTATACTTTCGAAGAGAATATGTGTACCGGATGATCCAGAAGTGAAGTCAATCATATTAAAGGAAGCACATGAAACCCCTTATTCAATACATCCGGGAAGTACTAAGATGTATATGGATTTGAAGGAAATGTTCTGGTGGAACAACATGAAAAGAGAGATAGCTCAATATGTCTCTGAATGTCATACATGTCAGCGAGTGAAAGCAGAACATCAGAGTCCTGCTAGATTACTTAAACCTCTAGAAATACCAGAATGGAAATGGGATGAAATCGGAATGGATTGTGTTACTGGTTTACCAATGACCAGTAAAAAGAAGGATATGATATGGGTAATCGTGGATAGACTTACCAAGAGTGCTCATTTCATACCAGTAAACCAGAAAGATGAATCTGAGAAGCTGGTAAACATATATGTTAAAGAAATAGTTAGCAAGCATGGAGTACCAAAGAAGATAGTCTCAGATCGAGGTTCGATCTTCACATCAGCATTTTGGAAACAACTTCAAGAAGCTTTGGGATCCAAGTTGGATTTCAGTACAGCATATCATCCACAAACCGGAGGACAAACCGAAAGAACCAATCAGATACTTGAAGACATGCTTAGAGCTTGTGCTCTAAACTTTGGAGGCTCATGGGAAGACCATCTACCATTGGCGGAATTCTCATATAACAATAGTTATCAGAGTAGTATCCAGATGGCACCGTACGAAGCATTGTACGGAAGGAAGTGTAGATCACCAATCTGTTGGTTTGAAACAGGAGAGAACAAGGAGTTCACACCAGACTACATCAAGGAGAGACAAGGAGTCATCGAGGTGATCCGAGATAGACTCAAAATAGCCCAAAGTCGACAGAAGAGTTATGCCGACCAGAAGAGACGAGTTTGGGAACCAAAAGTAGGAGACATGGTATATCCGAAAGTTAGCCCAATGAAAGGACTCAAAAGGTTCGGAGTAAAAGGAAAACTAAGTCCTCGATACATAGGACCATTCAAGATACTCAGTCAGAATCGAGAAACAGCTTTTGAGTTGGAACTGCCGGAACAACTCAGTCTAATTCACAATGTTTTTCATGTATCACAACTCAGAAAATGTTTGAAGGCACCTGATGATCCCATTACACATGAAGAAATAGAGCTACAATCAGACTTAACCTATGTGGAGAAGCCTGGAAAGATTTCGGAAGTATAGTGGAAGAAGTTAAGAAATAGAGCAATCAAATACTGCAAGATACAATGGCAACATCATCCTGAACGAGAAGCAACCTGGGAAACTGAAGAAGAGCTCAGGAAGTCCTACCCCGAGTTATTCAGGTACCAATCTTAACTTCGGGACGAAGTTTACGTTAAGGGGAGAGGCTGTAATAACCCAGAACATAGGAACAACGAAGGGTAGATTTAGAAATGGGATGTGCATTGCATCGCAAAACGGGGGAAATTTTCGCGCCTTATTGCAACTAAACCTAAGAGGGATCGAGGTTCTCTCTCATTTTGCACTTAGGGTTAGGCAATGTGAGTAAGGGAAATTTCGACATGATCTCTTTTGTATCTTATTGATTTTGGAAGTTGATTTCATTTGACAAGTGTTAATACTTTTAACAATAAGCATTAAACAAAATAAATATGAATTCATAATTCAAACACAACTTATGAAATCAAATGACTATGAATTTCACATTGAATATTAAATACAATATTAATTCAGAATATAAATATTACATAAAGCAAAAGCTCATAAACAAAAACTTGAGCTTTATTGATATACACACACACATACATTGTCTTTACAATATTCTTGATACAAGAATTGATGAATAATAAACATAAATGAAAAAAGGAAAAGTACAAGGTTGATCTAAATTAAAACCTAGACTAAATGCCTTGATGATATCTTCTGGTCATATCCAACTTCAAAACCTGCAAAACAGAAAATCCAATACTAGACAGAATGTTAAGTGTTAGAAATTCAGTTTGGACAGATTAGTGTGACAGATTCAGTTTGGTCAGTAACCAAGTGTCATTGACACTTGTGCTTGTCCAAAACCTGGACAGCACAAGATAGGATCGAGCGGACCAAAGCCGTGCGGCCACGGTGGGCTCAAGTTTCAGCATATGATAGATGGTGCTTGGGCAAGCCACGGCAAGGCATGCACAAGCCTAGTCACCAAAGCAAGCCAGGCTTGTGTGTCATTGCAAGCACAGAAGTAGAGTTCATATAAAAGGGGGGCCAAACCCTAGAAACAATAACCAGTCGACTAGATAAGGATTCACAGGGTAAGGTAAAGGTAGCACAACATAGTTCATCCGAGTTCTTGCTTAAGAACAGAACCAACACACACAACCACTCCACCACCGTAAATCATGGTGACCCGAGAAGATCATCCAAGACCCGGAGGTGAAGGGCTGTGACACAAACCACAAGTCTGCATCAACAAAATATTTCTTTCTAGGAGCTGGAACAAGGTATACCAAGTTCCTGGACAGATCCAATGGATCTGATCCATAAATTATGCATGACATATGTCATGGGATTGAGCAGATGCTCAATGGGTAGATCATCACTTGGTTTTCACCAAGGATCACTGGCAGAAGAGGATAGCTATTAAAACTGAAACCATCTAGACACAAGTCTTGTGCACAGAAGCTAGGATTCATGCATAGAGGCACACACTAGCTAGAACACATGCACAAGCAGCACCGATAGATGAATTTCTAGGAATAGCAGCTACCAAGACTACACGATAAGATCCTAAGCTTAGAACCATCGGTAACACCCTAGATTTCATCACGGGCAAGCATATTGGCATTCATATTTGTTATGATCCCCAAATATGCAAGCAAAGATGAGTAGCTAACAAGATCCAACCAACCATGTGAGCAACCGATCAGTAGCTAGGCTACTGAGGTCACAGCACATTTTTAACCACCCAAAGAAAAGCCATTTACAAAACATCATTATCCAGAGTGGATTCAGATTCATTTGCTTGTTAAATAATCATGAACAGCAAATTCATATACAAGCAAGTCATTTAAAATCATCACTGCATAAGCAGTTCATCATGAATCAATTTATTCAAGCATGAAAATGTAACAGATTCATGCTATTCATTGACAGTAGCACACTGTGAGGCAACATAGCACAAGTCACTGCATCATAGCCACTGGATCAAGTCCAGTGAGCTAGGAAGAGCAACAGCACATACACATAGTAGCGGTAGCATGCTTGAGCATCAGCATCAGTAAGGAAATGATTCACTTAGCCACAGAATTAATCAGTTAGCCATCACTGTCATTTCATTGAACAAATGGATCAAATGAATCAAGTTAAGCCACACAGATAAGCTAGCCAGCAAGCACTGAATGATCCAATGGATCAATAGCATACACTGGAGGCACAGAAGCATCTCACAGGCATCACTGGCATTCACAAGTGTCACAGATGCATAGCAGTACACCTAGACAAGCAAGTAAAATATGCCAGTAAGCATAGCCAGCAACATACAACATGCACAGCAAGCATAATACACTGGCCAGTACCAGAGACTGGTAAATTGGCCAGAGCTTGCAGAAAATGGAAGCACGAGTAATCTTAGCAGCCGTAGCAAGGCTCTATGAGATCACAGGATCACCAGAGAGCAACAGAGCATGAGGAGGAAGAAGTACAGTAGCAAGGGAGGCGCACAGAAGAGAAGGAGGAGACGAATCACTTACATGCGCTTGGTTGCAGAGCCTATGGCATGGCGAGGCAGTGCTCGCGCGGCCATAGCAGCTGCAAGACCAGGGTAGGCGCCGGCGTTACGCCGACGAACACCACCAGCAACAGCACCGCACCAGAGATGACGGCACCCAATCGCCCAAGGCGATTATCCACGAGTCACAGAGAGGAGGCGATTCACTAGGTGAGGAAGCAAACGAGGAAACCACGCGGACAGATCGATAGATCGTCGCGTGGCGGTCCAGATCTGTTAGGTTGCGTGGGCAGGGGAGCACAGAGACGGCCGGAGCACGGCAGCGGCCATGGCGGCGAC
This sequence comes from Lolium rigidum, assembly GCF_022539505.1. Classification (NCBI taxonomy): domain Eukaryota; kingdom Viridiplantae; phylum Streptophyta; class Magnoliopsida; order Poales; family Poaceae; genus Lolium; species Lolium rigidum. The sequence goes on along the minus strand of NC_061511.1, from coordinate 225,342,282 downwards.
GCCATCGCCACGGGAGTCGCGAGAGGTTAGGGTTATGTTGAGCGAGTGAGAGACAAGTGAGTGAGCGAGCGAGGTGGGCCGTTCGGCGCCACCAACCCGTTATGGACACGCCTTAGTGGGCTGTCCCTGGGCTTTAGGTAAATGGGCCGGGCCCAATAGGGGTCAGGAGGGCTATTTTAGCCATTTTACATTTAAAAATAACCGGAATTTCACCAAATTTTAATAAATAAAATACAACTCTAAAAATCCATTAAAAATTGGATTGGTGAATGAAAAATTATTCTTAATAAGAATAAAATATGAAATAAAATTTAATGAACAAATTTAAATTTGTCAATTTTATGGATTTAAAATAAACATTTGGAATTTCAAATTATTATTTCCTTGTATTAATAAATCAAGGAAAAATCCCAAATAAGTTCAAATACTTATTTTTAAATATTTCAAAAAAAAATTCTATTATTCCAAGTCATTTCTATTTGAAAAAGGCATTTTCCAAAGGAAGATATTCTATTACTCTTTATTTCCAAAAATATAGAGGCAACTCTATTATTTTAAATTAATTTGGAATAAATAATGAATCACCAAGATAAAGTAGCTTTACTTTGAATTATGTTACCTTATGTGAATTAAAGTGGTTTATACATTAAAACAATTGCAAATTACTGCCAAAGGCATAAATCTTAACTCAACCCTAAATTGTAATAACTCATTGGGTAAAGGGATTCAACATAAAATAATACATCCATGCATGCATCATTTGGATTTTATAACATTGTCCTTACCGGACAATGATGCTTCTTTACAGAACCCGAGGTCCGAGGTTCCATCCAACGCATTGAACTGCACTATCTCGCAGTCCACAGGCAAGTTCACCCTTGCTCATGTCAATTGAGTATTTTCTATCACTTTAATGCAAAGCTATATTACTTATCATTCCTGCATTGAAAATGAAATGTTACTTTTCCAATTATGAATATGACTATGTGGCTGGCAATGGAACCATGGTATGTGTTGATTGGTGGAGGTTCCATTGCAAGGGTACTATTCATCTAGGATTAAGTACCAATGCCGTCCAGTGATTCTAGCGCCGTACATATCGCGTTGACCATAAGATCTATAATGGCTCTGGGGAAGCCAGCTGTATCTTTTCCCTCTCGCATGCCAACGGACTGGTAATAAGGGTTGCCCGTATCAGTCTATCTTTGGTAAAGGTGGGGACATGTGGTCCTGCACAGTCTACCATTAGATACAGGAGAGGGTAGACTTATTATTGGTCTATGAAGGATTGTAAGGGTTGTCCGGATCAGTCTATCTATGGTGTATAGGACAGGGCACATAAGTTATTCGGATCAGTCTACCTTAACGGTATAGGAGAGAACAAGTGCCTGTGTTAGTCTACCCATAGATATAGGAGAGAACAGACTTACAAAAGGGTGGGTCTGCGAGGTCGCGGAGAAGGCGGTGTGGGCTTGGATCTTTATACCTGGCCTCACACCAAGGAAGTGTGAACGGGGGCAAGTCCCTGCGGATGGCAAAAAGGATGAGATCTCTTATGGGAAAAGTAACGCACCTGTGCAGAGTGTATTAAATTGTGGCTGTCACTCCCTGTTCCGGGAAGGGAACTGCGAACACGGCAGGAAAGGAACTCCGTGAAGTTCTAGTCAACCTGTGAAGACTGACGGGCATAGTTTTCAGAATAAAATAAATCTTTTGAAGAAATGATTTCGAAACATGCATGACCTAAGATTTTCTGATCAAGGGTCGTAGCTAGTGCATCAAACACCTTTTACTCTTTTGAACTTGCTGAGTACCTCTGTACTCACTTTCTTTCGACACCCTTGCTAGACTGTGATACTGAAGTGGAGGCCATCACCGATGGAGCACCAGAAGGAAGCTACGAGCTGGTCTATGAGGAACCTGATCTTACCGGAGGAGTTGAAGGAGTAGACTATGGGATAGTCTACGGACCCGATGACATGGAGGTGGAGGAGTAGTGATATACCTTAGTAGCATAAAGTCGAGCAGCGTAGTGGCATACTTAAATAAGTTGCTGAGCTCTCTTTTCATATCTATGTTGGTTTGTAATAGTACTTAAATAGTGTAGGGTGTTCTCATCGGACCTGTGAGAATACCAACTTGTTAAGACCATGATTGTAATATATTATCGAGTGTTATGACCTGCAATGTTTCTGTTGTACCACTCTGAGGGATGTGATATTTGTGAAGAAGACCCTTCATGAAGATCATATCAACGACTTGTATACTACAACATGCAGTGGTATGCTGGGTCACCGCAATTCTCTTTCTAGGGAAGTGTTCCATACCTTTCTTGAGAGGAAATTGATATTTAATATTACTTTCCCTCATATCAATAACAGCACCAACGGTTAGAAGAAAAGGTCTTCCCAACACAATAGGACAAGATGCATTGCATTCAATATCCAAGACAACAAAATCAACGGGGACAAGGTTATTGTTAACCGTAATGCGAACATTATCAATCCTCCCCAAAGGTTTCTTTTTAACATTATCGGCAAGATTAACATCTAAATAACAATTCTTCAATGGTGGCAAGTCAAGCATATCATAAATCTTTTTAGGCATAACAGAAATACTTGCACCAAGATCACATAAAGCATTACACTCAAAATCATTGAATTTCATCTTAATGATGGGCTCCCAACCATCTTCTAACTTCCTAGGAATAGAAGCTTCAAGTTTTAATTTCTCTTCCCTAGCTTTAATGAGAGCATTTGTAATATGTTTTGTAAAGGCTAAATTTATAGCACTAGCATTAGGACTTCTAGCAAGTTTTTGTAAGAACTTTATAACTTCAGTAATATGACAATCATCAAAATCTAAAACATTATGTTCTACAGCAATGGAATCATTGTCACCAATATTTTGAAAAATTTCAGCAGTTTTATCACAAACAGCAGTTTCAGCAGTTTCAGGCAATTTTGTACGCTTTGCACTAGGAGTAGAAACATTGCCAACACCAATTATTTTACCATTGATAGTAGGAGGTGTAGCAACATGTGAAGAATCAACATTACTAGTGGTGGTAATAGTCCATACTTTAGCTACATTATTCTCTTTAGCAAGTTTTTCTTTTTCTTCTCTATCCCACCTAGCATGCAATTCAGCCAACATTCTGATATTATCATTAATTTGAACTTGGATGGCATTTGTTTTAGCAAACCTAGCATCTTTAACTTCCTCAGGCATAACTTTCAATTTTAAAAGATCAACATCAAGAGCAAGACTATCAACCTTAGAAGAAAGAATATCAATTTTACCAAGCTTTTCTTCAACAGTTTTATTGAAAGCAGTTTGTGTACTAATAAATTCTTTAAGCATCACTTCAAGACCAGAGGGTACACTCTTATTATTGTTGTAAGAATTACCATAAGAATTACCATAACCATTACCATTATTAGAAGGATATGGCCTATAGTTGTTGTTACCATAATTATTCCTATAAGCATTGTTGTTGAAATTATTACTCTTAATGAAATTCACATCAACATTTTCTTCTTGAGCAACCAATGAAGCTAAAGGAACATTATTAGGATCAATATGAGATCTACCATTTGCAAGCATAGACATAATAGCATCAATCTTATCACCCAAAGAAGAGGTTTCTTCAACAGAATTTACCTTCTTACCTTGAGGAGTTCTTTCGGTGTGCCATTCGGAGTAATTGATCATCATATCATCAAGTAGTTTAGTTGCGGCGCCCAGGGTGATGGACATAAAAGTACCTCCAACAGCTGAATCCAATAGGTTCCTCGAGGAAAAATTCAATCCTGCATAAAAGGTTTGGATGATCATCCAAGTAGTCAGTCCATGGTTTGGGCAATTCTTTACCAAAGATTTCATTCTCTCCCATGCTTGAGCAACATGTTCATTATCAAATTGTTTAAAATTCATTATGCTAATTCTCAAAGATATAATCTTAGCAGGAGGATAATATTTACTAATAAAAGCATCCATACATTTAGTCCATGAATCAATACTATTTTTAGGCAAAGAAAGCAACCAATCTTTAGCTCTTCCTCTTAGTGAGAAAGGAAACAATTTCAGTTTTATAATATCACCATGTATATCCTTATACTTTTGCATTTCACAAAGTTCAACAAAATTATTAAGATGGGCAGCGAGCATCATCGGTACTAACACCCAGAAAATTGCTCTCTCATAACAAGATTCGAGTAAAGCGGGTTTAATTTCATAGAATTCTGCAGTAGTAGCAGGTGGAGCAATAGGAGTACATATAAAATCATTATTATTTGTGCTAGTGAAATCACACAACTTAGTATTTTCAGGAGTACCCATTATAATAGTAATAAAGTAAACTAGGCAAATAAAGTAAAGACAAGTAACTATTTTTTTGTGTTTTGATATAGAGCTAGTAAACAAGACAGAAAGTAAAGTAACTAATTTTTTTGTGTTTTTAATATGAAGCAAACAAGACAGTAAATAAAATAAAGCAAGACAAAAACAAAGTAAAGAGATTGGAAGTGGAGACTCCCCTTGCAACGTGTCTTGATCTCCCCGGCAACGGCGCCGGAAATTTAGCTGTTGCCGTGGGAGGCAATTCTCTGTGGTGTAACTTTTCTTCAGTTCCCCGGCAACGGCGCCAGAAATTTAGCTTGATACGCGTAGATGCACACGTCCGTTGGGAACCCCAAGTGGAAGGTATGATGCGTATGGAAGCAAGTTTCCCTCAGTATGAAACCAAGGTTATCGAACCAGTAGGAGCCAAGAAGCACGTGAAGGTTGTTGATGGAGGAATGTAGTGCAGCGCAACACCAGTGAAACCGGCGCCAACGTGGAACCTGCACAACACAATCAAAGTACTTTGCCCCAACGTAACAGTGAGGTTGTCAATCTCACCGGCTTGCTGAAAACAAAGGATTAAATGTATCGAGTGGAAGATGGTGTTTGTTTGCAAAGAACGATAAAAACAATGATTGCCAGTAGAATGTATTCAGATGTAAAAGAATGGACCGGGGTCCACAGTTCACTAGTGGTGTCTCTCCAATAAGATAACTAAGATGCTGGGTGAACAAATTACAGGTGGGCAATTGACAAATAAAGATTCAATACATATCAATGATGATTACTATGTGATTTAATCAGGGCATTACGACAAAGTACATAGACCGCTATCCAGCATGCATCTATGCCTAAATAATCCACCTTCGAGGTTATCATCCGAACCCCTTCCGGTATTAAGTTGTAAACAACGAGATAATTGCATTAAGTATGGTGCGTAATGTAATCAACACAAATATCCTTAGACAAAGCATTGATGTTTTATCCCTAGTAGCAACAAGCACATCCACAACCTTAGAACCTATTGTCACGATCCCGGATTCAATGGAGGCATGAACCCACTATCGAGCATAATTACTCCCTCTTGGAGTTACAAGTATCAACTTGGCCGAGCCTCTACTAGCAACAGAGAGCATGCAAGAACATAAACAACACATATATGATAGATTGATAATCAACTTGACATAATATTCTATATTCATCGGATCCCGCCAAACACAACATGTAGCATTACAAATAGATGATCTTGATCATGTTAGGCAGCTCACAAGATCTAAACAATGATAACACATGCGGAGAAGACAACCAACTAGCTACTGCTATGGACCCATAGTCCAAGGATGAACTACTCACGCATCAATCCGGAGGCGGGCATGATGATGTAGAGCCCCTCCGGTGATGATTCCCCTCTCCGGCAGGGTGCCGGAGGCGATCTCCTGAATCCCCGAGATGGGATTGGCGGCGGCGGCCTCTCAGTAATGTTTTCCGTATCGTGGCTCTCGGTACAGGGGGTTTCGCGACGAAGGCTATTTGTAGGCGGAAGGGTAGGTCAGGGGGCGACGCGAGGGGCCCAGACCACAGGGCCGCGCGGCCAGGGCCTGGGCCGCGCCGCCCTGTTGTCTGGCCACCTCGTGGCCCCACTTCGTTATCCCTCCGGTCTTCTAGAAGCTTCGTGGAAAAATAGGACCCTGGATGTTGATTTCGTCCAATTCCGAGAATATTTCCTTACTAGGATTTCTGAAACCAAAAACAACAGAAAACAGCAACTGGCACTTCGGCATCTTGTTAATACGTTAGTGCCGGAAAATGTATAATAATGTTGTAAAGTATGTATAAAACATTCAAGTATTGTCATAAAAGTAGCATGGAACATAAGAAATTATAGATACGTTTGAGACGTATCAGAGTCACAAGTATCAACTTGGCCAGAGCCTCTACTAGCAACGGAGAGCATGCAAGAACATAAATAACACATATATGATAGATCAATAATCAACTTGACATAGTATTCCATATTCAACGGATCCCAACAAACACAACATGTAGCATTACAAATAGATGATCCTGATCATGATAGGCAGCTCACAAGATCTAAACATGATAGCACAAGAGGAGAAGACAACCATCTAGCTACTGCTATGGACCCGTAGTCCAAGGATGAACTACTCACGCATCAGTCCGGAGGCGGGCATGGTGATGTAGCGCCCTCCGGTGATGACTCCCCTCTCCGGCAGGGTGCCGGAGGCGATCTTCTGAACCCCCCCGAGATGGGGTTGACGGCGGCGGTGTCTCAGTAACTTTTTCCGTATCGTGGCTCTCGGTACTAGGGTTTTCGCGACGGAAGGAATAAATAGGTGAAGGGCCAGCGTAGGGGGCGCCCGAGGGGCCCACCCCATAGGCCGGCGCGGCCAGAGGTGGGGCCGCGTCGCCCTATGGCGTGGCCGCCTCGTGGCCCCTCTCCGTCTCCTCTTCGGTGTTCTGGAAGGCTCCGTGGAAAATAAGACCGTGGGCTTTTGTTTCGTCCAATTCCGAGAATATTCGTAAACTAACTTTTCTGAAATCAAAAACAGCAGAAAACAGGAACTGGCACTGCGGCATCTTGTTAATAGGTTAGTTCCAGAAAATGCATAAAAATATTATAAAGTATGAACAAAACATGTAGGTATTGTCATAAAACAAGCATGGAACATAAGAAATTATAGATACGTTGGAGACATATCAAGCATCCCCAAGCTTAGTTCCTACTCGCCCTCGAGTACGTAAACGATAAAAATAATAATTTCTGAAGTGACATGCTACCAACATAATCTTGATCAACATTATTGTAAAGCATATGAGATGAATGAAGTGATTCAAAGCAATGGTATATAGATTGCTAACAAAAAGATAATGACTAAACAACTCAATCATATAGCAAAAACTTTTCATGAATAGTACTTTCAAGACAAGTATCAAAAAGTCTTGCATAAGAGTTAATTCATAAAGCAATAGATTCAAATTAAAAGGCATTGAAGCAACACAAAAGAAGATTTAAGTTTCAGCAATTGCTTTCAACTTTCAACATGTATATCTCATGGATAATTGTCAACACAAAGTAATATAATAAGTGCAATAAGTAAGCATGTAAGAATCAATGAACACAGTTGACACAAGTGTTTGCTTCTAAGATAGAAAGAAGTAGGCAAACTGACTCAACATAAAGTAAAAGAAAGGCCCTTCGCAGAGGGAAGCAGGGATTACTCATGTGCTAGAGCTTTTTATTTTGAAAACATGGAAACAATTGTGTCAACGGTAGTAATAATTCATATGGGTTATGCATAAAACTTCCTATAAGTTGCAAGCCTCATGCATCGAATACTAATAGTGCCCGCACCTTGTCCTAATTAGCTCGGATTTCCATGGATTATCATTGCATTACATATGTTTCAACCAAGTGTCACAAAGGGGTACCTCTATGCCACCTGTACAAAGGTCCAAGGAGATAAATCGCATTTGATTTCTCGATTTTGATAGATCTCAACTTGAGGACATCCATACCGGGACAACATAGAAAACAGATAATGGACTCCTCTTTTTAATGCTTTAAGCATTCAACAACAAATAATATTCTCATAAGAGATTCTGAGGATTAATGTCCAAGCTGAAACTTCCACCATGATACATGGCTTTGGTTGGCGGCCGAATGTTCTTCTCTAACAACATGCATATTCAAACCATTCAACTCATGGCAAATCTCCCTTACTTCAGACAAGACGAACATGCATAGCAACTCCCATGATATTCAACAAAGGTGTGACAGGTTGATGGCGTCCCCAGAAACATGGTTACCGCTCAACAAGCAACTTATAAGAACTAAGATACATAAGCAACATATTCATTACCACAATAGTTTTTTAGGCTACTTCCCCATGAGCTATGTATTGCAAAGACAAGGAATGAAATTTAAAAGGTAGCACGCAAGCAATTTACTTTGGAATGGCAGAAAAATACCACATATAGGTAGTTATGGTGGACACAAATGGCATAGGTTTTGGCTCAAGGTTTTTGGATGCACGAGAAGCATTCCCTCTCAGTACAAGGCTTTGGCTAGCAAGGTTGTTTGAAGCAAACACAAGTATAAACTAGTACAACAAAACTTACACAAGAACATATTGCAAGCATTATAAGACTCTACACTGTCTTCTTTGTTGTTCAAACACTTTTACCAGAAAATATCTAGACCTTAGAGAGACCAATCATGCAATCCAAATTTCAACAAGCTCTACGGTAGTTCTCCACTAATAGATTTAAACTACATAATGCAAGAGCTTAAACATGATCTACTTGAGAGCTCAAAACAATTGCCAAGTATCAAATTATTAAAGACAATATGAAGCATTTTTTGTTTCCAACCAAATAAATAAGTGTTGCGGCTTTCAGCTTTCGCCATGAATATTAAAAACGAAGAACACTAGTGTTCAAATGAAAAAGCGGAGCGTGTCTCTCTCCAACACAAGGATTGCTAGGATCCAAATTTATTCAAACATAAACGAAAATAAAAACAAACAAACGCTCCAAGTAAAGCACATAAGATGTGACGGAATTAAAATATAGTTTCACTAGAGGTGACCTGATAAGTTTTGATGAAGAAGGGGATGCCTTGGGCATCCCCAAGTTTAGACGCTTGAGTCTTCTTGAAATATGCAGGGATGAACCACGGGGGCATCCCCAAGCTTAGACTTTTCACTCTTCTTGATCATATCATATCATCCTCCTCTCTTGATCCTTGAAAACTTCCTCCACACCAAACTTAAAACAATCTTATTAAAGGGTTAGTGCATAATCAAAAATTCACATGTTCAGCAAGGACACAATCATTACCAACACTTCTGTACATTACCCAAGGCTACTGAAATTTAATGGAGCAAAGAAATCCACTCAAACACGGTAAAAGAGGCAATGCGAAATAAAATGCAGAATCTGTCAAAACAGAACAGTCCGTAAAGACGAATTTTTTCGAGGCACTTAACTTGCTCAGATCAGAAAACTCAAAACTAATTAAAGTTGCGTACATATCTGAGGATCACGCATGAATTTTCGCAGATTTTTTGATTCTTCTACAGAGAGAAAAACGCGAATTCGTGACAGCTAAGAAATCTGTTTCTGCATAGAAATCCAAATCTACTATCAACTTTCTATTAGAGACTTTACTTGGCACAACAATACATGAAAATAAAGATACAAAGGTATTGCTACAGTAGTAACAAGCACCTTGACTCAAATATAAAACAAAAATTGTAGAAATAAAACAATGGGTTGTCTCCCATAAGCGCTTTTCTTTAACGCCTTTCAGCTAGGCGCAGAAAGTGCAAATCAAGTCATATCAAGAGAAGAAGCATTAACATCATAATTTTTATTAAAAACACAACTTGTCGCAGAGGGTACCTTAGATGCTCCATTATCTAAATTTCCCGTAGTGGTTCTAAGGGTTTTATCAATTTTAAGCTCATAATGATTCTTTGGCTTTGGCATCTTAGGGACATACATGAATTTTTGCTCCTTACCCACATAATCTTTCTCCTTAAACTTAAGAGAAGAAGAAGTTGAACCCAAGGTTCCCATAGCTTCTTCAAGTTCACCAATCCTATGGGTTTGATTATCATGGATAGCACAAGTTTCTAAAACAGCAATTCTTTCATTAATTCCTCCTAGGGATTTATCAAGTTTATCAGTATTATCAAGTAATATCCCCATTTTAGTCTCAACACTTGGAAGATTTTTCTCTATGGCTTCCAACTTTTTCATGACATCTTCAAGAGAGATTTCAATTTTAGCTTCATTAACAGGTGGTATTCCAACTAGACTCTCAATGATGTAACTAGCTTCTAAAGCAGGAGTACCTAGGAAATTACCCCCCGCAAGAGTATCAAGAACATACCTATTCCAGCTAGAGATACCAACATAAAAGTTCCTAAGGAGGATAATAGTGGAGTGTTTCTTAGTGCACCTATGATGAGCATCACTAATTTTGTACCAAGCATCTTTAAAACTTTCTCCCCCTTGTTGCTTAAACGAACGAACTTCAACTTCAGGATTACTCATTTTAGCAATAATAAAACAAACCGAATTAAATAAAGTAAAACAAGTAACTAATTTTTTTGTGTTTTTGATATAAAGAAAGCAAACAAGACAGAAAATAAAATAAAGCAAGACAATAAACAAAGTAAAGAGATTGGGTGTGAGAGACTCCCCTTGCAGCGTGTCTTGATCTCCCCGGCAACGGCGCCAGAAAAGCTTGCTGCTTGCATGAGGCAGCTCCTTGTGACGGTAAAGCACATGTCAGTTGGGAACCCCAAGAGGAAGGTATGATGAGTACATCAGCGAGTTTTCCCTCACTAAGAAACCAAGGTTTATCGAACCAGTAGGAGATGAAGGCCACGTGAAGGTTGTTGGTGAAGGAGTGTAGTGCGGCGCAACACCAGTGATTCCGGCGCCAACGTGGAACCTGCACAACACAATCAAACTACTTTGTCCCAACTTAACGAGTGAGGTTGTCAATCTCACCGGCTTGCTGAAAACAAAGGATTAAACGTATGGTGTGGAGAATTATGTTTTCTTGCGAGAAAACAACGAGAGAACAATGATTGCAGTAGATTGTATTTCAGATGTAAAAGAATGGACCGGGGTCCACAGTTCACTAGTGGTGTCTCTCCAATAAGATAAATAGCATGTTGGGTGAACAAATTACTGTTGGGCAATTGACAAATAGAGATGCATATACATATCATGATGACTACTATGAGATTTACTTAGGGCATTACGACAAAGAACATAGACCGCCATCTAGCATGCATCTATGCCTAAAAAGTCCACCTTCAGGTTAGCATCCGCACCCCTTCCAGTATTAAGTTGCAAACAACGAGACAATTTCATTAAGTACGTAGCGTAATGTAAACAATACAAATATCCTTAGACAAAGCATTGGTGTTTTATCCCTAGTGGCAACAGCACATCCACAACCTTAGGGGTTGCTGTCACTCCCCCAGATTCAATGGAGACATGAACCCACTATCTAGCATAAATACTCCCTCTTGAGTCACAAGTATCAACTTGGCCAGAGCCTCTACTAGCAACGGAGAGCATGCAAGAACATAAGTAACACATATATGATATATCAATAATCAACTTGACATAGTATTCCATATTCATCGGATCCCAACAAACACAACATGTAGCATTACAAATAGATGATCCTGATCATGATAGGCAGCTCACAAGATCTAAACATGATAGCACAAGAGGAGAAGACAACCATCTAGCTACTGTTATGGACCCGTAGTCCAAGGATGAACTACTCACGCATCAGTCCGGAGGCGGGCATGGTGATGTAGAGCCCTCCTGTGATGATTCCCCTCTCCGGCAGGGTGCCGGAGGCGATCTTCTGAACCCCCCGAGATGGGGTTGACGGCGGCAGCATCTCAGTAACTTTTTCCATATCGTGGCTCTCGGTACTAGGGTTTTCACGACGGAAGGAATAAATAGGCGAAGGGGCAGCGTAGGGGGCGCCCGAGGGCCCACCCCATAGGCCGACGCGGCCAGAGGTGGGGCCACGCCGCCCTATGGCGTGGCCGCCTCGTGGGCCCTCTTCGTCTCCTCTTCGGTGTTCTGGAAGGCTCCATGGAAAATAAGACCTTGGGCTTTTGTTTCGTCCAATTCCAAGAATATTCGTAAACTAACTTTTCTGAAATCAAAAACAGCAGAAAACAGGAACTGGCACTGCGGCATCTTGTTAATAGGTTAGTTCTGGAAAATGCATAAAAACATTATAAAGTATGAACAAAACATGTAGGTATTGTCACAAAACAAGCATGGAACATAATAAATTATAGATACGTTGGAGCCGTATCACTCATGAATGTGCTTCATCAGAGCATGGGTAGCCGATTTTTCTTCGGCAGTGACTTCAGCGTCCCAAGAACGGCGCCTGAGGATTTTTGCGGAACCATCAAAGGGAGCAATGTTGTATTCTTGAGAGTTGTTTTCCTCCTCTTGGATGTATAGCCATCTCTTGCGCCACCCCTGGACGGAGTCGGGGAGTTTGACGTCGAAGTAGTCGATGTCGAAACGGATGCAGATAACAACACCACCGACATTGTAGGCGATGTTACGTGAGCTGTTGCGGCGAAGATAGAAGATGTGTTTCCACAGGCCCCAATGAGGATGGGTCCCGAGAAAGCATTCACACAGGGTGATAAAAATGGAAATGTGGAGGATGGAGTTGGGAGTCAGATGATGAAGATGGATCCCATAAATGAACAGCAATCAACGAAGGAACTCATGAATGGGGGTGGACAGGCCGCGGATGAGGTGGTCGACGAATGTTACCCGGTATCCGATGCGAGGAGTAGGGAAGCTTTCATCCCCAGGAAAGATCAGCGCCCCTTCTTTCTTCATTAGCCCAAGCTTCTTGAGGGCGCTCATGTCTTGGTTTGAGATCTTAGATCTCTCCCATCCAGAGATCTCCGCCTCCTCTGTCGACATGGTGGTTCCTGGTGTGGTGTGCCTGAGGAGCTTGGTGCGCGGTGGCATTCAAACAAGTGGTGGAGGAGAATGGAGATGAGAAGAAGCGCAATGAGCTCGGGGGACGGCAATGGAGCTTTTGCAGAGAGGGGGGAAAGTTGAGCGGCGCAGCGAAGAGGAAGGTTATTTATACCACGAAAGCGATCCGTCGCACCGTTGGATAAAAAGGAAATGAATCCGGTGCCTTACACGTGTTATTGAGGGTATAATCGTATATTTATTGTGAAGTTACTGGACAGGCGGCGCAGCGCGCGTGCCGGAAAAAGTGGAGGACGTGTGTCCCCCACTTGCATAATGTGTCCAACGACGCAGAGTTTTGGGCCCATATGTCAGCGAAGTGATAGGATTCGTGCTTTCCCAATACATAGTTCGTGGCTGTCGTCAGTGTTGACGTAATCATTGGAAAATCTCGAGTAAGTATTTCAAAATAGCGGCAGAAGAACTGTTGCGGATTAAAATAAGAGAAACTTCGAGAGAGCTTTTGATCAAATACTTGTATTATTTGTTCAAACGCTCGGGGGCTATTCTTACCCGAAGTTTTCCTTCTGATAAAAGGATGGCATAAAGGTCAAAAATAAATGGTGGCTCGGAGAGGTTGCAAAATTGAGCATACAGCCAAGAATAAAATCCTTGACTGTAGCCTCGGGGGCTACTCACATCGGGAGCTCTGGTCGCGCACCCGATAAAGATGGAAAAAGTAGAAGAGATGACAATATAGCGACAAGATGATAAAAAGATGAGCCTACAACCAAGTACAAGCACTTGGCTGTAGCCTTGGGGGCTACTCCCATCGGGAACGCTGGTCGCGTACTCGATGAAATTGAAGGAGTCAAAGTAAGTATATTTTGAGTTATGATATAGCTCTTCATATACTCCCATCGGGAGGTCAAGATAAAAAAAGAAGTCATTATATATGACTCGAATTGACTCGAATAAATGTATTGTTCCAACAGCCGAAAAAGGCACTCGACAATATATTCTCAGAGCGCCTTAGTCGCGGTTGAATCTCTGAATGCCGTAATACTTTACGAAGGTAAGACCCCGGGATCCGTCCTGCGTGCCGTGGTATCGCACACGAATGCGCTCTGCTACTTTTTTCCGTATCAACAGATGCTAAGAAAAATCCGGACATGTTAGGTACCCGATAAAATATGACTGGAGTTCGGCATATGGTAAGACCTTATGCGGCACATGTCGAATTACGCCAGTATACCGAGATCATGTCCAGGGACTTGATCTTGAAATAGGTTTTTGCGGGATTGCCACAAGAGCAGTTAACTGGTTCCTGATCCGTCAGATGAACCAGCCCCATCTACCATTATCCCTGTACAATACATGATAATTTTATAAAGATTATTTAGTGACTCGAAGAAATCATGTGTTAATTGTAATGATGGAGATTTTGCTTGATTCTTCGATTCAAGTAAAATCTCGGGAGCTACTGACATAGGCATCCCCATTGGGCCTACCGAAGAAGGTACCCGGGGTTTACTAAAAGCCCATGACTCGAAGAATATGAAGCCCGGAAGTCCAATTAGGTGTCGGTTTGGAAAGATAGAGTTGTATTAGGAATAAGGACTTCTAACTATTACGGGACGAACTCAAAGAGTATCCCGATGTTTGTAACTTGTACATCACGAAACCCTCGGCTCCGCCTCCTATATAAGGGGGAGTCGAGGGGGAAAGAGAGGATCGATTCATTGTCAACATAACCCTAGCTTTCTAGCAGTCGAGTACTTTTCCAGTAGAAACCCTCGAGATCTACTTGCCCTCTACTTTCCACGAAACCCTAGTCTACAACTTGTAGGCATTGACAAGTCGATACCTTGTCACCTACGCCAAGGGGATCCGTTGTCACCCTTGCCATTTGTCCTCGCCATTGACCCCTTATCACAGATACTAGACATTTACACTGATCATGGCCTGCTGCAGAAGCTTCGGGGCAGGGGCGCTAGAGTCAGGACTTCCCTATACGTGGACGATGTGGCGGTTTTCGTTGCCCCCATCAAGGAGGACATCCAAACTCTGGCCACTATCCTCGAGAGGTTTGGGGAGGTCACGGGCCTTTGCACCAACTTCCAGAAGAGCTCTGTGGTTCCCATACGCTGCACCGATCTTGACCTTGATGATATTCTGGGGGGGGATTCCGGTGGTCCGGTCGTCCTTCCCTCTCACATATCTGGGATTGCCGGTCTCAGTATGGTGCCTCAAAAGGAGAAACATGCAAAATCTGGAGGACAAATGCGCTAGCAGGTTACCCACTTGGAGCGGGAAGCTCATCAACACGGCCAGTCGAGCTGCCCTTGTTAAATCTGTAATCACCTCGCAGGCCATCTACTACCTCACGCCTCTTTCCATCCCCGCCGGTACCCTTAAGTTCGTCAACAAGATCCAACGTGCTTTCCTTTGGGCCGCTAAAGAAACCACCACCTGTAATATCCCAGGTTTAGAGGCAATAAAATGAGAGAACACCAAAGTGTGCATTGCATTCATGCATAGAAAATCCGGGGAATTTTCGCGCTTCAAATGAAACTTACCACAGTAACTGAAGTTTCACTTGACTTGCTGGAATTGAAGTAGGTCATCAAGTCAAGCGTTATAAACTTCAATGTGATCTTTGCTAAAACCCTGTTTTGGGTAGATATGATTTGATCTATGGGCTGGATCAAATAGAAGTAGATTCACAATAAATAACACCCTAAGTAAGGATCAACTACAAGATCTTATAAAAGATCTCAACATGACATTCTTTACAACAACACATGAATAATTATTCAACCATAAATCAAAGGATTAAGAAACTGTTACTTACTTATCTTTTCCATGTCGTCTACTAAATAAATGTTCCTACCATGAGTCACATGGTATATCTTTTCAACTACAATACTTGAACCAAGTCAAGAACATTCATATTCATTCTTCATTAACCTTGACCATTCCAATCTTGTTTCCAAGCTCATTTACATTAAACCCTAGAGGAAGGAGAGAACTATTCTTATGCTTATATTATCCATTGGGTAGAACCTAGTTTAATATTCAACCTATCTATGTGAGGTAAACCATTAATACTAATCAATGCTATAAGGAGTACAAGTCAAGTACTAAACCCTACTTGACCTAGCTAATATTTGATAGTAAGTAAGAACCTCTTTTACTAGTGATCCAAGAGAGAGGCAAGTGTTGTGATCATTACAACTTGGTAATGATCATAAACCCTAGAGGAACCACTGCCTATTCAGGAGAGCTCAACCTAAAGAGGTATACTCAAGTATATGGACTTATACTTGATCTTGGAAAGAGAACCAAGATTCACTAATGAATTGTTATGAGGCCAATACTTTGATCATTACAAATTGGGTGATGATCATAAACCCTAAGAATCTAAGTGAGTGTGTTGAGAGAAGTATTAAAGAAGAGAGATGAGTGAGGAATAAGTGGATCAAGTTTAATACATGATCTTATCCTTATAAATTGAGATGATAAGTTAAACCTATACATGTGATCATAGATCTCATTCTTCTCATGAAATAATAAGTAAAACATTAGTAGTTAACCAAACCAATACTCATGCCTTGTGTAGTATTGATATGGTGTTTAATCCTTGTTTATCCAAACACTTGAGACAAACCTAGCATTACCTTGAGACAATAATTCTACTTAAGTGAGGAGGATAAACCTAGCCACTAAAACATGATCAAGCTTATGCTCATACCTAATCTTAGTGGTGTATCACATTGGTGATCACTACTAAAACCCTAAACCCAATTTGAGTTTCAATACAAGTATAAATTTAGATTACAAATAGAACCCTGCCATACCTCATGCCTATTTTATACTTTAGTTTATTGAAGCTTAGGCAAAACCCTAAACCTTTCACTAGATCCACTCCACATAACATTATGTCTTAACTTGTGTATCATGGATCACAAGTATAAACCAAGCCATATCTTATGGACTAAATGCCATTTGGTGAGAAGAGTAAAACCAATATCCAATTCTAGTTGGTATTCCAAGTACTTGTTTAGTTAACCAAATAGGAAAATGTACCATAGTTTGAACCATCACCTTAGCAAGTGAATTGACCAATGATAAGCTTGGGAATTATCCTAAGTAATCCAAGTTACAAGTTGCTAAGAAAGTGTCAACACCCGGGTTTTTAAGTCCGGATGCCCTATCATATCATACATCGCAATCCCAGGAAGATTGTTTTTGCGAGATATAATAGTAAGTCGTTCAGAGTCATCATTATTACAACACATAAGGTCTTACATAAAGGGATCACATGATCCAATATTACACAAATAGATTGTTCAACATCACACATAAGTAGCGGAAGCGTAGTAGTAGAAGTGGACTTATAACTCCACAGGCAACGCTTGTTGGGGGGATGACCCCCGGTATGCCAAAGGCATGCCAAACCGGATGGTTTAAGCCATCAGTGTACCGGTTTGATGTTCATGCCGGAGTCTAAGATAGGCGTTTGGCTGAACAGGTTAGGCCGGTATCCTCATAAGAGGGATACCGGAATTGGATATAAAAGATACCGGGCCGCCGGAAGGAAGGGCTTGTCGGCAAAGCTGGTCAAAGATTCTCTCCGGAGCTAGAAGACAAGGATGAGCTAAGCAAAGTAACTTTTGACCAAGGGATGACGATAAAGGGAAGGATGACGGTCAAAGAAGCCGGAGGACGTCGGCGCCCACGATTAAAGAGGACTCCGGTGTCATCTACGATTAAAGTAGCTTTGTAAAGTAGCTTTGTAAAGTAGTTTGTCCAGTCAAAGATGCCATTAGGGTTCCTTGCACTCGTAAGCCACCCTCTCCCCTATATAAGGAGAGGGGGCAGCCCTCCTTACGGGCACGAGGTATGTACGTGTGTGTGTATGAAGAGAAAGCTTGTAACTTGTGTGAATCTATGAACATGGCGATCTAGAGGGAGTTCTTCCTTGTGTCTTTCTTCTTCAACCTCCGGCCCCGGCCAAGTTCTTGAGGAAACCATCCGGAACCTCTTCCCACCTGATCGCAAACCCTCCCCGAATCCTCTTGCGTCCATTCGGCCCCAATCTAAGCCATCCTATGGCATCCGTCATGCATTCACCACGACGACGGTTGGCGCCCACCGTGGGGCATGAAGTGGCGCATGTCTGGAGTTCACATTCGGGCGGGCCTCCTCGAGTTCGCCGGCGAGCGGACGGTGTCTGCGCTGGTGCAGAACTTCTACTCCATCGATTTCATCAACGACAACGCGGGCTGCTTCGCCAACGGCGGCATCTTCCCCAAGAACGGCCGCATCATCGAGTTCGGCAGCCACCGCATCTACTTCGGCACCGTCCCCGTGCGCCAGCGCCTCTCGCCGGTGCTGGTGGCACCGGACCCGCCAAGATGGCTCTGTGCTGGTCGCGCGCCCGGCAGCGTCGAGGTAATGATGACCGGTGTGGCTGGTGCAGGAAAGGAGGTGGAGGCTGAAGGTGCTGGTCGCGCGGTTTCGACCCGCGCGGCTAAGCCACCGGCCGGAGCGCGACGCGAGCGCAGCGGGAGCATCATCCGCTCCACCGGCAACGCCTCTCCAAACGGCGATGAACGCGGCGGCAACCCCCATCGCTCGGAACATCGACCCGGCAGCGGCTCAAGCGGAGGCTGGAGGCGCAGCGCTGAGGATACTGGAGAGCGGCAAAGACGTTGTCAAGGCGCAGCGCGAGCTGAACCTAACCGTACGTGAGTATAACGCTGCCCATGGCTTTGCTTCTGTTAGCGCTCATGCTGCTAGGATACCGGAAAATAGGCTTAAGGCTCGCAATCTAGATCGGGATTTGCGTAAGGAGATTCTTACCGGCAAGAGTACCTCGGCATACTGTTAGCATTGTAGAGAAACCTAAGTACAGCGAGTCCGGATAAAACAATAAAAGCTGCTAAGGCTGCCGTAGATCTGTGTGATTCGCTTACCGGAGAGGCTCTGGCAAAACAACAAGAGCGTGTCAGAGAGCTGCTTGACGCTGTAGAGCAGCAGAACGCTGAGCAGCTGGCTAGGCTGAACAAAGCAATAGCCTCGAAATCCGCGCGTTCAACAAAGAATGCCGGAAGCAAGTCCCAGGGGCAGGCCTCGTCCCCCATCCGGACAGAAGAAAAGAAAAAGAAGTGAACGCACGGCGAGATGATCGTGTATGATCCGGTCCTTGCCGGTAAACGGAAAGCCGGGCAACACGATGCCGGTAGAAAAAGCCAAGGGGCGGAGCGAGGCTACGCCAAAGAAGGCTATGCCGGAAACAAACATGCCGGTAAACATGAAACCGGGCAAAACTATCCGTGCTGCAAGGGCAGCGTATGATGAAGATGAGGAGGAAATGCCTCCACCAAGGTACCGGCAGGCAAGGGCCGCGGCACCGGAACGTTATGATGAAGCTGATTCTAACAGACCGGCAGCATACCGGAACCCTCTGGGAGAACGCTTGGGAGAGAGATACTTACCGGAACGGGATGCGAGGCACCGTCTGGATAGAGTATACTTGTCAGAAATGATCGAGGAAGAAGGTCCTCCAGGTCCAAAGTGCTTCGGCCCCAGAATCATGAGAGAAAAACCACCAGTTCGCAACTTCACGTTGCCCCGTGACACAAAAACATACGATGGCACTACGAAGCCGGAAGATTGGCTCGCGGATTACGTGACCGCGGTGTATGTCGCTGGAGGCGGAGGAACCGTAGCCGGAGGAGGAAACCGGCGCCGGGCCGTAAGGATCATACCGTCGTTCCTGGTTGGGCCAGCAAGAATCCGGCTAAACAACTTGCCGGCAGGGAAGCATAAACGGCTGGCTGGATTTTGAGGAAGCTTTTGTGAGCAATTTCAGCGAGTACCTATCGGAGGCCGAACAGGCCGCGAGCAACTTGCTACGTAGTGCACGGCGCCCGAGCGAAACAGACCGGGATTATCCGGCCCGGTGGAATACCATAAGGAACTCTTGCGAAGGAATAATCGAGGCGCGAGGCCATTGCTTGGTTCAGCGAGTGGATGCAAAAGAGGTTCGCCGTTGTGGCAAAGGCTGCGGCGGAACATGCCGACAACGTTGGCGGAGATGATACGTGTGGCGGATAACTATGCGTTGGGAGACCCAACGCAGCCGGCACCTGCAGCCTGAACCGGAACAGCTACGCCAGGAGCAACACCGGGACAACCGGAACAACAAGAGGAGAGAAGACTTTCCGGATCGAAGGTACGGTCCGCAGCAAGTTGCTGCTGTGCGGGAGGACTACGATGCCGGTGGCAGCCGGAGGCGGAGAACCGGATCGCAGCCATGGGCGGGTCCAAAGAAACAATGGGTGGAAAAGAAACCCCGGGTCCAGAAAAGAAAGCGGCAAGAACCCGCAAAATACACCATGGAAGCGGCCATGGACCAACCTTGCGGGTGGCACACACCGAATCCGGCGCACCCGTCAAACCATCCGACGAAGGATTGTACCTGGACCAAGTACTTGATGGAAAAAGGGACGAGTAAAAGATGCCCAAGGGCGAGGAGGCAATGCAATGATGCCACCTCCGGACATGCCGCGGCAGCGGCAGATGCCGCCACCACCGCCGCTTACCGGGCCAAACGCTCTACCGGTGCGGCCAAACCGGCAGCGAGTACCGGCAAGTTAACCGGGTGGAACAAGATGGTAACCAGCTACCTCCACCGCCACCTTTAGGCCGGAATGTTTACGAAGACCCACATGTATGCTTGTGTTGTTTTTGTCAACGAGCCGACGGACAGGCAAAGCCTACATCGCCGCTCCATGGAAGTAAATGCCGTGATGCCGGCGGTGCCCAAGTACATGCGGTGGTCAAACCAGGAAATTACTTGGTCGATCAAGGATCACCCCAAGATTATGCCGAATCCGGGTGGATATGCTCTTGTTGTGGACCCAATCATGAAAGGGCCACAAACTCGAGTGAAGTTCAGCAAAGTGCTGATAGACAATGGCAGTAGCATCAACATCATGTACAAGCATACCATGCATACGCTGGGCATAACAGAAAATATGCTTCAGCCGACGCGCACAACCTTCCATGGAATCGTTCCGGGTTTGTCCTGCGCACCGGTTGGAAAAGTCCGGGTGGACGTGGCATTTGGAGGACGTGACAATTGCCGGGTGGAAAATCTGGAGTTTGAGGTGGTGGATCTAGACAGTCCCTACCATGCATTGCTTGGGAAGACCGGCATTAGCAGCTTTCATGGCCTCAACCCATACGGCTTACCTCAAGATGAAGATGCCGGGACCTCGTGGACCACTAAGCGTGGTGGGAAACTACAAAGTCTCGCTGGAAACGAGCATCTGCCGGATCGAACCTAGCGGAATCGCTGGTGATCGCGGAGGAAAAGAAAAGGATGCAAACGAGCTATTGCGGCTGGCTCGATCCTCGCGGCTGAGCTTAGCGGCAATGAGTGCAAGTCCGAGCGCTCCGGCATTCAAGCCAACAAATGAGACGAAGGACATTGTGCTGGATCCGGCCTACCCAGACCGCACCGTTCGTATCGGTGCCGGCCTCGATCAAGCATAGGAAAGCGCGCTCGTCAGCTTCCTCCGTGAGAATCGGAACATCTTTGCTTGGTCAACTGAAGATTTGGTAGGTGTTCCGAGGGAGCTGGCTGAGCACTCCTTAAACGTTCGGAAAGATGCCAAGCCGGTGCGACAACCTTTGCGCCGGTTCGCTGAAGATAGAAGAAAGATCATAGGAGAAGAGGTAACCAAACTGCTTGTTGCCAAATTCATTGTGGAGGTCACGCACACAGAGTGGCTGGCCAATCCTGTGATGGTTGAAAAGAAGAAAGATGAGAACCTGGAGGCAAAAGCTCCGAAGGTGTGGCGCATGTGCATCGACTACACTAACCTCAACAAAGCTTGCCCAAGAGACCCTTTTCCTTTGCCACGAATCGATCAAGTGATTGATTCAAGCTGCTGGGTGTGAGTTGTTGTCCTTCCTGGATGCCTATTCCGGCTTCCACCGGATTCCCTTGAAAAAGGAAGATCAAATAAAAGCTGCGTTCATTACCCCGCACGGGGCTTATTGTTATATCACTATGCCTTTTGGTTTGCGCAACGCTGGTGCAACGTACCAGCGCTGTATGCAAAAATGCTTGTTTGATCAGATCGGAAAGAATGTGCAGGTGTATGTGGACGACATCGTGATAAAAACTAAGGTAAAAGATACCCTAATCGATGATCTCCGGCAAACATTTGATAACCTAAGGAGGTTCCGGATGAAACTCAATCCGGCAAAATGTACTTTCGGTGTCCCTGCCGGCAAGCTGCTGGGTTTCCTTGTCTCGAGCCGAGGCATTGAAGTCAATCCGGTAAAGATCCGGGCAATCGAAAGAATGACAATACCACAGGATTTGAAGGATATACAAAAGTTTACCGGAAGCTTAGCATCGCTGAGCCGGTTCATAAGCAGAGTTGGGAGAAAAGGCCTTGCCGTTGTATGCCTTAATGAGAAAATCCGATAAGTTCGTCTGGACCCCTCAGGCAGATGCGGCGTTCAAAGAGCTGAAAACAATGTTAGCTACCGCGCCAATATTGGCTTCGCCGTTGGAAAGAGAACCCATGTTGTTGTACATAGCAGCAACCAACCGGGTCGTGAGTGTTGTTGTGGTAGTAGAAAGAGAAGAGGAAGGAAAAACCGTCCAGAGGCCGGTATACTACCTGAGCGAGGTGCTCTCCCTCTCAAAACAAAACTACCCGCACTTCCAGAAAATGACCTATGGCGTGTTTATGGCCGCCACAAAGCTCAAGCACTACTTCGAGGAACATCCTATGAAGGTGGTGAGTGAAGCACCAATCTCTGACATCATGTGCAACAAAGACGCCAGCGGCCGAATTGCGAAATGGGCGATACAGATATCACCATACGTACCAGTGTACGAAAGAAGAGATGCCATAAAATCGCAAGCTCTGGCTGATTTCCTTGTTGATTGGGCGGAGATGCAATACAAACCGCCGGATCAGAAGATAGAGTACTGGAAAATGCACTTTGACGGATCCAAGCTCAAGGAGGGTGCAGGTGCCGGTGTGGTGCTTACTTCACCAAAAGGAGATCACCTCCGGTATGTTTTGCAAGTACATTTCGGGGCATCGAACAATGTCGCTGAATATGAAGCTTTGATCCATGGGCTCAAGGTCGCAAAAGAAATCGGTGCACACCGGATCATTTGCTATGGAGATTCAGATCTTGTGGTACGGCGGTGTTCGGAGATTGGGATGCAAAAGATGCCAACATGGCCTCGTACCGGTTTCACGTGCAAAAGATTGCCGGATTCTTCGAAGGATGTGAGTTTCACCATGTACCGCGTGCAGAAAATGAAGCTGCGGATGCTTTGTCCAAGATAGGCTCATCCCGACAAGAAATTCCTCCTGGGATAGCTCTCGCGCACCTGAGAGTACCATCAATCAAGCCAAGTCCTGAGTCGGAATCAATTTTTGTTCCGGAGTCACACATTGTGCCAATGGATATCGATGGAGGGAACCCGGGGACTGCTCCGGCGAACCCGGGGACTATTCCGGCAAGCTCGGGGACTACCGTGCCGGAAGAGATGATGCAGGTGGATAACATGGAGATAGATGCACCCGTGTTTTTGGTTGGAGAGATACCATCTTGGGTTAAACCTATTAAGGAATTCCTGATCAACGGCACCTTGCCGGCTGACGAAAATGAATCAAGGAGGATACAGAGAAGGTCCAAAGCTTACACGTTCATCAATGGTGAGGTGTACAAGAGAAGCGTTACCGGTGTCCTTCAAAGATGTGTGGAGCCGGAGGAAGGGAAAGAAATGCTTGAGGAAATTCACCAAGGAGAATGTGGGCATCATGCCTCGTCAAGGGCGCTGGTGGCAAAAGTGTTCCGGCATGGGTTTTATTGGCCCACTGCTTTGGCGAACGCTGAGGATTTGGTAAGGAAATGCAACGGGTGCCAGAGGTACGCCAAGCAAAATCATACCCCAGCGTCCGGTTTAAAGACAATACCGCTGACATGGCCATTTGCCGTTTGGTGCCTGGACATGGTTGGCCCATTCAAGACTGCAAGGAGCAGCATGACTCACATCTTGGTCATGGTGGATAAGTTCACCAAATGGCTAGAAGTAAAACCTATCGCAAAGTGTGATGGGCATACAGCTGTGAAATTCTTGAAGGATATCATCTTGCGGTATGGATACCCGCACAGCATCATCATTGACAATGGAACCAACTTTGCTCAAGGGGAGTTCAAAAGGTTCTGCGAGGATAAGAATATCCGGTTGGATTTGTGCTCGGTGGCACACCCGCAAGGCAATGGCCGAGTGGAAAGAATGAATGCCTTGGTGTTATCCGGTATCAAACCAAGACTCATTGACGCAGTGGAGAGAGCACCGGGGTGTTGGCTTGATGAGATACCATCGGTCTTTGTGGAGCATAAGGACAACCCCAAACCGGTCTACGGGTACACTCCCTTCTTCATGGTTTATGGGGCGAAGCGGTGATACCAACCGACATCATCCATGATTCACCAAGGGTACAGCTCTATACTGAGCAAGAGGTCAAAGAGTCCAGAGAAAATGATGTGGACTTGCTAGAAGAAGCAAGAGAGCTAGCGTTGGCAAGAACAGCCATTTATCGAGCAAAACCTAAGACGCTATCATGACCGGAAAGTCAATCCAAGAGTTTTCGGGAAGGAGATCTTGTGCTTCGCCTAGTGCAGCGCACGCGAAGGCCGGCATAAACTTTTGCCACCTTGGGAAGGTCCCTTCATTGTAAGCAAGGTGCTTCACAATGATGCATACTACTTGATTGATGCACAGGAGTGGAAAAAAGGAAAGGCGGACAAGTCCGGAGAGGAGAGCAAGCGTCCATGGAACGTAGCTCTGTTGCGTCCTTTCTACTCCTGAAGTGGTGGTGTAAGAAGTTCCTTTTTTGTACCTTATATGCTATGAATAAAAGATGTCGGAACCTTGAATGAATCTCGGGGACTACCCCAACTTAAGTTGCATGTAACTTGTCTATTTTTTCAGTTTACCGGTTGCTTATTGAATGTTTTTTCTTTCCGGTTTAGTAGTGTGCTAAATCCTACCGGAGTCTTCGACTCTGCTGCTGTCCGCAAACCGGCTTCATGGCAAGCAAGATAAACCGGTAGGGGATAAGCACATGAGCTGCGAAAAGGGAGAGCAGGAAAGAACAATCCGGAAAGTTTAATTAACCCCGGTTAAACCGGTTTTTTGCAAAATTTCAAAGTTATTTCTAAGTTCAAGAAGATGCTTGTTTGGTGAAAGAACCTTGTGCTCATACGCCAAAGAACGCCCAGAGGAGGCAGGCAGAGCCAAGGCAAAAGAACCAAGTATGCATCAAATTGGATGCGGAAGAAATTGAGAAATCTTTGCAGTGCAGGATAAAATCAAAACCAAAAGCAAATTATGCTAAGACAAACTCATAAATACTTAGCTACCGGTATAACTTACCGGCAGGAAATGTTGTAGCACAACCACAGGCAAACTTAAGTTTTACATCATAAGCCCCGGCATACCGGGGCAGAATTTAACGGACATTGTCTTAAGGTAAACGGGGCCAACGGACATAGCGAGGCAAAGGTGTCATAAAAGGTCATCGAGGCGGCGGGGCGTCGGATGGAGCAGCACCGGCCTCGGCATCATCGGGAGTAGCGCCGGCTCGGGAGCTTCCGGCGGCACGTCCCCGGCAGCTTCATCTTCATCTCCCTCGTCTTCTTCTTCCTCATCGGCTGAGGTAGTCCTTGGCCGCCGGGGAGGGTGGGATGAAGGTGCGGACCTCGGCATATTCGGCAAGCCGGTATGCCCGGTCCTGCCGCTTCGCGGTGAGCGCCGGGTGCGTGTCCGGTGGGAGCATCCGCGCGCACGCCACGGAGAGCATCCAAATCGAGAGCAGGGTACCGGGAGCACGCGGAGCGCGGCGCCGTGTCGGCTCCGGCGCGAGCCGCAGAGCATTGCCACTCACGGATCCGGTGCCCGGCATCTTTGAGCCGGTTGGCGGTGAGCGTGATGTTCTCCGGCAGCTCCTCCTCGGGCCATAACACCTTGAAGATCTGGATGGCGGCGGTTGGCGGGTCGACAAGAAGCCGGTCGACGCAACGCATATGCTTGGACCCGCGGTGAGAGGGCGACAAGATAGTCGTACCCGTCCCAGTGCGCATCCATGTTGGGAAACTCCCGTGCGATCCGATCCTCCCTCACCTTCTTCACAGCAAAGGCCTGGGATGCCGGGAAGTGCTCTACAGGAAGAAGGGAAAACATAAACACGAGACACCGGAAAGAGTATGTCGAAAAAAAACATGTCGGAAAAAGCAAGGAACGAAGATAAATCTTCAAGGAAAAGGCTTATAAGCAAAAGAAGGGGCAAGGCAGAAGCTTACGGAGGGCTAGCGCATCTATCTTCATAACCAACCGATCATACTCCCGGTGATCGGTGGTCATGGTGTCAATAAGACGCTCCGCTGCCTTCCGCGCCTTCCTTTCCTCCTCCGGTTACGCCGTCAAGACGGCGTTGGTGTTCGTGGAGTCCTCCACAACCTCCGCCAGCCTGGCCTCCGCTGCTACCGGGCGTCCTTCAAGGCCTGATCATGCCGGAGCGCGGCTTGTATAGCTTGCTCCTTGAGCTCTCCCGGGCGGTCTTCGGGCCTCCGGTGCCTCGTTGTGCTCCTTGAGGAGCTGCTCCTTTCGCCTAAGTACCGGAAAGAAAAGACTTAGCAAGCAAAAGTAGGTGAAATGGAAAAAGGAACAGATTAGCGAGAAAAAGAAAAGTTGATACCTTGAAGCTTGGCGACACGGGCCTTCGGGGCCTCGAGACTAGCTTCGGAACAAGCGGTAAACAAAGAATGCGTGAGTTTCAAAGAAGGAAACACTCCGGTGAAAAGGTGCCGGAGGCAAGAGAAACCAAACGAACCTTGGCAGTGGCTGTGGGCCTCAGCAAGGTCCCGATGCTCCCATAGAAGTTCCTCAAAGAGAATCTTCCGGGCGTCAGCGGTGCTCTGTTCAAAGAAAGGCAATTGTGAGAAAGAAACAAACTTTCAACCCGAAACTCGGGGACTGGCAATGCCGGTTTCTTTCTAAGCTTTTAAAGATGAGTTTTGCGCTAAGAACAAAGTTCTTAACCCAAAACTCGGGGACTGGCAATGCCGGTTTCTTTCTAAGCTTTTAAGGTAAGTTTTGCGCTAAGAACAAAGTTCTTAACCCAAAACTCGGGGACTGGCAATGCCGGTTTCATTCTAAGCTTTTAAGATAAGTTTTGCGCTAAGAACAAAGTTCTTAACCCAAAACTCGGGGGCTGGGAGAATAGATAAGATCCGGAAAGAAAAGAAACCGGCATCAATAGAAATTATAAAAGAGAGTTGGTAAAACTTACCACCACGTTGTTGGTAGCATCATACCGAGCACGCTGTCGAACTCTTTCACGGCGCGTTTGAGCCGCGAGAAGTGTTCTTCGGTACACCGAGGCCCGGCGGGGTCCGGTGCGGAAGGCGATCCTTCCCCAAGCCGCGGGTAGAAACGGAGATATCCGCCTCATTCCATTTCCGAGCATAGGGGAGAAGGTGCCCCGGGTCCTTGCCCGCGCGCTTCGGATCAACAATCCGGCCCGGGAGGCCGGTGGGCTTGTCTGTGCGGCGAGGGCAGCGGGGCTGACGTGCGGCACCAAGTCACCCGAGCTGCTGAGCCGGCGCCCTCCACGGCTTTGCCGCGGGAAGCCCGGGCTTGAGGAAAGTGGTGATCTTAGGGGTCCCCGACGGCGCCGGTTGCTTGGCCACGGAAGGTCCTTGGCTGGGCGGCGGTGTCGGCGTGGCCTTGGGAGGAGGAGAAGGTACCGGCGCGGAAGCATCCGGCGCGGTAGGCGAAGAGCTTGTCTGCTTCTTCTTCTTCTTCGGGGGAGGAGGAACCAAAGGTTCCGCCTGCCCGGCATCAGTCTGGCCGGCGCCGATGTTGCTGGCGCCGGTGTCTTGGGTCTCTGGAGGGGAAATGAGTTCCTCCTCCGCGCGGTGATCTGGAGGTGTTGGGGCCGCGCGCCCGAACTTGTGGTGCCTCCCGAAGGGAGGCGGAGGTGTTGCCGGCACCGAGATAGTACCGGACTTGAATGAGGAGGAGGAGTTGAAGTCCTCGCGGAGCCGGCGGAGCCAGCGGAGCCGGCGAGCCAAGCTCAAGTGCGGGGCTGAAAGAAAGGAAAAAGGAAACAAGTTGGAAAAAAGCAACCGGAGAAGAACTCGGCGGAAACAAAGAGAGTAAAAAGAGATAAAACTTACCGGAAGACATCGGCATCCGCCTCGCTTGTAGCGCTTGGCGCCGACTTGCTTCCCGCCAATGACCTCGGTCCAGGGCGCTTGCCGGAAGAGGCACGGCTGGGGCCGGCATCGGCGGCCGGAGGATCGCTCTTCGGCCTTCGGCCATGAGGTTGTCCGAGGAACTCGTCCCCCACCTCAGCTTGCAGCGGAGCCACATGCTCATGAACCTGTGGTTTGTTGCTGGCTGAGGGAAGATCTACAGATTGGAAGTAACGAAAAGGGTATAAGAAAACGAACGGGAAAACTACCTCAAGTATGGTCGGGTCATCGGACGAACCAGCGGGTTCCGGCGGAGACTTGCCGAGGCGGGAAGGCGGAGTCCGGCCCATCCTTAGATCCAGCCAATGAATGACGGGATCCGGATCGTACTTGTCCGGGGGCCTCTTCGTTTAGGGCCTCGCCGGTCGGAATCAATCCGGGGGAAGCGGGCCTTGGCACTGAAAACAAAGGAAAAAGAAAGATTAAACACAAGTACAAAAGTTACCGCTAACGCGACCGGAACCGCTTATCGTCTTACATCTTCGGACGGAGGGTTCACGGCGCCGGGGGGCAAAGGCCCCACTCCCAATCATTTGGCATGTCAGTTTGGCAAATCTGACTAGCCTTAAGAACCACGTCCTCCTTGCTCAGGGCCAAGCCGGTGATCTTGGTGGGATCACCTGGGCCGTACATCTCACTAATTTTGTGAGCGCGCTGCTGGAGGGAAGCACCGGCGGCCGATGAAGGCGCGGATGATATCATCGGAGCGAGATGTTGGTGTCCCGCATCAACCCCTGCATGAAGCGCACCACCCGGTTCGTCTCGGCATGATCCCTTCCGGGGTTGTACGCCAATTGGTCTTGGGCGGCGGCGCCGGATTGAATGCCGGCGGAGTTGATGAGGTCCTCGTTGCCCGCATTCCTCACATAGAAGAATGTCGTACGCCACAAGCGGCAAGACTCGAGGCCATTGAACTTAAAAAGGGGCTCCCTTGACGGGAGCCGATAATGCAAGACCCGCATTGAACGGGGGGTTTGGGGGCAGGAATGTCCTTGCCCTGGACCGAATTGATCCGAAGAGAGAAAAAACGGGCAAACGTCTCGCGAGCGGGACGGATGCCAATGTAGCCCTCCATGAAGGCCACAAAGCAAGAAAGGTAAAAGACGGCATTGCCGGGAAGATGATGAGGTTGGAGGCGATAGAAGTCGAGGATTTGGCGAAAGAAATCTGAGGCGGGAAGGCCGAAGCCACGCTCAAAGTGAGCAAGGAAAACAACGGCCTCACCGGGTTCGAGCACCGGTTGAATTTCGCCGCGAGGAAGTCGGCCGATGACTCCTTCCGGAATCCTCCTGGACCGGTAGAGCCGGTCGATCTCGTATTGGGTCACGTCGGAACCTCTCCGGGCTCCGCGTGTCTTGTCTTTCCGGAGGCCCGGCTAGATGTGCCGGCCTCTTGCTTCCGGCTGGATGCCTGGCCCATCCGGGCAAGGTCGTCGGTTAGCCCGTCGGAGGCGTTGCTATCTTGAGTACTAGAAGTGGCGGCGGGGAGAGATCCCTCGCTAGACATGGAGATCTAGAAGACGCCGAAATCTACCGAGAAACACTTTTCCCCGAACGAACCCACGCGCGAAGATCTACGAGTAAGAGGAAAAGCAAAACAAAGAGCGAATAAATACTCTACCGTCCCAAGATCCAAAGTGCAAGAAGAAAGGGGTAAAGGCGCATCGAACCTAACCTGGGGCGGCGGAGTTGCGAAGAAAGAAGTTCGCTGGAGAAACGGCGAGCCTGCGGCCGGCGAGGAAGTCCGTCGGCGGCGAGGCGAAGAAGTGCTTGAGGAAAGGCAAATGCGGCGGGCTCGGCGGAGTCGCTGCTGAGGATCTCCGCGCAGCGAAGTCCGGCGGAGCGGAGGCGTGAGTTCGCCGGGCGACGGGCACGAACGAGCGGCGGAGGACGAAGAGCGGCGGAGAGCACGGAGGCGAAGAACTCGGTGCGCAAGGAGTGGGGAATGCGAAGAAGATGGAGAGAGAGCGGCGGTTGCGCTTATAAAGAAGAAGGGAAATGGGCTGGAAACCGGCCGGGCCGCGGCGGTTCGCCTCGCGGCCCACGGCGGTTCGCGTCATGGGCCGCCACGTGTCAAGGGATACACGCAAAAAGACCGAAGGCCACACGGGAGCGCACAGAGATCTGGAACGGCTAGTGGGATCCGCTGCGCTGCATTAAATGAGCGCGCGGGAGTCGAAACGAAATGACAACTGACACTGGCGCGCCAGTCACAGTGCGCATGTCTCTGTCAGGCGCGGGGCCCGAGATATTCTCGACTTCGCCGAGGAAGCGTTTAATGGTTAAGCTACCGGAAGATAAGATACCGGGGCATGACTTAGAGATAAAAGATGAGGAGGATCCGGGCAAAGATGCCGGATCCGAACGTGGCGCCGGATGAACCAAACCGGTATCAAAGACATAGGAACCTGGCATGGTACGTTGGATAGGATCCGCCGGACTATACCAGCTTCGGGGACTAATGTTGGGGGATGACCCCCGGTATGCCAAAGGCATGCCAAACCGGATGGTTTAAGCCATCAGTGTACCGGTTTGATGTTCATGCCGGAGTCTAAGATAGGCGTTTGGCTGAACAGGTTAGGCCGGTATCCTCATAAGAGGGATACCGGAATTGGATATAAAAGATACCGGGCCGCCGGAAGGAAGGGCTTGTCGGCAAAGCTGGTCAAAGATTCTCTCCGGAGCTAGAAGACAAGGATGAGCTAAGCAAAGTAACTTTTGACCAAGGGATGACGATAAAGGGAAGGATGACGGTCAAAGAAGCCGGAGGACGTCGGCGCCCCTGATTAAAGAGGACTCCGGTGTCATCTACGATTAAAGTAGCTTTGTAAAGTAGCTTTGTAAAGTAGTTTGTCCAGTCAAAGATGCCATTAGGGTTCCTTGCACTGTAAGCCACCCTCTCCCCTATATAAGGAGAGGGGGCAGCCCTCCTTACGGGCACGAGGTATGTACGTGTGTGTGTATGAAGAGAAAGCTTGTAACTTGTGTGAATCTATGAACATGGCGATCTAGAGGGAGTTCTTCCTTGTGTCTTTCTTCTTCAACCTCTCGGCCCTGGCCAAGTTCTTGAGGAAACCATCCGGAACCTCTTCCCACCTGATCGCAAACCCTCCCCCGAATCCTCTTGCGTCCATTCGGCCCCAATCTAAGCCATCCTATGGCATCTGTCTGTTCACCACGACGACAACGCTTGACGTTAGAAGACGATCCTAGTTATCATAGACGTCCTGCTGTCCGTCATCCTGATACTGTTGCTCCTCTTCATAGTCTGGCATTTGAATAGCCAGGGCAAAGCCATGAGTACTTTTAAAGTACTCGCAAACTAATACTAGGGTAAAGCATAATATATTGTATTAAAGGGGTACTAAGCTCTAAGTTTATTTGCATAAAGCCAAGTTTTCTTTAAATAAACACTTAATAAAATCCTCATTATTTAATAGACTAACTCAAGTGGGAACATTAGTGTCATTCCCACCATTCATTTGGGATTCAAGACAATTCATCAATCACCATTATTATTTCAACATAAATCCTGATAATGGAAGTAGTATGGCCCTTCCAACCGTCCGTAACCGCGGACACGGCTATTCGAATAGGTTTTAACACTCTGCAGAGGTTGTACTCTTGTGCCACAACTATTGATTTCATCCGTCGAGAATAACCCCGAATCATCGTAACTCAGTACGCGGATCATCAATCATAACCTTTCACTTATATGTCCTAGTATAGGCACCTCTCCCCATGAGCTTGGCCTCCCGGTGAGAACCAACCGTTAACCCGGGAACCGCACGGGGCTTGGGTCGTACATTCACCTCATATTCACATCATTTCTCACATACGGAGGCAGCCTCGGCGTAACCCCTATGATGCTTGTTTAGAGGGAACCCATACTAAAATACACAAGTTTCTAGTTAAGCCCTACCCATAATCGGGTATTGTGGGGGTACTTGTATAATTGGAAAGGTATCGCATTCAAACCCATCTCAGTTTTATATCAAAAATCACCATCTTCTCTTGGTCATATTCACCTTCAAAGTCATTCCTTGGAATGAACCATCATTCCCAAGGTTTCAATTTCATATCAACATCACTTGTTCCCATCTAGAGTAGTCAAATTTTAATTGATTAGCAATAGCCACTAAATGAGGGGTGCTAATCTAACTTTGATTTGTGTTCATCTAACCCAAGTATTGTTCTATTCTAGACCAAGTGAATCATAACTCAAAAGGTACTTTGTAGTAAATAAGCCAAAGTAAAATTAAGTAAAACATGGGATAGGTAATACATAAAAGTAAAGTGTGATGATGCCTTTGCTCTTGTAGAACTAAGCATTTGTATTTAGCAAGGGTTAGCTTGCCTTGAGCTGAGTAGTGATCAAAGTGCTCTTCCTCTTCTTGGGAGTAGGCCTCCTCCTCTTGGTAATCCTCGTTACTAGCGTCTATATACGAATACGAGGTATAAATACTAAACCAAACTCATATGCTAAACTAAGAACACTCAAAGAGTTCACACTCTAGTCCTATTATCAATCAAACATGGCATGGTGAGTTATTTGATGATTTCTTATTTATTAGAAAAATAATTTCCTCTCATTATTCCTATTTCTTAAATTTAGATAGGTAGATCCTTAAAGAAATTCATTTCTTCTCTTTACTTTGTACTAAGATTTAATCTCTCCATATAATAATCAGGTATGAAATATAGGTTGACCCAAGTCAACATTTCATATCTATTATATGTGAGTCTTAATTTAATTTAAGTGCTACCCTACACATGTTATCATATTATTATTTTAAATGCATTAAAATCTCTAAGTAATATTTATCAAGGGTTCTTTAGTCTAGGTCATTCCCCCTGGTTATATTACTTAGGATCAAGATTTAAATGAGAGAGTAGCTCTCATACTATTCATTAAATTTGAATTTCAAGTTAAATGGTACTAGAATTAACTACATAGCTATTTTATTTGATCTAGTCCATGA
The DNA here is from genome assembly GCF_022539505.1 of Lolium rigidum. NCBI lineage: Eukaryota > Viridiplantae > Streptophyta > Magnoliopsida > Poales > Poaceae > Lolium > Lolium rigidum. Next base: position 225,309,065 of record NC_061511.1, on the reverse strand, counting down.
TCATGCAAATAACCTGACTATATTATTGCATAATCAATTAGAGAACATCATTTGTGATTTATTAGAATTGGAATCAACTTAAAATCATTTATAGATTATTTTTAATAATTATTTGAAGTTAGAAAAGGCTCTGCCTTGTTATTTTTATCATTTAAAAATTAATACGAATTTGGACATGAGGCCAGTGGCATAAGTTAGATAATTTCATGAGCTTTCCAAAGATATAAAGTTTGCTAGATTTGGTTTGGCAGATTTCAAACTATTCAATTTTTACTAAACCATCTGCAGCACAAATCAAATTAAGTTTAAACATTTATTTGAATTCTGGGCCTGGGCGGGAAAGCTACTGGGCCGAAACTAAAATTTAAACACTGCGCAGCCCAGCAAGCCGCGGGTGCGAGTGGGCTGCCTGACGAGGTGGGGGCCACCTGTCGGCGCCTCATAACACAGCGAAACGGTATGTTTAAACGTGGCCGTAGGATCTGGGGGTTGATCGACGGCTGGTGAGTGTCGTCGTCCCCGGCGGGATTCCGGCGAACTCAGAGCGTGGGTAGGGGGTCGGAGGGCTTACCAGGCCGTTGCGGTGTCTCGGCAAGGTGCTCGGAGAAGTGGTGGTCGACGAGGAACAGCCTGGTGAAGTGGCGGCGCTCGGGGAGGCTCCAATCGACGCAGAGCTTCCGCGGGCTCCGGCGGACTCGAGCTCGCAATTCGAGCAGCTCCGACGAGCTCTAGTGAAATTGGCTGTGTAGAAGTGCTCAGTGAGGAGAGGGGAGGAGATTGTGTGCTGAAGGGAGGAGCCGATCGTCGGTATTTATAGAGGGAGGGAGGTGGCCGAGCGTGCTGCAAGGGCGCGGCCATGGCGCGGCTTCTCCGTCGATCGAAAGGGCAAGGTGAGTACAGCATCATGTAGGCGTCGTCCTGGCGATGCTCAACGGCTAGCTGGCGCAGTGATAGGGCTACGGAGACGCTCGATTTCTTCCAGTAATCATCGCGGTACCCGCGGTACGTCGACGACGAGGACGACGGCGACAAGGCTCTGGACGGTGCTTGAGCGTGTCTAGGACGTAGAGTGAGTGGAGTGGCTAGACGACGCGGTGGTAGGGATGCAGGGCGAGGACGAGCGCGTTCGAGTGCACGGCGTCCTGGCGCGCTCCAGAGCGCGCTCACCGCGGCATGGGCATGGTACTGGCATGGTTTGGCCACGGCCGTTCTGGCCAATGCCAAGCCTTGGCTTTGCCCGTGCGTGTACCACTCGATTCCTTGAGTGCCAGAGATGCTCCAGGACAAGAAGAAAGTGTGAGAGGAGGGCTAGAGGTGGAGATGCCAAAGTGGCCGGCATGGTTTGGTGTTGCATAGTTTAGGGTTTTTCCATGGCTTTAATCGACCATGCAAGTACTGGGCTAGATGCAGGGGGTATAGAGCTAGCTAATGATCATATTGGCAAAGGGGTTTAGCCTCAAATCTGTTGGACAAAGGGGTGTTGCACATTATCGAATTTATGCTCGCCAAGTGTTCGACACAATGGCCGCATGAAGAAAATTTTCAAATTTTGGAAATCTTTTTGGTGAATCTCTTTTATATAATTATAGTGATGTATTGGTGGTGGTGGCACTCAATTTGGAAAAGAATTGCAAAGTTCCAAATTTGAGATGATCTTCTTTTCTTCTCAGATCCTGTTTTGGCAATTAAATTCTGGTCAACCTAGTCAACTCTGGACATGGTGGTCAACATGAAAAGTGTTCACCTTGACATGGTCTTGGATGACATGGCTTTAGTTGACAAAGTTTAGTTCAGGTTTTAAGAAATACAGGGGTGCAAAGTGGTGAAGAAAATATTTTTCACTAAAGTGACCATTATCATATGTATGATGAGTTCTTGATTTCTCTTGCTTTGATTCATGATCCAATGATGCAATTGTGTTAGTTTATCCTATAGAAACATTTTAGAAGCAAGGAAGCAAGCAATTATGGCCTTGGTGGTGGTTTTGCATTTTTGCATATGGTGTATGTGAGTGATGAAGAGATTTTTTCTTATTTTCTTTATTTCTCCTCAAGCTAGGGTTTTGTGATCTTGATTAGGGTTCATATAGTAATTGATTTACATGCTAACACTCATCATGGCAATAGCACACAAGGAAATCACTTAGATGCACAACACTATATGTGGCACTACATGCATAGAAAAAGTTTTTGTTAGTTGTGAATTTTGAGTAAATGAAATCTCACTTGCTTTATTATTTGTTGAAAACTTGGGATGTTACAAACCCTTCCCCCTTACAAAAGATCTCGTCCCGAGATCTGGAAGAAAACTAGGTACTAAAGAGGTTGGGGTATTCAGTCTTCATAAAGTCTTCTCTTTCCCAAGTGGCCTCTTCTTCGGTGTGGTTACTCCATTGGATCTTCAGAAACTTGATACTCCGGGTACGAGTGGTTCTGAATGCTTCCTCTAGAATGCGAATAGGTACTTCGCGGTAGGTTAGATCTGAGTTGATATCCACAGTACGATGGTCAATGTTCTTGAACACCTCAGTCTTCTCAGGTACCTCCAAGCACTTCCGGAGTAACGAGATATGAAACACATTGTGCACCGTTGTCATTTCTTCCGGTAATTCCAACTGATAGGATACTTCTCCTCGGCGACTTAGGACTTTGAAAGGACCAACATAACGGGGTGCGAGCTTTCCTTTAAGCTGGAATCTCTGCATTCCTTTAAGAGGGGACACCTTGAGATATACGAAATCTCCGATCTCAAAAGTCATCTCTCGGCGTCTCTTGTCGGCGTAGCTCTTTTGTCTTGATTGAGCGGTCTTGAGGTACTCACGGATCTTGTGAACCTTCTCTTCAGCTTCTCTGAGAATATCTGGTCCAAAAATTTGACTCTCTCCAACTTCCGACCAATTCAGAGGGGTACGGCACTTCCTTCCGTACAAAGCTTCAAAGGGGGCCATCTGCAAACTGGCTTGGTAGCTGTTGTTGTACGAGAATTCTGCGTACGGCAAACAGTCTTCCCACTTGGATCCATATTCCAACACACATGCTCTCAGCATATCCTCTAGTATCTGGTTGACTCGTTCCGTCTGTCCATCTGTCTGAGGGTGATAAGCTGTGCTGAAGTTCAGCCTAGTTCCGAGTCCTTCATGTACCTTCTGCCAAAATCTGGAGGTGAATTGAGATCCTCTATCAGATACTATTGACTTCGGAGTTCCGTGCAGGCTGACTATCCGTGAGATATATAACTCTGCAAGTCTTGGTCCTTGGTAGGTGGTCTTGACGGGGATGAAATGGGCGACTTTGGTCAATCTATCGACCACTACCCAGATAGAATCATTCCCTTTACTAGATTTGGGCAATCCGGTGATGAAGTCCATTCCTACGGAATCCCACTTCCATTCGGGAATCTGCGAGGGCTGTAGCAGTCCTGCGGGTCGTTGGTGTTCTCGCCTTGACTCTCCGACGGATGTCACACTTGGCGATGTAACTCCCGATTTCTCGCTTCATCCCATGCCACCAGAACTGTTCCTTCAAGTCCTGGTACATCTTGGTACCTCCGGGGTGAATAGAATATAAGGTGTCATGGGCTTCCTTTAGAATCACTTGTTTCAACTCTGAATCTGTCGGCACGCATAAGCGTCCGTTATACCAAAGTACTCCTTCTTCATCAACAGTGAATCCCGGTGCCTTTCCTGCTGCTAGCTGGCTCTTAATCCCGTCAATGCTTGCATTGCTCTTCTGGGCTTCCTTGATTTGACTAATCAGGGTAGGTTGAAGTTCAATGCTAGCTAGAAATCCTTCACTTACCAGTTCCATTCTAAATTGTTCAAACTCTTGGTGAAGACTAGGTTGTTCCTCGGCAATCATGGAGTTTAACTGACACGGCAGTCTACTCAAAGCATCTGCTACCACATTGGCCTTGCCTGGGTGATAGTGGATATCCATATCATAATCCTTGATTAACTCTAACCATCTCCTTTGCCTCATGTTCAGTTCCTTCTGGGTGAAGATATACTTCAAACTCTTGTGATCCGAATAGATCTCGCATCGATTACCCATGAGATAATGACGCCATACTTTCAGGGCTAACACGACTGCTGCTAGCTCTAAGTCATGGGTCGGATAATTCTGTTCATGCTGCTTCAGTTGCCTGGACAGGTACGAGATCACTTTGCCTTCTTGCATCAACACACATCCAAGACCAATCTTGGAGGCATCACAATACACATCAAAGGGTTTGGTGATGTCCGGCATAATCAGTATTGGGGCTGAAGTCAGTCTGCTCTTGAGCTGTTGGAAGCTCTCTTCACACTTGTTCGTCCATTCGAACTTCTTGTCTTTTTTCAACAATTGGGTCATTGGTCTGGCTAAGCTTGAGAATCCTTCAACGAATCGGCGGTAATATCCCGCTAATCCGAGAAATGCACGGACCTCAGTCTGGGTGGTTGGGGCTTTCCATTCTGCAACGGTCTTTATCTTTGAGGGGTCAACGGAAATTCCTCCTGCGGACAAGATGTGTCCCGAGAATCCTACCTCTTTCAACCAGAACTCACACTTGCTGAACTTGGCATACAGCTGGTGTTCCCGAAGAGTATCTAAGACCATTTCCAAGTGTTGCTCATGGTCTTCTTCGGTTTTGGAGTAGATCAGGATGTCGTCGATGAAGACAACGACGAACTTATCCAGGAAGTTCATGAAGATCTTATTCATGAGATTCATGAAGTAAGCGGGGGCATTGGTCAATCCAAATGACATGACATTGTACTCGTACAATCCATATCTGGTGGTGAAGGCAGTTTTGGGAATGTCCGATGCACGGATCTTCAGCTGATGGTACCCTGTCCTAAGGTCAATCTTAGAAAACACGGTGGCACCGGTCAACTGGTCAAACAGGTCTTCTATTTTGGGCAAAGGATACTTGTTCTTGATGGTGACATCATTGAGCTTGCGGTAATCTGTACATAAACGAATCGAACCATCCTTCTTGTCCACAAACAAGACTGGGGACCGCCAGGGTGATGCACTTGGCCTAATCAAACCTTTGGCTAACATATCATCCAGTTGCTTCTTTAGTTCCACCAATTCTGCCGGGTTCATGCTGTAAGCTCTCTGGGCTATAGGTCCGGTTCCGGGGATTAACTCGATGATAAACTCGATATCCCGATCCGGGGGCATACCGGGTAGGTCCTCCGGAAACACATCAGAGTATCGACAGACGACTCTGATTTGATCCAGGGTGGGTTTGGTTAAACTTTGATTGCAGGTAAATTTTCTGGGCAGCCTTTCTGAGATGTGCTCAACTAACACTCCGGTGCTACTAGTCATGGTGATGGCCTTCTTGGCACAGATCAATCAATCCATGATGTTTGGACATCCAGTCCATACCCAGCACTACTTCCAAACCTTTTGTTCCCAAAACAATCAGATTGGCATAAAAGTCTATTTCATGAATTCTGATAGGAACATCTTTGCAAATTTTTCTAGCTTTAGTTGTTGATCCAGGTATTTGTACTACCATGACATGCTTCAAACTGATGGGTTGAATCTTACTAGTGCATGCAAATTCTTCCGTAACAAATGAATGCGATGCTCCGTAATCAAACAGCACTCTTGCAGGTATTGAGTTAACAGAGAACATACCCAGAACGACATCTGGGGCTTCCTGAGCTTCTTCCGCACTCATGTGAAAGAGGCGGCCGCTGCGGTTGTTCGGGTTGTTGGGGGCGAACTTCTTGTTGTTAGCGACACGGCGTTGCTGCTGAGCAGGGCCAGTGGTGTTGGCGGCCATCTTGGCGAGTCGCTGGGGACACTCTTTGGAGAAGTGCCCCAACACACCGCACTCATAGCAGTTGATGGTGGACTTGTCCTTGGGGGCGACAGGGATAGCATTGCTCCCAGTCCTTGGAGCAGTGTTGGTGTTGGGGTTGACAGGGGCTCTTGTCGGGGCGCGGTTGAAGTTGTTGTTGTGGTGGACGAAATTGTTGCTGTTGTGGTGGACGAAATTGTTGCTGTTGTGGGGGTGTCCTCCCGTCCTGGGGTTTCCTCCGCTCCGGTTCTGATAACCGGGGCGCGACATCTGTGCAGGTGGCCTGTTGTTTCTGGGGGTGAAGCCTCCGCTTGAGCCAGGGCGAAACTTGGAGTTGTTGCTGGGCCCACTCTGGTGCATCATGCGACGCTTGCGGTTTTCGTTGGCCTGGTTCAGCTTGCCCTCCATCTGGATGGCGGAGTCAACAAGGGCTTCGAGGTCAGCAAAAGGGATGTTGACCAACACGGTCCGCATCTCATCGTGCGGTCCGTTCGGGAACCTCTCCTTCCTCTTCTCGGTGGTATCGGTCTCATCCGGGCGTACCTTGACAAGGTGAGGAACTTGTCGCGGTATTCTACCACGGTCAGACGGCCTTGCTTTAACTCGCGGAACTCATCCCGCATCTTCTTGATGAGACCCGGGGGCACATGGTACTTGCTAAACTTGAGCTTGAAGTCTGCCCAAGTCATGAGCTGCCCCGCATTCAAGGCGCGAGCACTCGTCCACCGAGCACGTGCGGGTCTGCCCGGATAGTGGGTGGCAAACAGCACCTTGTCATTGGCTTCCACTCCGGCAACCTCAAGATTGTTCTCCATTGTCCGGAGCCAATCATCAGCATCAAGGGGTTCCTCTGTCTTGCTAAACACCGGTGGGTTGGTGTTCTGAAAGTTCTTCAACTTGGAGCCCGGGTGCTCATGGTTCCCGTGGCCTTGGTTGTTCTGCGCTAACTGTTGAAGTACAGCTAAGTTAGCCTGCCTTTCAGTCCTATCAACTTCTCGTTCAGCCAACATCTGTTGCAGTATCTGCGTCAGCGCATCCGGATTGGCGTTGCGATTGGAATGTGCCATCTGAACAGAGATATGGATCATAAGATAAGAGGGACCATTTCTATGGCTTAATTTTTGGGAAATAACTCACATTTATTTAAAACATGGTTCATAATCTACAAATATTACACATACTAACATAGTCATGAAGGTAGCAATTATTACAAGCCAACATTCCGGAGGGTTTGAAGAACCCTTTCAACAAGCTACGATACAAGGGGCGAATACAAAGGACCGATACATCTCAGGCTACGCGGTGCTCAAGGAGGGATGGAAGCTATCCATCGATGCGGAGCGGGAAGGTGGTGTCCATCCCGGCAGGCAGGGTCTGGTGGAAGTCGTCGTCTCCCTCTTCCTCCGGCTCGTAGTCGTTGTCGTTGCTGACGTAGGAGTAGCCATCCCCTTGGATGTCTTCCCCCTCGCCTTCTCCCTCCAGGATCTGGAGCTGCTCCACCTGAGTGGAGATGGTCTCCTTCAGGACGGCGATCTTGGTCTTGAGGCGGTGGATGGTGGCATCCCTCTTCGCGACCAGCTGGCGCAGAGTCCTGCGCTCCTTCGCGATGACCTTGATGGTCTCCGCGTACTGGTTCAGCTGCTGCTGAGTGTGGTTGGCGGCGGAGCGGGAGTCGCTCAGCGCCGACCGAGTCTCGTACAGCATGTAGTCGAGGTGGTCCACATGGTGCCTCAGCACGGGGTGGTACGGCAGGCTGAGGGGCAGACCAACAGAGGAGTGCCTTGCGAGGTGCGCAAAGCGTTCCCCTTCGATGGCCAGCGAGTTCTGCCCGCACAGACGAGCGAGAGCCTCCTGCAGAGCATGGGCGAGTCCATCCACCCAGGTGTTCTCGCGGAGCGAGAACTGGATCTGGCGGAACATGGGCGACTCCGGCTTTCCCGGAAGGTTAGCCATGATGAGCCACTGGAGCTGGCCGTTGTCCGAGATCTGACCCCCGTAGAACACGGGAGGCGTGCGTCCGAGGAAGTCGGTGAGAGCGAACAGATCTCGTTCGAAGATCAGGTCTCCCCCGTTCGCCAAGTCGTAGACTTGGGTCTGGAGAAAAGGTTCCGTCGGGATGAGGGGATCCATCTGTAGAGGGAGTGACAAATAAGTTAATAATTGTCAGTGTTCAAAATTTTAAGTAATAATTAATGAAAGGGATTATTTCGAAAAAGAATTTCAAGGTAAGGGTAGGAATGTATTTTCATAACTATTTTATTTTAAACTAAGTTTGTTGGATGCCCATTCTAACTAAGGTCTTCTAAGGTCAAACAATGGCTCTGATACCAACTTGTCAACACCCGGGTTTTTAAGTCCGGATGCCCTATCATATCATACATCGCAATCCCAGGAAGATTGTTTTTGCGAGATATAATAGTAAGTCGTTCGAGTCATCATTATTACAACACATAAGGTCTTACATAAAGGGATCACATGATCCAATATTACACAAATAGATTGTTCAACATCACACATAAGTAGCGGAAGCGTAGTAGTAGAAGTGGACTTATAACTCCACAGGCAACGCTTGACGTTAGAAGACGATCCTAGTTATCATAGACGTCCTGCTGTCCGTCATCCTGATACTGTTGCTCCTCTTCATAGTCTGGCATTTGAATAGCCAGGGCAAAGCCATGAGTACTTTTAAAGTACTCGCAAACTAATACTAGGGTAAAGCATAATATATTGTATTAAAGGGGTACTAAGCTCTAAGTTTATTTGCATAAAGCCAAGTTTTCTTTAAATAAACACTTAATAAAATCCTCATTATTTAATAGACTAACTCAAGTGGGAACATTAGTGTCATTCCCACCATTCATTTGGGATTCAAGACAATTCATCAATCACCATTATTATTTCAACATAAATCCTGATAATGGAAGTAGTATGGCCCTTCCAACCGTCCGTAACCGCGGACACGGCTATTCGAATAGGTTTTAACACTCTGCAGAGGTTGTACTCTTGTGCCACAACTATTGATTTCATCCGTCGAGAATAACCCCGAATCATCGTAACTCGATACGCGGATCATCAATCATAACCTTTCACTTATATGTCCTAGTATAGGCACCTCTCCCCATGAGCTTGGCCTCCCGGTGAGAACCAACCGTTAACCCGGGAACCGCACGAGGCTTGGGTCGTACATTCACCTCATATTCACATCATTTCTCACATACGGAGGCAGCCTCGGCGTAACCCCTATGATGCTTGTTTAGAGGGAACCCATACTAAAATACACAAGTTTCTAGTTAAGCCCTACCCATAATCAGGTATTGTGGGGGTACTTGTATAATTGGAAAGGTATCGCATTCAAACCCATCTCAGTTTTATATCAAAAATCACCATCTTCTCTTGGTCATATTCACCTTCAAAGTCATTCCTTGGAATGAACCATCATTCCCAAGGTTTCAATTTCATATCAACATCACTTGTTCCCATCTAGAGTAGTCAAATTTTAATTGATTAGCAATAGCCACTAAATGAGGGGTGCTAATCTAACTTTGATTTGTGTTCATCTAACCCAAGTATTGTTCTATTCTAGACCAAGTGAATCATAACTCAAAAGGTACTTTGTAGTAAATAAGCCAAAGTAAAATTAAGTAAAACATGGGATAGGTAATACATAAAAGTAAAGTGTGATGATGCCTTTGCTCTTGTAGAACTAAGCATTTGTATTTAGCAAGGGTTAGCTTGCCTTGAGCTGAGTAGTGATCAAAGTGCTCTTCCTCTTCTTGGGAGTAGGCCTCCTCCTCTTGGTAATCCTCGTTACTAGCGTCTATATACAAATACGAGGTATAAATACTAAACCAAACTCATATGCTAAACTAAGAACACTCAAAGAGTTCACACTCTAGTCCTATTATCAATCAAACATGGCATGGTGAGTTATTTGATGATTTCTTATTTATTAGAAAAATAATTTCCTCTCATTATTCCTATTTCTTAAATTTAGATAGGTAGATCCTTAAAGAAATTCATTTCTTCTCTTTACTTTGTACTAAGATTTAATCTCTCCATATAATAATCAGGTATGAAATATAGGTTGACCCAAGTCAACATTTCATATCTATTATATGTGAGTCTTAATTTAATTTAAGTGCTACCCTACACATGTTATCATATTATTATTTTAAATGCATTAAAATCTCTAAGTAATATTTATCAAGGGTTCTTTAGTCTAGGTCATTCCCCCTGGTTATATTACTTAGGATCAAGATTTAAATGAGAGAGTAGCTCTCATACTATTCATTAAATTTGAATTTCAAGTTAAATGGTACTAGAATTAACTACATAGCTATTTTATTTGATCTAGTCCATGATCATGCAAATAACCTGACTATATTATTGCATAATCAATTAGAGAACATCATTTGTGATTTATTAGAATTGGAATCAACTTAAAATCATTTATAGATTATTTTTAATAATTATTTGAAGTTAGAAAAGGCTCTGCCTTGTTATTTTTATCATTTAAAAATTAATACGAATTTGGACATGAGGCCAGTGGCATAAGTTAGATAATTTCATGAGCTTTCCAAAGATATAAAGTTTGCTAGATTTGGTTTGGCAGATTTCAAACTATTCAATTTTTACTAAACCATCTGCAGCACAAATCAAATTAAGTTTAAACATTTATTTGAATTCTGGGCCCGGGCGGGAAAGCTACTCGGGCCGAAACTAAAATTTAAACACTGCGCAGCCCAGCAAGCCGCGGGTGCGAGTGGGCTGCCTGACGAGGTGGGGGCCACCTGTCGGCGCCTCATAACACAGCGAAACGGTATGTTTAAACGTGGCCGTAGGATCTGGGGGTTGATCGACGGCTGGTGAGTGTCGTCGTCCCCGGCGGGATTCCGGCGAGCTCAGGGCGTCAGTAGGGGGTCGGAGGGCTTACCAGGCCGTTGCAGGTCTCTGGCAAGGTGCTCGGAGAAGTGGTGGTCGACGAGGAACAGCCTGGTGAAGTGGCGGCGCTCGGGGAGGCTCCAATCGACGCAGAGCTTCCGCGGGCTCCGGCGGACTCGAGCTCGCAATTCGAGCAGCTCCGACGAGCTCTAGTGAAATTGGCTGTGTAGAAGTGCTCAGTGAGGAGAGGGGAGGAGATTGTGTGCTGAAGGGAGGAGCCGATCGTCGGTATTTATAGAGGGAGGGAGGTGGCCGAGCGTGCTGCAAGGGCGCGGCCATGGCGCGGCTTCTCCGTCGATCGAAAGGGCAAGGTGAGTACAGCATCATGTAGGCGTCGTCCTGGCGATGCTCAACGGCTAGCCGGCGCAGTGGATAGGGCTACGGAGACGCTCGATTTCTTCCGAGTAATCATCGCGGTACCCGCGGTACGTCGACGACGAGGACGACGGCGACAAGGCTCGGACGGTGCTTGAGCGTGTCTAGGACGTAGAGTGAGTGGAGTGGCTAGACGACGCGGTGGTAGGGATGCGGGGCGAGGACGAGCGCGTTCGAGTGCACGGCGTCCCGGCGCGCTCCGGAGCGCGCTCACCGCGGCATGGGCATGGTATCGGCATGGTTTGGCCACGGCCGTTCCGGCCAATGCCAAGCCTTGGCTTTGCCCGTGCGTGTACCACTCGATTCCTTGAGTGCCAGAGATGCTCCAGGACAAGAAGAAAGTGTGAGAGGAGGGCTAGAGGTGGAGATGCCAAAGTGGCCGGCATGGTTTGGTGTTGCATAGTTTAGGGTTTTTCCATGGCTTTAATCGACCATGCAAGTACTGGGCTAGATGCAGGGGGTATAGAGCTAGCTAATGATCATATTGGCAAAGGGGTTTAGCCTCAAATCTGTTGGACAAAGGGGTGTTGCACATTACTGAATTTATGCCTGCCAAGTGTTCGACACAATGGCCGCATGAAGAAAATTTTCAAATTTTGGAAATCTTTTTGGTGAATCTCTTTTATATAATTATAGTGATGTATTGGTGGTGGTGGCACTCAATTTGGAAAAGAATTGCAAAGTTCCAAATTTGAGATGATCTTCTTTTTCTTCTCAGATCCTGTTTTGGCAATTAAATTCTGGTCAACCTAGTCAACTCTGGACATGGTGGTCAACATGAAAAGTGTTCACCTTGACATGGTCTTGGATGACATGGCTTTAGTTGACAAAGTTTAGTTCAGGTTTTAAGAAATACAGGGGTGCAAAGTGGTGAAGAAAATATTTTTCACTAAAGTGACCATTATCATATGTATGATGAGTTCTTGATTTCTCTTGCTTTGATTCATGATCCAATGATGCAATTGTGTTAGTTTATCCTATAGAAACATTTTAGAAGCAAGGAAGCAAGCAATTATGGCCTTGGTGGTGGTTTTGCATTTTTGCATATGGTGTATGTGAGTGATGAAGAGATTTTTTCTTATTTTCTTTATTTCTCCTCAAGCTAGGGTTTTGTGATCTTGATTAGGGTTCATATAGTAATTGATTTACATGCTAACACTCATCATGGCAATAGCACACAAGGAAATCACTTAGATGCACAACACTATATGTGGCACTACATGCATAGAAAAAGTTTTTGTTAGTTGTGAATTTTGAGTAAATGAAATCTCACTTGCTTTATTATTTGTTGAAAACTTGGGATGTTACAGAAAGATTAATAATTATAGATTTTATTCAATCATCTTCTTAAAACCTTAGGAATATTTTTCCACATGAAATCATGATCCAATCCATCCCTATTACCATCCACTTTAAACTTTAGCCATAATAAAAATTATATGAGAACAATCCAAATTGTTAAGCACACTAGTGAAACCTAATAATATTTTCACTATGCACATGTTCTAAGTTTCAAACCATTTAAATAGATCTGGTTCCTAAATTAAAAAGGGAATTGAAATAACTAACTAAACCATTTCTATTTTATTTAATTCTCACAAGATATCAATTAAATCCTAAACTAAATATTTGTTTGAACAACAAGATTATACAAGTGAGCATTGTATCAAGTTATATTAATATTCAAATGATTTAGAACCTGCAAGAACAAACAGAAATCAAATTTAAATCTAAACCAGAATAGAAAAACAGAAAAAGAAAACAGAAATTTTGAAAAAGAAAATGGAGGGAAACTTACCTGGCAGCCCAGCACCTCAGCAGCCCGAAGCCAACAACGCAGCCCATCAACTCGGCCAAGCCCACGAACAAACAGCCCACCTTACCGTTTCGGTAGGGAGAAGAAAAGGGGCTTCGTTCTCCTTCCCGGCGTCGACAGCTCGACGGAGGAGCCTCTGCCACCTCCTCGACAAGGATAAGGACGCCGCCGGATGCCACTCGCCACTCCAGAGCCGAGATGAACTTCATCTGCATCCGCTGCCAGTCAGAGCATCAAGATTCCCGCACAGAAACCCTAACAGAGAGCACCGCCGTATCTGGACCGCTCGTCGCCGACGCTCGTCGTCGTTTCCGACCACCTCCAACCCTATAAATACCACCAAGAGGATCGCCGTGCTCCTCTTGTTCACCTCACCACTCAAATCCCTCGCATTCGCTCTCTATCACCCGATCTCTTCCACAGCACATCGCCGGAGTTCATCACGTTGCCGTCGATGGAGGCCACCCCGGCGTCTATCTAGTGGATGAATAGAAGCGCACGAGTTCGATGATCATTCTGGTAGAAGGAATCGAGAAGGAGCTTCACCAATCGAGCTAATTTTGGAATTTCCTTCCACGGAAGTTCGTCGGAATCCGCGACGCCGTGCTCGTCTCCGACCATCTCAAGCTTCGCCGAGGGTCTCATCATCTTCCTGGTGAGCTTGCGCATCTTCCGAACCCATTAGTCCTCTCTAGCATCGCCTGTAGCTCCGTTTCAAGGTTTGGCCGGAGTGCGCCGCCACAAGCACATGGTTGCCGGCGATGCTCCGGCGAGTTTCTCGGTAAACCGCCACCACCAGATGGTTCCCCATCATCTCCTGGTCCGAATAGTACAAGCCGCGTGTCCGCGGAGGCCCTGTAGTGGCGGCGCCGTCCTCGCCTGGTCGCCGGCGTCGAGCCGACGGCGAGGGGAGCGTGTCCACTGCCTCGTCAGCGTTTGTTGACTGGTCTTTGCCCGCGTGGCAAATGACCCAGTCAACGACCCCACATGTCTGTCTCTGAGGGTAGAAACAAACCGGTACATTTAGTATTTTCCAGTATTTCAAATTCCAATAAATCACTGAAACTTTGCAAAATTATATAAAATCAATTTCAACTCAGAAAAATATAAATAATATATCAAAATGTTCAAAAAAATAAAATCTATTCAAATAAAATATAAAACAAAAATGTGTGTCAAAATAAAAATTCATTTATTTTTAACTTCTTTAATTATGCCATTTCATTTGTTTTAAATCCAATTTGAATTCCATAATTAGTAAAGTTTCAAAAATAAAATATTAGCTAATCAGTAAATACATAAAATGTTAAGATTTATTTTCTTTATCATATTCCCATCAATTAAAATATTAGTGGTAATTCATAAACCCTAATTTGCAAATTACCATTTACCATTTTCTTTAAATAATAATAAAGCAAGAAAATGCCAACAACTAATATTATTTTGGGTAATCCAAAACTTGTTTACCTAAACATATTTAGTTAACAAGTTAAGTATTTTAAAATGTAATAACAATTGTTAAGCCCTAGTTTTTAATTAAACCTAATTAGGAGTTACCCTAATTATTAATTCTTGTGTAAATTAATAAAATGTCCAACTATGATTATTTTGTTACAAAGTAATTAGTGACCACAACTATATTGCCAATTAACATTTTAGGAGTTGTATCACAATTTAGAAACCCTAGTTTTATTATAAATTAGAATCTGGATCCCATTATTTTATGTAATCATTCTAAATTGTTTTAACCCTAACAAAAACCCTAGTTGAATATCACATGTGATCATGTGAGATTTATTTTACGAGATAGAACCATGGAATTCAATCTCAACTATCATATCCTAGTAGAACCATAGTGATAAACCCTAATACCAATCTTGTGTAGTAATGCACATCACATGCTCCTATTCAACTAAACCCTACTTAAGGAATCTTAAGCCACCTAGCTTAGAAACCTTAGTGATTACTTAGTGAAACAAATAGGAAGCTATAGTAAACCCTAACTCATAGCATTACCTTGAATCATCCTTTGATATGATGCTTATGAGAAACCATAGTAATGAACCTGCCAATACTTGTTACATATAAACCCATTCTATTTAAGAACCAACGAGTACCTATTAGAAACTAAATGAATCCAATAGTAAACCCTAGAAGCCATAGCTTCTATTTATATTAGTTCTCATTCTTATTAACTCTGTTCTTCAAAAGTTATTCTTTTGAAGAACAAAGGTCAATCAAACCCTAGAAGCCCTAGTCTTAGTTGAAATACTTATTATTTCTTAATTAACATGTTCTTCAAAAGTTATTCTTTTGAAATATAATATACCTAATCATCAACCATGCACCATGGAACTTAAAATTGACAACTTGTTCTTTACATTTTATTCCACTATTATCCTTTGTATGTATGCTTGTTATGTTGCATCATATTACTTGTGTATGATCTTAATATCACCAACTTTAATAAGAACCTTGTTTGAGAACCATCCTAAAAGTGCAACACACCTTAAAGAAATCTTTACAACTCATACATTCTAAATCATTGAGGTTAGGTTACGCTCGGGACGATTGCATCTCATACTATGCATTATAGCATCTTTGCCAATTCTTTAAACATTGTCCTTACCGGACAATGATGGTATTTCAGAATTTGGAATTCTCACGTATCGAAGCTTTTGCCTGCATAATCTTGCGATCGGGAAAGGCAAGTTCATCGCTTGCTCATGTCATTTGATTATTTTTATCAAATTATATGCAAAGTACTATACTTATCACTCTTGCATTGAAAAGCAAATATTATTTTACAATTATGAATATGACTATGTGGTGGGCAATGGAACCATGGTATGTGTTGATTGGTGGAGGTTCCATTGCACGGGTACTATTCATCTAGGATTAAGTACCAATGCCGTCCAGTGATTCTAGCGCCGTACATATTGCGTTGACCATAAGATCGATAATGGCTCTGGGGAAGCCAGCTGTATCTTTTCCCTCTCGCATGCCAACGGATTGGTAATAAGGGTTGCCCGGATCAGTCTATCTTTGGTAAAGGTGGGGACATGTGGTCCTGCACAGTCTACCATTAGATACAGGAGAGGGTAGACTTATTATTGGTCTATGAAGGATTGTAAGGGTTGTCCGGATCAGTCTATCTATGGTGTATAGGACAGGGCACATAAGTTGTTCGGATCAGTCTACCTTAACGGTATAGGAGAGAACAAGTGCCCGTGTTAGTCTACCCATAGATATAGGAGAGGACAGACTTACAAAAGGGTGGGTCTGCGAGGTCGCGGAGAAGGCGGTGTGGGCTTGGATCTTACACCCGGCCTCACACCAAGGAAGTGTGGACGGGAAAGAATTCGCCTGGTTGGCAACAAGGATAAGGTCTCTTATGGGAAAAGTAACGCACCTCTGCAGAGGGTATTGAATTGTGGCTGTCACTCCCTGTTCCGGGAAGGGAACTGCGAACGCGGCAGGAAAGGAACTCCGTGAAGTTCTAGTCAACCTGTGAAGACTGACGGGCATAGTTTTCAGAATAAAATAAACCTTTTGAAGAAATGTTTATGAAAACTTGCATTCGCCTATGACTTTCTGGTATGTGGTTGTAGCTAGTGCATGATACACCTATTTCCCTAATATGAACTTGCTGAGTACGCTCGTACTCATCCCACTCTTAAATCCCCTGCTTAGCTATGGAGACACCAAAGGAGAATCTACCGTGGAACTCGAAGACAAAGGAGTCAACTGCAACAAGATGAAGAATCCAAGCAAATAAGTCAATGAAGTCAACTGCTGCAGCAACTAGAGTGGAAACTTAGACTAGTAATAGAAGGGAGCCTTTCCCTAATCCTAGCACCTAAGTAGCTAGATTTCTATAGCAAGCCAAGTAGCTCTTAAGATTTAGTTAGCAGTAAGTTAGACTACAAGTCGTTCTTCTGGAGTTTTATTTGAAGTTTTACCTCACTGTAAAGTAGGAGGCTGTGTTGATCTTCTGTAAACAGCTTGTGGAACCTTCTATAGACATACCTTGGACTCGCATATGTTTCTGTTGTACCACTCTGAGGGATGTAATATGAGTGGAACGGTGTTTCACTTGTGTTATGTCAACGACTTGGGTACTACACCATGCAGTGGTACGCTGGGTCACCACAGCTGGTATCAGAGCAAATGCTTTGACCCTAGGATTAAAACCCTTTAAAGGAGACCTATAGGTTTGGTAGTGTCTATAGGAAGAAGTCTTAGCTAAGCCAACTATGCTAAACCAATTATTCTTTTGACTTGAGATGGGTATTCACTTGAGAATAATCCTGACACACTTGAGTCAATTTTTCTTATCTATGTTTCTTAAGTAGAGTTAGTTAGTTATCATGCTTCATTAAGAATAGTTAGAACACCATTGGAGCTTAAGATAATGGGTGGTAGTAGACCACTGTTGGTATACAATACATGGTAGTCCAAAGAGAGGATACAACCATAAGGAAGATATCCTATTGGAAGAAGTATGCCAACGCAAGTTATGGTTAAGTAAGAGTCATTTAGAATGTCAAATGACTAATGTTAAGTAATGTAGATAAGTAATATGAGGTAGTATATGCCTATGATGAGTCAATCATAGGAGGTAAGGAAGAGTGATAGGAGTCATATAAGTATACTTTTCATGGTAGAGTTGGTAATCATATATGATTCACTTGAGAGTCATGATGTGATGCAGGAGAACATCATAAGTATGATAACAGAAGTATGATAAGGAGTAGGATTTAAGGAATAGTTCGAAAGCTTAGGCCTTAAAATCCTAATAACTGTGCCAAGTATGTTAGAACCGTAGTCCTTAGTTTAAAGAAGACTTATTTAGAGCATATCACATAGAGAAATTCGGGAGTTATAGGTGGTATATTCTAAACAATCATGTGTTTAGAGTAGACATGTTAGAACTAATTGTATTATAGGAAGTAGTCCTCAATAGCACATATATATGGTATACTATTTGGTTAGTACTTCCAAAGAAAACTAGGTTAACTTCAACTATCCCAGGCCATTTTGTTTCAAGTTTGTCTCATTGCAAACGTGCAATTAGGATAAATGTTGAGACAAATAGTAGAAATTCACGTATTTGTGCTAAGTATCACAACCAAAACCTATCTTATGTGGTGTTATATACTACACATCTGAGCCTGATGTTTAGGGATGTCTTACCCAACTATTATATTCGGGCATATAAGGATGTGTATTATAAGCACAAAGCTGGATTTTCTTGGATTTTATTGATTTTTATTGATTGACTAGATCCATACATGAAGTTTGACTTTGATATGCAAATGCATGTTGCAATATCAAGCTCTTACTTGATGTTATAGGTCTAGAGGGTAAAGGTATTCGTGTGAGGAAGTGACGAATTCTGAAGATTTTGAAGACAAGATGAAGGTTCACAAGAAGAAGGAAGTAAAGTTGTGAGAAGCCACTACAATAATATGAAGGAAGGACCAATCAAAACTCATTATTATCCTCAATTGAGATGTACTTCAACATGGAAGTACCATGAAAGTGAGAAAAATAGTGAATATGGAGCAGAAGAAGTGACACCATATTCATTATGGAAGAAGGGAATGCAAGTGAAGTCACTTAAGATACTATTTTTATAGTGTCAACAAGTGGTTATCTTGCAAAACAAACCTTAGAAGAAGGAAAATAGACAAGTGAAGTCGCAGCTGGTATCATCAGACCACAGCTGATATAGGATAATCATGAAAAGAAAGTATGTGAAGTGAGGTATATCTTAACTAAAACTATAAGAGTAGCCACAACTGGTAGGTAGATGTGGACTAGAACCATAACATAGCCACAGCTGGTATCAAATAAGTCACATCTGGTGCTAGTTAGTCTGCAGCTGGTACCAGATAGTCCGCAGCTTGAACATCCCTTTGTTCTAAAAGAAAGAGGGATTCCGCAAATGGGTATTCCGCAGCTGGTATTCCATAGCGGGTAACCATTTAGTCGGAGGATTCACAGCAGATACCCACAACTGTGTGGATACACCGCAAAGAATTCTTCGTGAGACTCTAGAAAAGTACAAACCTAAACCAGACTTAGACCAACTATCTAACCTTGGAGTTTAATGAATAGAAGAAAAGAAGTTTGAAGATCATTAGTAAACTCCAAGGGGGAGAGGAAGGCTGAAGGAGAAGTATTAAGTTATGGTTTGTAGTGTGATAGACGGAGAAAAAGGTATGAACTGAGAGGAAGTCCGATCTTATTTTCATAAGGTTGTTGGGAAGTACCCATACAAAAGTACTCTCTGGAGGTTGTCAGACCAGAAGCCGAGGTTCATATCTCGAGGAAGTAAGGGTTATACCTTAACTTGAGTGAGTAATTGATAATTACTCAGAAGTAGAAGAGCTCAAGTAAGTCTAAGCTAATGAAGTTGGATGAAGAAGATGTCGGAGGACAATCAAAGTCTAAGAAAACAAAAGACCGAAGGGTTTGACCAAACCAAAATTAATGTTTATTAGCAAGATTCCTTTCATGGAACCTAAAGAAACCAAAAGGAGGATAACTAGCATAAACTGGAAGCCATGATTGGATGGACTAAATGAGTCTAATCCATTCGTAGGACTAAACAACCAGGACCATGCCTATTATAAATACCTTACGAAGTACCATTACATTCGTTATGGTAGTAAGGGAAAAACAATACCTTACTTTAAACCAATCCTTTAGACTTAAGGTTTGGGCACCGCAGACTGGATTACCGCAGCTGGTAGAACCAAGCTTTGAGTACCCAAATAGGAAGATGTCACCACAACCATTAGTAAAGTCCATTAGCATAAGAAGATGTCCTAATCCAAGAATTTTTGGAGAGTAAGCCTATAAGCTTAGAGTGTTGGAAGAAACCATAGAATTGAAGAAAGTATCAGTGCCAGACATCAGAAGACTTCATGAAGGATCGAGACAAGGGATATATTCAATTATATCTAATGAGATCACTAGGGAGTTTGATAGGATTGTGATCTGTTCAAGTCCGTTCCACATTCCGAAACGTGAGAGCGTTCGAACTTTGGGACGAAGTTCAGTTTAAGGGGGAGAGGCTGTAATATCCCAGGTTTAGAGGCAATAAAATGAGAGAACACCAAAGTGTGCATTGCATTCATGCATAGAAAATCCGGGGAATTTTCGCGCTTCAAATTAAACTTACCACAGTAACTGAAGTTTCACTTGACTTGCTGGAATTGAAGTAGGTCATCAAGTCAAGCGTTATAAACTTCAATGTGATCTTTGCTAAAACCCTGTTTTGGGTAGATATGATTTGATCTATGGGCTGGATCAAATAGAAGTAGATTCACAATAAATAACACCCTAAGTAAGGATCAACTACAAGATCTTATAAAAGATCTCAACATGACATTCTTTACAACAACACATGAATAATTATTCAACCATAAATCAAAGGATTAAGAAACTGTTACTTACTTATCTTTTCCATGTCGTCTACTAAATAAATGTTCCTACCATGAGTCACATGGTATATCTTTTCAACTACAATACTTGAACCAAGTCAAGAACATTCATATTCATTCTTCATTAACCTTGACCATTCCAATCTTGTTTCCAAGCTCATTTACATTAAACCCTAGAGGAAGGAGAGAACTATTCTTATGCTTATATTATCCATTGGGTAGAACCTAGTTTAATATTCAACCTATTTATGTGAGGTAAACCATTAATACTAATCAATGCTATAAGGAGTACAAGTCAAGTACTAAACCCTACTTGACCTAGCTAATATTTGATAGTAAGTAAGAACCTCTTTTACTAGTGATCCAAGAGAGAGGCAAGTGTTGTGATCATTACAACTTGGTAATGATCATAAACCCTAGAGGAACCCTGCCTATTCAGGAGAGCTCAACCTAAAGAGGTATACTCAAGTATATGGACTTATACTTGATCTTGGAAAGAGAACCAAGATTCACTAATGAATTGTTATGAGGCCAATACTTTGATCATTACAAATTGGGTGATGATCATAAACCCTAAGAATCTAAGTGAGTGTGTTGAGAGAAGTATTAAAGAAGAGAGATGAGTGAGGAATAAGTGGATCAAGTTTAATACATGATCTTATCCTTATAAATTGAGATGATAAGTTAAACCTATACATGTGATCATAGATCTCATTCTTCTCATGAAATAATAAGTAAAACATTAGTAGTTAACCAAACCAATACTCATGCCTTGTGTAGTATTGATATGGTGTTTAATCCTTGTTTATCCAAACACTTGAGACAAACCTAGCATTACCTTGAGACAATAATTCTACTTAAGTGAGGAGGATAAACCTAGCCACTAAAACATGATCAAGCTTATGCTCATACCTAATCTTAGTGGTGTATCACATTGGTGATCACTACTAAAACCCTAAACCCAATTTGAGTTTCAATACAAGTATAAATTTAGATTACAAATAGAACCCTGCCATACCTCATGCCTATTTTATACTTTAGTTTATTGAAGCTTAGGCAAAACCCTAAACCTTTCACTAGATCCACTCCACATAACATTATGTCTTAACTTGTGTATCATGGATCACAAGTATAAACCAAGCCATATCTTATGGACTAAATGCCATTTGGTGAGAAGAGTAAAACCAATATCCAATTCTAGTTGGTATTCCAAGTACTTGTTTAGTTAACCAAATAGGAAAATGTACCATAGTTTGAACCATCACCTTAGCAAGTGAATTGACCAATGATAAGCTTGGGAATTATCCTAAGTAATCCAAGTTACAAGTTGCTAAGAAAGATTAATAATTATAGATTTTATTCAATCATCTTCTTAAAACCTTAGGAATATTTTTCCACATGAAATCATGATCCAATCCATCCCTATTACCATCCACTTTAAACTTTAGCCATAATAAAAATTATATGAGAACAATCCAAATTGTTAAGCACACTAGTGAAACCTAATAATATTTTCACTATGCACATGTTCTAAGTTTCAAACCATTTAAATAGATCTGGTTCCTAAATTAAAAAGGGAATTGAAATAACTAACTAAACCATTTCTATTTTATTTAATTCTCACAAGATATCAATTAAATCCTAAACTAAATATTTGTTTGAACAACAAGATTATACAGTGAGCATTGTATCAAGTTATATTAATATTCAAATGATTTAGAACCTGCAAGAACAAACAGAAATCAAATTTAAATCTAAACCAGAATAGAAAAACAGAAAAAGAAAACAGAAATTTTGAAAAAGAAAATGGAGGGAAACTTACCTGGCAGCCCAGCACCTCAGCAGCCCGAAGCCAACAACGCAGCCCATCAACTCGGCCAAGCCCACGAACAAACAGCCCACCTTACCGTTTCGGTAGGGAGAAGAAAAGGGGCTTCGTTCTCCTTCCCGGCGTCGACAGCTCGACGGAGGAGCCTCTGCCACCTCCTCGACAAGGATAAGGACGCCGCCGGACGCCACTCGCCACTCCAGAGCCGAGATGAACTTCATCTGCATCCGCTGCCGCCGAGCATCAAGATTCCCGCACGTAAACCCTAACGAGAGCACCGCCGTATCTGGACCGCTCGTCGCCGACGCTCGTCGTCGTTTCCGACCACCTCCAACCCTATAAATACCACCAAGAGGATCGCCGTGCTCCTCTTGTTCACCTCACCACTCAAATCCCTCGCATTCGCTCTCTATCACCCGATCTCTTCCACAGCACATCGCCGGAGTTCATCACGTTGCCGTCGATGGAGGCCACCCCGGCGTCTATCTAGTGGATGAATAGAAGCGCACGAGTTCGATGATCATTCTGGTAGAAGGAATCGAGAAGGAGCTTCACCAATCGAGCTAATTTTGGAATTTCCTTCCACGGAAGTTCGTCGGAATCCGCGACGCCGTGCTCGTCTCCGACCATCTCAAGCTTCACCGAGGGTCTCATCATCTTCCTGGTGAGCTTGCGCATCTTCCGAACCCATTAGTCCTCTCTAGCATCGCCTGTAGCTCCGTTTCAAGGTTTGGCCGGAGTGCGCCGCCACAGCACATGGTTGCCGGCGATGCTCCGGCGACTTTCTCGGTAAACCGCCACCACCAGATGGTTCCCCATCATCTCCTGGTCCGAATAGTACAAGCCGCGTGTCCGCGGAGGCCCTGTAGTGGCGGCGCCGTCCTCGCCTGGTCGCCGGCGTCGAGCCGACGGCGAGGGGAGCGTGTCCACTGCCTCGTCGGCGTTTGTTGACTGGTCTTTGCCCGCGTGGCAAATGACCCGATCAACGACCCCACATGTCTGTCTCCGAGGGTAGAAACAAACCGGTACATTTAGTATTTTCCAAGTATTTCAAATTCCAATAAATCACCGAAACTTTGCAAAATTATATAAAATCAATTTCAACTCAGAAAAATATAAATAATATATCAAAATGTTCAAAAAAATAAAATCTATTCAAATAAAATATAAAACAAAAATGTGTGTCAAAATAAAAATTCATTTATTTTTAACTTCTTTAATTATGCCATTTCATTTGTTTTAAATCCAATTTGAATTCCATAATTAGTAAAGTTTCAAAAATAAAATATTAGCTAATCAGTAAATACATAAAATGTTAAGATTTATTTTCTTTATCATATTCCCATCAATTAAAATATTAGTGGTAATTCATAAACCCTAATTTGCAAATTACCATTTACCATTTTCTTTAAATAATAATAAAGCAAGAAAATACCAACAACTAATATTATTTTGGGTAATCCAAAACTTGTTTACCTAAACATATTTAGTTAACAAGTTAAGTATTTTAAAATGTAATAACAATTGTTAAGCCCTAGTTTTTAATTAAACCTAATTAGGAGTTACCCTAATTATTAATTCTTGTGTAAATTAATAAAATGTCCAACTATGATTATTTTGTTACAAAGTAATTAGTGACCACAACTATATTGCCAATTAACATTTTAGGAGTTGTATCACAATTTAGAAACCCTAGTTTTATTATAAATTAGAATCTGGATCCCATTATTTTATGTAATCATTCTAAATTGTTTTAACCCTAACAAAAACCCTAGTTGAATATCACATGTGATCATGTGAGATTTATTTTACAGATAGAACCATGGAATTCAATCTCAACTATCATATCCTAGTAGAACCATAGTGATAAACCCTAATACCAATCTTGTGTAGTAATGCACATCACATGCTCCTATTCAACTAAACCCTACTTAAGGAATCTTAAGCCACCTAGCTTAGAAACCTTAGTGATTACTTAGTGAAACAAATAGGAAGCTATAGTAAACCCTAACTCATAGCATTACCTTGAATCATCCTTTGATATGATGCTTATGAGAAACCATAGTAATGAACCTGCCAATACTTGTTACATATAAACCCATTCTATTTAAGAACCAACGAGTACCTATTAGAAACTAAATGAATCCAATAGTAAACCCTAGAAGCCATAGCTTCTATTTATATTAGTTCTCATTCTTATTAACCTGTTCTTCAAAAGTTATTCTTTTGAAGAACAAAGGTCAATCAAACCCTAGAAGCCCTAGTCTTAGTTGAAATACTTATTATTTCTTAATTAACATGTTCTTCAAAAGTTATTCTTTTGAAATATAATATACCTAATCATCAACCATGCACCATGGAACTTAAAATTGACAACTGTTCTTTACATTTTATTCCACTATTATCCTTTGTATGTATGCTTGTTATGTTGCATCATATTACTTGTGTATGATCTTAATATCACCAACTTTAATAAGAACCTTGTTTGAGAACCATCCTAAAAGTGCAACACACCTTAAAGAAATCTTTACAACTCATACATTCTAAATCATTGAGGTTAGGTTACGCTCGGGACGATTGCATCTCATACTATGCATTATAGCATCTTTGCCAATTCTTTAAACATTGTCCTTACCGGACAATGATGGTATTTCAGAATTTGGAATTCTCACGTA
Organism: Lolium rigidum; assembly: GCF_022539505.1. Classification (NCBI taxonomy): domain Eukaryota; kingdom Viridiplantae; phylum Streptophyta; class Magnoliopsida; order Poales; family Poaceae; genus Lolium; species Lolium rigidum. Next base: position 225,284,180 of record NC_061511.1, on the reverse strand, counting down.
TCGAAGCTTTTGCCTGCATAATCTTGCAGTCAGGAAAGGCAAGTTCATCGCTTGCTCATGTCATTTGATTATTTTTATCAAATTATATGCAAAGTACTATACTTATCACTCTTGCATTGAAAAGCAAATATTATTTTACAATTATGAATATGACTATGTGGTGGGCAATGGAACCATGGTATGTGTTGATTGGTGGAGGTTCCATTGCACGGGTACTATTCATCTAGGATTAAGTACCAATGCCGTCCAGTGATTCTAGCGCCGTACATATCGCGTTGACCATAAGATCTATAATGGCTCTGGGGAAGCCAGCTGTATCTTTTCCCTCTCGCATGCCAACGGATTGGTAATGAGGGTTGCCCGGATCAGTCTATCTTTGGTAAAGGTGGGGACATGTGGTCCTGCACGGTCTACCATTAGATACAGGGAGAGGGTAGACTTATTATTGGTCTATGAAGGATTGTAAGGGTTGTCCGGATCGGTCTATCTATGGTGTATAGGACAGGGCACATAAGTTGTTCGGATCAGTCTACCTTAACGGTATAGGAGAGAACAAGTGCCCGTGTTAGTCTACCCATAGATATAGGAGAGGACAGACTTACAAAAGGGTGGGTCCGCGAGGTCGCGGAGAAGGCGGTGTGGGCTTGGATCTTACACCTGGCCTCACACCAAGGAAGTGTGGACGGGAAAGAATTCGCCTGGTTGGCAACAAGGATAAGGTCTCTTATGGGAAAAGTAACGCACCTCTGCAGAGGGTATTGAATTGTGGCTGTCACTCCCTGTTCCGGGAAGGGAACTGCGAACGCGGCAGAAAGGAACTCCGTGAAGTTCTAGTCAACCTGTGAAGACTGACGGGCATAGTTTTCAGAATAAAATAAACCTTTTGAAGAAATGTTTATGAAAACTTGCATTCGCCTATGACTTTCTGGTCTGTGGTTGTAGCTAGTGCATGATACACCTATTTCCCTAATATGAACTTGCTGAGTACGCTCGTACTCATCCCACTCTTAAATCCCCTGCTTAGCTATGGAGACACCAAAGGAGAATCTACCGTGGAACTCGAAGACAAAGGAGTCAACTGCAACAAGATGAAGAATCCAAGCAAATAAGTCAATGAAGTCAACTGCTGCAGCAACTAGAGTGGAAACTTAGACTAGTAATAGAAGGGAGCCTTTCCCTAATCCTAGCACCTAAGTAGCTAGATTTCTATAGCAAGCCAAGTAGCTCTTAAGATTTAGTTAGCAGTAAGTTAGACTACAAGTCGTTCTTCTGGAGTTTTATTTGAAGTTTTACCTCACTGTAAAGTAGGAGGCTGTGTTGATCTTCCGTAAACAGCTTGTGGAACCTTCTATAGACATACCTTGGACTCGCATATGTTTCTGTTGTACCACTCTGAGGGATGTAATATGAGTGGAACGGTGTTTCACTTGTGTTATGTCAACGACTTGGGTACTACACCATGCAGTGGTACGCTGGGTCACCACACCACCGGGGCGAAGTGCAAGGTTAATTGGGAAAAGGTGTGCCGCCCCAAGAGGCTGGGTGGGCTCGGGATACTTCATTTGGACAAGTTTGCGACGGCCCTACTGCTGCGTTGGCCATGGCTTGAGTGGAAGGACCCATCCAAGATTTGGGTTGGTTCCGGCAACCCGTGCTCGGACTATGACATGGATCTATTCTACTCCGCGACTACAATCAACCTTGGGAATGGTAAAAAGACGCCTTTTTGGCACGCACCGTGGCTCCGGGGGAGGAAGCCAATTGACATTGCACCTCTCATATTCGGCTTGTCCAAGAGAAAGAACTGGAAAGTCGCTCAAGCTCTTCACGATGATGCTTGGGTGAGCAAAATCGACTTGGAGGGAACCTTCACCATCGACCATATGGCGCAATTCATCGACCTTTGGACCCTCACCTCCACCATTCAACTTGATCAGGATGTTGATGACGACATTGTCTAGAGGCTTACGGCTAATGGCCATTATTCCGCCAAATCGGCCTATGAATTGCAATTCTTGGGCTCAATGCTATCTCCTATGAACAAGTTGATTTGGAAGGCTTGCCCCCCCCCCCCCCCCAAAGGTGAAGTTCTTTGCATGGCTTCTCTACATAAACAGGATTTGGACGGCCGATCGACTCGCCAAGCACGGATGGCCAAACTGCGATCTATGTCCCCTATGCAAACAATGCACGGAAACCCATGACCACCTCTTCGTTCATTGCCGTTACACCACCCGCCTTTGGGGCTTGGTCAAGGATTGGATGGGCATCAATGTGATCAACCCCTTACAATGGGCAAACCATGGCATCCACTCTTGGTGGGACTCCATGACAGGGGGGCATGTGCCCAACCGGAAGGCCATGGCCTCGGTGGCGCTTCTTGTGTCGTGGGAGCTGTGGAACGAGCGCAACGCTAGGGTCTTCAACGCGAAAAGTGCACCGCCACAAGTAGTCTTCGATAAGATTAGGAAAGAGGCACATCTTTGGGTGTTAGCGGGTGCCAAAAGGTTGGGCAACATGATGTCGCGAGAGTGATTGTTGTATCCCCCGGACCTTGTGTCCGCTTTCTTTTCCTTTTCGTGTGATCTATCATGTAAAACTCCTTCTTAATTAATAGATTGGGGCAAAGCTTTTGCCCCCGTTTAAAAAAAAAAATTGTTGGATCCCGCGTTTGGTTTACACAAATGGCGTTGGGCTGGACCAAGGTGATGCACAAATCTTTACATGACGGATCCCTCCAACAGGAATGTGATCCACATAATGGTGGAATTATTTCTACAAATCAACTACTAGAGGAAAAAACTCTATATCTATTCGAAATTAATGTTAGGATTTAATTAAATAGGATAATTAAGAGGATAATCCTCCCGTTGTTTCTCTATGGCGGTTTGCTATGCAAACAGTCGTGTCCTTTCTCTCACATCCCCTTGTACGGACGCGTCCCTATTCGTGTCCTTTCACCTTGTATAAATATGTTGATCATCAATGGAATAAGACACTAGTTGATTCATTGCCTCTCTCGCTCGATTCTCTCCCGATTACTTACAACACGTTATCAGCACATAGTCTCTGCCAAGAAGAGAAGGAGAAAGGGATCGAAGTCCCGCAGGCAAAAGGTGAGAAAGATACAATGCCTGGATTTCGGTCCTGGTTCCTCCGCCTGCTTCACGCGACGGCCGCCTGCTTCACGCGTCGCTCGCCGCCGTCACGGAGTAGGTGGCCTTCACCGCCACAATCGCCGTGCACCTCGCCGCTCCAATGGTCGCCGTTATGGGGAAGGCCGCTACATCGGTCGCCGCCACGGTGCCGGCGGCTACCGTGGTCGCCGCCACGGCCCAGGCGGTTTCCGCGGCCCTCGTTGCCACCAGCCGAACGGCGCCGGCCGCTCTGCCTTGCCGGTGCAGGCCGCTGCGCCGGCCGTGCAGACCATGGCCCCGCTGCAGCCGGCCGCGCCTGCGCAGATCCTGGCTCCCGTCGAGGCAGCAGAGCCTCCTGTGGTGGTCATCCTCATTGACGACGACGAGGCCGCACCCCTGCCGTCTCCGACCCCTGCTGTCGTCGAGGTCGCAGGCGACGCGCTCGCCTATGTCTCGGCGCCGGCTGGAGCCTCCATCTTCACCGCCGACTCCGTCGCGCCCCTGCGCCTCCCATCGCCGACGCCAACCGTCGAGGATGGCGCGCCGCGCGCCGGCGCTGCGGTCGTTGATGTTGATGCAGTCGCGCCGTCTCGGCCCTCGCCGACGCCCGCAACCCTGCCTCCTTCATCGCGCAGCGGCACTCGCCGTCGCCTCGTCGCCCTCCGGCTTCCGCTCCACAGCCCACCGTCGAGCAGCCACGGCCATCGCACCGGCGCATGGAGCCCGACCGCGCTTGAACTCGCGAACGGCGTCGCGCCTGGGAGCATCTTCCCCGGTGACTCCTCCTTCAAGGACGCCCGAGGCGGGAGCGGTTCTCGTCACCGATGAGTAATCGGCGCTGCATCGGGCACGGAGAGAGCTGCGTGGTGGTCGCCGCTGTTCTTGGGAGCCGGCTCCTCTAACTTCCCTCTTACAAAGTCAGGACCCTAACATAGGCCATATCCACCAGACAATGCTCATCCAACGTCTCTCATTTGCTTAGTAACTAGTTGCTGTTGCATGAACTTCTGTGGCTGCATCGTGAGTGATTTATCTGAACTCATCCGACAAGATCACAAAGAGCCTCCCGACTCACCGCCATGGCCAATTCTGTAGATTCGTTGTATTTTTTATTTTGCAAAAGCTATTTTAATTTTACAAACTTATTACGCTTGTAGCACCTGGAAATTTATTAGATCTAAATAGTCAATTAGTTGCAATGAAGAATTAGAGTCTGTACTGGCTCGACTGGACAATAAATCATTTAGAGCATCTCCATTCGGTCTTTCGACTTTGCCGGACTATGGGGATACTGGTGAATTTTTTGTATGTGATCTTTGTTTTTTGGCCGCCCCCTAAAATGTGATCAAATTCGATGTAATTAGAGCAAACAGACGAATTTAGGCGAAATTTGGTCAACTTAGGCAAATTTACATAGATATATAAAATAGAAACAAACATAAAAAAGGACGGCTCTAGCAGCCTAGGCGGCGATAGAAGACCATTGTCCTTGGGCGGGCCCTAGCCACTTCCTTGGCTAGGACGTTGGCTGCACCTCCTCCAGGTCATCTCCGGGCGATTGGGAAGCATACGCGGCCGCGGATGTTGATCCGCCACCATCAAACCGCTTGCTCGGCGTTTGCTCCTCCTTGATCTCCTCCTTTATGGCACAGGGACGCAGGCGGGAGAACGCCGCGGACTAAGCTGCCGGCACGGAGTAAGAAGGCCCTCTCGACGAGAACGGGGACGAGGAGCTCGACGCCATTCGTTGCGGCGCCCAACAGCGGTCCGAAGGCGACAAGTAATGTAGCCACAGGTGGTTACCCGCCTGGATGTGGTTGAGAACGGCAGCCAGGGTCCTCCCCGACACGCCCCACCAGATCATCTGAGCCGTCGCGTTCTTATTCTTCGGTGGCACTCCCTTCCCGTATGGGAGAGGTAGATCCGTGGTGGGGCAGCGAGTGGCCGCACAGCGGCGTGGCAATGGTGGTCGCTGGCAATCGGGAGGTTGTTTGTGAGATGATTTTTTTTTAGATGTGTGAGATGAGTTCGGATAAACGTTTAGAGTGCGGCCACACTTGTCTATATTTCACACTTGAGCAACAACAACTAGTACTCGGCAGATGATAGACGTTGGATGGGCATTGTGTGGTAGATATGGGCTATGTTAGGGTCCTGACTTTGTAAGAGCAAAGTTAGAGGAGCCGGCTCCCTGTTCTTGCGTGCTATTCTGGATTGGGGATTCTACCTTATCCTGACCACACCGCTCCTAGTGGTTATTTATTTTAGAGCGGTGGAGCAACTCATGACTCATGACGTCTGTACATGTACAGACTTTGCATTATTAGCAAATCTTCAGTACTAACAGTAGTTTAATTTTTCTTTTAGACTATACCTATTTTAGTACTGTATTTCTGTAGAGTACTTTGGATTCTACATGTGTGATGTAATATATTTCCATGTTTGCCACATGTTGAGATTAATTACGTCCGTAATTTGCAATTGAGATTTTAATTTCTTGCAAATAAAGCAATCAATTCATCTTAATTGAGCTACTTTTGGTTCAATACGAGCAAGAATTGATAGGCGAAATTCAAAGTGATTTCTTCAAATTGATGTTTTGGGATCACAAGGTGGTGTGTAGATCTACTGCATTGCAGATTATCTACCACTATTAATTAAGCCTACATTTTGTCTTGATTGACATTTTGATTGCCTAAAGTGCTCTTCCATACATTTTATTAAGTTATGACATAAGGTACTAGAAATATGAGTATCTACTGATTTTACCAGATTATACTCTATAGTACTGAGAGATGGACCCCGAAATTTCCTTTGGGGAGTATCTACAACATGTCATACTTAACAATTTGAAGTTCACACTAATGGTTTCAAACCCACTTCTTGAAATCATCATTAATTTTGCAACATTCATTACAACATAACCATGATGGTTTTTGGTTTACAAGTGTAAATTAAATTTTCTGGTTTACTATATAGATGAACGATGGCTCGAGAGTTTGATGCAATCGCTCTCAATGGCCACAACTATCCTATATGGGCCATGGACATCTAGATCGCTCGTGCGTCCCGTGGGTTAGTGCGTGCAATCCATGCTCCAGAAGTTCCACTCCGGTTGGAGTCACGCGGCTGACAGATGACCAAAAATATGTTGCTTTGTACATCATAAGGCACCATGTTCATCCAGATCTCAAATCTGAGTACTTGGAGGAAGAATCCCCTAGTACTTTGTTTCATGCCCTCAAAACGAGGTATGAACAGCAGAAGGCAGTTGTCCTGCCAGAAGCACTCCATGATTGGACTCACCTCCGTCTTCAGGACTTCAAGTCCATCGGAGAGTACAATCACGATGTTCATAAGATCAGTTCCAAACTGCGCTTTTGCGGGAAGGAACCTACTGATGCGGAGAAGATAGAGAAAACTTTATCTACTATGCTCCCATCTGACAGGATCCTCCCTCGCGACTACCAAGTCTATTTCGATCTTATTCATATTTTACTTCATGCTGAAAGCATGATGAGCTACTCGCTAAGAATGGCTCTCAGTGCCCGGTAGGTTCTCAACCTCTAACTGAAGTTCATATGAATGTCGCCGAAGGACGAAAGTTTGATGGTGGCTTCAAAGGCAAGCCCTCGAACTTCAACGGTAAGCGAAAGCGCAACCGGAACAGGAAGTCCAGAAACTCAAACCGTGGGAAAGGCACCGCAAAGCCAAGTTTGACAAAACTAAGCTTTGCGACAAGTATGGATGCTACACGCACCCCACTGACAAGTGCAAGCCCACAGCATCTTGCCATTATCTGCAGCAATCCCATGGCCGCAACGCACCTCGAGGGAAAAGGTTTGAAGCCAACCTCAACCTTCATCCATATGGCGCTAATGGAGCTGGTAGTTCGCGAGACGTTCCTTCTGGACCTCACACCACCGTAACTCTCCAGCCGTCAAAGGACCCTACAGAACGGAGGACATGATAGTTGAGTATGCCTCAACCTACATGTTTAGAGACTTCGTCTAGTCCCACTATCTCCTTGGTGGTCGCTTTATTAATGTCCATTTGTGTTGTTGTAGTAGAACATATATATTGTATCAAGCACTCTGATATAAATAAGATTGTATACATTCTATATATCTGATAAAGATTTCCATATTGGAAATTCTTCGATTCTATATATAGATTTCTACGAGTGCCAATCCGATGGATGTGGAACAAGTATATGAAAATGTACCCGCTCTATTGTCTGGATTGAACTGCACATACATCCAACTCGTAGCACATGTTGCATATAATGCAATTCCATCGGTCATGTGTTGCATGAGCTAAACTTTCCTAGTCATGAGATTTAGTTGCACTATTGTGCGAGTGGATCACTTCAGTCCCTTGAACACATTCAAGGTGATATTTGTGGTCCCAACCAACCATAGTTTGGACTAAAGATCGAATTAAAACAATTCGAATGGACAAATATTGTTGCAGAATTCTCTTCAAATGCCTCCACTATTTTGTGCATGGCTCCGAAGATCGAAGTTCAGCACAATGTCCTATGTGTTCATACACAATTATTTTTGGTTTCGTCTCTCGGTCAAAAGGATTTTCTCATTGCACGACCCATGTTAATGAATTGCAATTTACCAATTTTACATTGGAGTCATGCAGTTTTACACGCCGCTATCGACTAACCGTATATAGCAAGTACTTCCCCTCTGCAACTGATACGTGGAAATCCTCCGAGCATTTCCCATCTGCGTAAGTTCGGAAACGCTTCACGCGTACCGATCTCACCACCGCAGCGTACATCATGGGCCCACATATGCGGGATCTATGTGGGGTACAGATATCCGTCGATAACCCAGTACCTTGAACCCCACATAAGGGATGTATTCATAGCCCAGTACACTGATTGCTTATATTTAAGGAGGATTATTTCCAGGCATTAGGGGGAGATTTCAAGTACCACATCAAATGCCAGGAAATTAATTGGGACTTCACGTTCCTCCTCATAACCACGTACTCAAGAATTTGGACTCTACGTTCGGATTCACAAATTTGCAACACATGCAAATAACCTGCCAGATTCATTTACTGATCTCAAAGGTGTTACAAAACCTTTCAATCCGGTTAGAAATGCGCCCGAAAGAGTGGAGGTACCAATAAAAACCACTCAACTCCCTGTTTCATAAAAAGAGGGGGAGTAGTACGGCCTCTGACCAGGATCTAGCTTTTTGCAAAGCAACAAAGGAAATCGAGGAATCCTCTAAATCGGTAAATGCATATCAACCAAGCGTTGACTAACACCTTATGGGTAGTATACACCCAGTGGAAGGGAAACCTCCACAACCCAGCTTCAGCTTGCACACACTGGCTGGGACATCGGAACACTCTGACTCACGCGTATTGGGAAATCACGTAGAGTCATCATGGGTGCTTGAGATTTCCTCCAACTATGTCGATTCTGGAGAATCATATGATTAAAGCCTACAAATGTCGACAATATTTCTCTTGTATGATTGGAAACATCCTTTATAATGATTCAGATCCAAAGACCATGGCCATGGCAGAGTGTAAACCACTTGCTTGGACTGAAACAATCGAAGGATGCAATCCAAGCAGAATTAGCCTCGCTCCTCCAAATGAATTCCTTATGCGGTTCAGTACATTCTCTTCCAGCAACGGAATGAGATAACAAGGTGGTGAGAAAGCAAGGCTTGTAGCACAAGGTCGGATTTACGCAGAGATCCGAGACCTAATCTCCAGAAGCGGGTGAAATCCTATTTCCGATACATTATATCATTGGCAGTACAAAATCATCTATCTATGCAGTTGATAGATGTAGTGACTACATATCCATGTGGATCACTAGATTTGGACATGTATGGTTCCCAATGGAATCACAATCCGAATCGAAATGAAATGCAACATGTATTGTGTAAACTTAATAAGTCACAACATGACTTATTGTTGTCGGTATATTTTGGTACAACCGATGTAGTAAGTTCCTTATACACAAGGATTACTCCTACAATGATGATTACCCATTTGTGTTTGTCATACACAAGGATTACTCTTGAAATGACGAAGCGTGTGATCATCTAAAAGACGGAATTTGAGATGAAGGATTTGGTGAAACCCAAACAGTGCTTTACATTACAAGTCGAGCTACTTCACTCAAGTATTATGGTACACCAAGTTGCCTATATTATAAATATTGGAGAAACTTAAAAATGGACAAGTCATATCCATCTCCCATGCCGGTTGTTCGATCTCTAGACGTAGAGAAAGATTCACTCAAACCACGGGATGATATAGAACGGATGTTGGGACTTGAAGTTCCATAACTCAGTGCCATTGGACCCACCAACACAATTGGTTGGGAATCAAGAATATCTTTCAATATCTCCAAGGCACCACACATTACTTGACATATTCTTGTAATTTCAGAGCAATCTGAACTCCAATATCATCAGGATCACTGATGTTGGCTACTTGAATGATCCCACAATGTGTATCAACATGGTAGAATTGTCACTCCGTAGATGTCTTCGGACTCTTGTGACAACACCTACCAACATTCTGAAATACAAAGCCGCGTCAACACGTGTAGCTTTACGGAATGATAAACCACATACATAAGTCATGTGGTATTGATTCTCTTGAATCATCAACCATTATCTACACAGATAATGTCGCTTGTGTTGCATGGATGCAAACGTGATAGATCAAGAGCAATATCATAAAGCATATTGCCCCTAAATATTTTATCTCCATGAACTCCGGAAGAGTTGGGGAATAAATATCTTGCAAGTCAAATAATGTGATAATCTCGTTGGTTTGTTCACGAAGTCTCTACCAACTTCAGTATTCCATAAGTATTTTATGGAATTGGTATGTGACGGCTTCCAAATTTGCAAGAATCAGGGGGAGTATCTTCCTGAATCAATCATGTTTAAAACATCATATTACACTCTTTTTCCCTTTATGAGTTTACTATACAGGTTCTCATCAAGGTTTTTAATGAGGTAATATCAACACAAGATGATATGTCATATTTTCCGTTTTCCCCACCGGGGTTTTTAGGAAAGTATATACGACATATATTGTTCTCTAAACTCTATGGGTTTTTCACCTTTTACAAGGTTTTTCTCATATTGAGTTAACAAAGAGATGATACCAATTATATGCTGTGTTATTTTCTCCTTATTTTCCCACTGGGTTTTTGAAGGAGTTTTAACAGCATATCCAAGCAATATATGTTGCACCATTTTCTCCTTATTTTTCCCACTGGTTTTTTAAGGAGTTTTAGCAACATATCATACACACTACTCTCCTCATATTTTTCCCACAGGGTTTTTAGAGGAGATGATTCCAAAGATGATTCTAGAAATGACCAAGCATGAAGACAAGGAAGGATTAGGGGGAGTGTTAGGATTTAATTAAATAGGATAATTAAGAGGATAATCCTCCCGTTGTTTCTCTATGGCAGTTTGCTATGCAAACAGTCGTGTCCTTTCTCTCACATCCCCTTGTACGGACGCGTCCCTATTCGTGTCCTTTCACCTTGTATAAATATGTTGATCATCAATGGAATAAGACACTAGTTGATTCATTGCCTCTCTCGCTCGATTCTCTCCCGATTACTTACAACAATTAACACCATAATAAAAAAAAGGTCAACTGCTTCTAACGCCAATGGCAAAATACTTTGAAAATACAAAAAGAAAGCAAAAATGCCAATTTTGCTTATAAAAAAGCAAAAGTGACTTGATTTGCCAGTTCCACGTCCCACCACACACCAGTCATTCGGTCAATCAGACCATACACCTTCTCCAACAATTGCTGGACATGGGAAGAAGATTCTGATTTCCTGACTGTTGCCAACTCTTCCATATATAATACCATCGTTTGGCACACGTACATCAGCAACTTCAAGATATACAAAAACCATGCAAATAACTAGATCGCAAAGATGTAAATCTATCTATTATATTATTAAAACAACAAACAATGAATGGCTTAGATTAATCAACGATTGTGCAATAGAAACGAACGCCTCAGATTAAAAATATATACGCCTCAGGTTAGCGATGGAAATACTTACGAGCATAGAGCAACGTTTAGAAGAACAAGGACTCTTATTTCTTTGTCCACAAGAAGTCCGCCGTTCAGATTGAGAATTGATTGTGCCGTGTGTAATGGAAACTCTACATTTATCTCAGCAACTCCTATTTATTTGCCCAGGTAAGGCACGATACCGTTCGGCTCTGCCGGATAAACAACCCATGTGTGAAGTCTGCGGGCTGTGCATGGCGGCGGAACGCGTATATCGACTAGCAGACCAGCAGGACGCCGCTTCCTGCATTTGCCGCTGGTGCCGCTGAAGATCGTGCATTGACACGCCGCTTGCAGCCAGAGTTAAAGTGGGCATAGATGAACACGTCTTAATCAGAACAATTTAAACGGAAGAGATTCATGCGTATAAGAAGTCAGCCCATCTGATGCGAGAAGTAACAGTGTTCGTCCACAACGTCGACCAATAAATCAATGCGCACCGGTCATGCAGGTCACAAAGGAGTTATGTCTGTTATGTCTGTGTGGCATGGTCTTCCTCCGGACTTGATCCGTGAGACTCTTTGTAACGACTTTTTGATTATGGATCAATAAATAGTACGTGTTGATTTCAAAAAAAAAAAGGAGTTTAACACAAAAAAAAAGGGTATCGTGTTGGTCTATAGATATGAAATATTTGCTTTATCGATCGTGATTGCTTGATGGTTTATGACCACAGGCACGGAAAAACCTAATGCTGAAAAGATACATGACCAGCCCTGCCTCCGAGTGCAGTTCCATAGCTGCAATCCCACTACCGATCACATTACCACCCCAAGATGAACTAAGAAGTATGTAATTGCTATGGACACCAACAGCAAATATTCAATTTTTAATACACTTGTGAACTATGAGATATGTTTGAGCTTTAGCATATATTAAATTAACAAGTCGCACATAAAGTCACAAAATCTAAAGCTACGAGCAGACATAATATGCATCCAGATTGTTATCACAACTTTTACTCGACCAAGTCATAGTATGGCCCAAAGGAGTACATCTCAAACGTTTTGCAAGCAAACGAACTAAAGTAGCAACAATTGAACAACAGTAGCAGAGGAATCTCTTGATAAGATCTCGAGTCTCAGTCGTAGCCTTGACCCGATTAGCAATGACAGCATCTTATCTCGAAGTGCCCACCTGAAACACGCATAAAGATCAAATACAATACATTGGAACTCCCATCACAGGCCAGGCAAGTTCAAAACTACAAGTTTGAGATAGGAATCACAGCATACGGTGCTTGCAGCTATAATCGGTCCAGAATATTTAAGGCATCTACATGTAAAACTTGATGAATAGTTATTCCTCGATTAGTTGATTAGAAGTGATTTTATAATCCTGGTGACAAGGAAGACCCATTATATACAGGAGAACATTTCAACAGGACACTAACTTATCGTGCCTTTAGGATTCATCAATGGAAAATTGGATGTAACGTTGTATAGAAACTAACTAGTCAACAATAACCAAGCTGAGTTTTACTATTATAGTATTATTACTATTGTCTAAACAAGAATGATCCCAGGTTTGAAATACATGTTATTGAATTAGTCTACACTACCAGAATTCGCTCAAATCATGTTGCATCAGATCATCAGATGGTAATCACTTTCATGTAGAAAGATAGTCTACTTATACACAGAAAATACGCTCCGCAAGTTAACTGAGTTGTCACAGTTTAGTTTCATGGAATTACTTAGGTTCCAGGGAATACACTCAGGCTAACCAAGTAATACACACTCGGACATTAGAACTACCATTGATCCATCCAAGCAGCAGCAGACTAGAAAAAAGGGGTACTAAAGCTAAACTAAAAGCAGCCATCCATCCATTGGAGACACTAGCAAGGAGCTCAAAATATACTATTCCCTGTTCCCAACATGTTCTCTGTTCCCATAATTGAGGAAACAAGTACAAGGAATAAAAAGTAAACTGTTTAATTTAGACAAGTAGATAAACATACCGAATACTGGTGTTTTTACATGATCCCCAGACTTGCAGAATAGAAAAAACCTGAAACAAGAGAGAAATGTTCAGTGTAACACTTGCAGAATAGCGAAACCTGAATGTTATAGCTGCGTACACAAAAGGAAAACAGAATGTACATGAGTACTGAAACTATAATTATTCAGGTTTAAGTAGGTGTATTTGACAACAAATTTGCAAACAGGATAGTATTGTCTCCTATTTTCGGGATATATCTTCATGCTAAATAAAAGAACACAATGATGAATGTACAGAAATTGTGTTCTCAGCTGCACTATCTGGCATCAGTGAACCAGCAGCAAGTGATGATGAAACTACCAATGCAGTGGAGTAGTATCCTAGTACAGTTTTCTATAAACGAATATAGACTAGTACAATTTCCAGTTAGCAGTAGCATAAACTGGAAGTTTTTCATCGACCGGCTACCAAGAAGGCATCAACAAATTCTACTTGTTTTGGGTTAGTATCACAAAGTAACTGCAGATATAGTTTGATCATTCTGCTGAATCATGAAGTGCAAACAAGAATCATGAAGTGCAAACAAAATTCAATTTTTGCAGTGAGAAAACAGGAAACAGGAGAAGTGCATACTTCATAGCAGATAGGAGGACTTGCAGAATAGCAAAACCTGAAACAAGAGAGAAATGTTCAGTGTAACACTTGCAGAATAGCGAAACCTGAATGCTATAGCTGCGTACACAAAAGGAAAACAGAATGTAAATGAGTACTGAAACTATAATTATTCAGGTTTAAGTAGGTGTATTTGACAACAAATTTGCAAACAGGATAGTATTGTCTCCTATTTTCGGGATATATCTTCATGCTAAAAAAAGAACACAATGATGAATGTACAGAAATTGTGTTCTCAGCTGCACTATCTGGCATCAGTGAACCAGCAGCAAGTGTTGATGAGACTACCAATGCAGTGGAGTAGTATCCTAGTACAGTTTTCTATAAACGAATAGTAGACTAGTACAATTTCCAGTTAGCAGTAGCATAAACTGGAAGTTTTTCATCGACCGGCTACCAAGAAGGCATCAACAAATTCTACTTGTTTTGGGTTAGTATCACAAAGTAACTGCAGATATAGTTTGATCATTCTGCTGAATCATGAAGTGCAAACAAGAATCATGAAGTGCAAACAAAATTTCAATTTTTGCAGTGAGAAAACAGGAAACAGGAGAAGTGCATACTTCATACCAGATAGGAGGACCTTCAGGCCCCTCTAAAGAAGACTTCTCCTGTTCGCGCAAAGTCCAGTGCTGTCCAAAGCTTGCACAGTTTAGTATGTATATTATGGTCATCATCGGGTAACCTCGAATCCCGCCAAACCTCAATCACCATTTCCACGAACTGACCAACATCTTCACACACAACTGATCCAGGACCATCGAACATGATCTGGTTGATGTCTAAGGCCTGCTGCTTCATCTCATTGAATAATTCAGGTTTAAGAACTTCGCCAAGTGGGGCAACGACATCCATGTTGCGGAGACGGTAGATAGTTGATCTGAATGCAACAAGGCTATCATCAAGCTGTTTAGCAGTGGTGAGGGCGCCGAGGCCCTGCACCGTCCAGCCCATCTGCTCTATTCCTTCATAAACCCTGTCAAACATGGCAGTAGCAGCTGACAACACATTTAGCCCCTGAATCTGAACATGCACTTGACGGACAGCGACCGGAAGCCCGGCATTTGCGTTGTGGGGTGCAGAGATGGCAGAAACTTCATTCAGGTCACGAAGGGATCTGACATTTAATTGTCCAGAATATAGTTGGTGGTTCAGATAAATAGCCCTGTTGAGGCGGTTACTGACTCGGTGCTGACGCATGTTGATGAAATCCACAACATCATTGCCCCTGGTAGGGATCCTGGCCAGCAATCTGCGAATGAATGAAGAGACTCTACGTGCTATCCCCCTCAACTCTGGATCGCCCAATGATAAGGCATGTCTGAGCTCTTCTTGGGTTGGCTTCCAGAACACCTGAAGTCGGTCAACAAGCTTGCGAACACGGTCAATCCGACGCACGACAGCATGGTTTGTGTCCTGTAGGCTGACCAAGGCCTGCTGCATCTGACCAAGGTAGAAATCTTCATAGGAGGTCAACCAGCGCTGAGACTTTGCCTTGGCCACTGCGCCGTTTAGCAGGTCGTTGATCTCTCTTTCGTTGGCGTCGAGCCGGCCCATGGCATTGATCCCCGACCGCGATGCCAGGTAAATTCCATACGGGCCAGCCATTTGAGAACAATGACTCTGTACTTTACCGCTGACATCTTCCAGATGCGTGGACGCAGCTTCCATCCTCAGTATGGCCCGAGCTAGCCTGCCCAGCCTACGCTCCATCTTGATCAGAAGGTCGACCAGGGAAGAGGCCATCCTCACCTGGCTGAGGTTCAGCGTACGCCAGTCATGCTCAGCCTGGTGGAGCTCGAGGCGCTCCAGCGCGGCGGGAGCTTCGCGCAGGCTGTGGAGCCCGACCAGCACCACATCGGGCCCGGGCAGCACATCGATCTGCTGCTCCACGGCGAGGGCGTCGATCTCCGGGAGCGAGGCAAGCTCGTGGAGCTCCATGGGGGCGGTGGGGGAGGGTTGGGGAGCGGCGAGGCTGGCGACGGCGGCGGCGGGGTCAGGTGGGGGTAGGTGGGGCGCGGTTCGTGCTGGGCGACGGCGACGGCGGCGGCGGGGTCAGGTGGGGGTAGATGGGGCGCGGTTCGTGCTGGGAAGCATGGGGGCAAGTTGGGGAGCGGCGAGGCTGGCGGCGGCGGCGGCGGGGTCAGGTGGGGGTAGGTGGGGTGCGGTTCGTGCGGGGAAGCATCTGAATTGGGCGGCGGCGGCGGCGGCGGCGAGGTCTCGGGGTGTTGAGGAGAGATAGGAGGAGGAGGGTCAGAGACGTAGGGGGCGGGGGTGTAGGTGCAAAAGAGCCAGGGGCACTGTTTTAGGGTTTGTGAGCTGGGGCTCGGTGGGCCTTGCTGGGCCAGCTTCTGCTGGTTTCGGCTGGGCTGCTCTCTCTCTTTGCTTAATTTATCCAAAAAAGAAAAAAGAATTTTAGTATGTTTATTTTTAGAACAGAAGGGATCAGAGAGAGGGGTGTTTGCCTCACCCGTTCATTCAGGACAACAGACTAAATAGAACGATACCATCTACGAAATCCCAAAGAGTAGTACAAATATCCACATAAAAGAGTGACCAATTCGAGTTGGTGTGATATATGGGGCAAATTTATAGAGATTGCTACACTGAATTGCACATGTTTGTTGCATCGGGCATGTTTTTTACTTGATCTTTTGGATGTCGTACTTGTCATTTAGCTTCATGAAAAAACTATCTACTACCGTCATGCACTTCCTGAACCTTGGTACATTTGATCATGCTTTTTGAAACCATTTGAAAAATTACGAATGAAGTTTACACATGTAGGTGGCTTGGAGCAGAAAGGCATGACCAATGATTGATAAAATACATTAGTGCGCAGGATAGGTCAACATTTCAGTGCATACTGGCTTCTGCCTGCAGCTGGCACTCAAGCAACATGTTGCCTGTTTATCTTTTGGCTTAAGAATTAATGTTGCTAGCAATAATATGTCTAATTTCACAAGTCTCTGTCACCTGCAAAGCAGTTATATCGTTTAGCTTGAACTTCAGGAAATAAGCTCGAACGCATTTCCAGCATCTTGCTAGACATCTATACAACAAGGCAGCAATGTAATCTCTTTACCATCAAACTATCGGAAGTACTAACATGTGGCTGTAATTCCAATCAAAAAATGTGAGCTCCATTGGCTTAGTCAATAGACATCCTGCTAGTTCTCATACATCCAGCTACCTAAACAATGCCTTTTCCCTGGCATTCCATCTCGCAAGAGACACATCCTGCTAGTTCTCATACATTCAGCTACCTACACAATGACTTTTCCCTGGCATTCCATTACAGTCAAGCGGATTGTGCGGTGAGATATGTGAGACGCCTCTCTTCAAACGAATACTCGATGCCCTCAGGCAGAGCCAGCTCCGGCTTTTCATAGGCAAGGTAAGCAGGAGTAGCTCTTGTGGCTGTCAGAACAGGCATCATGTCCATTTGCATAGGAGCACTCACTGTGATCGGTGTCTTCGGAGCTGGTGCTGAGTATGTCTTGGGGGTCCGGTTTTCGTCTACAGTGCCACTGGAGATAGACCGCACGGGCGTCGATGGGATGCTATTTCCGAGTGCGATCTGTGCGAAGGGTTTGCGAGGAGTTTCAGTCTCACCAGGAGTACTTGCTTTGAAAGTTAACTTCTTGACGGGAAGACTGGGAGCGCCTAAACCTCTACTACCTGAAAGTGTATTTTTGTATCATCAAAGACAGCCTGTTCGTTGAAAATTAGAGTTCTGAGCTATAGGTAAGTGAAACTTGCCAGGGGACAGAGTGCTAGTATATTCAGTCTTCTTTGCTGCACGGGCAGATTTTGAGTGAGGTGTCCATGATTTTGGAGGTTGGGCTGGAGCTCCGCCGAGAGACACCCTCCGGTTTGCACCACCCGCGTGGAGTTTCCGGTTACCTTCTTCGCGCTGTGAGGCTTTGAAGGGCTGGGCTTTGATCCATATAGTGTCTCCTGCTCAGCTTTGAACTGATCCTGAAGCTTCTTCTGGTCCTGCAATTACTTGCACATCAGATATTATCGACAGATGAAGATAGATGCGAAATGGAACAGTGCAAAAACTTCAAGAAAAGTATGAATACCCTTTGCCTCTTCTTTTCCTGCTCCTTCTCTTCGCGGACTACCATATATTCTTCAACCATCGACAACAGTCGAACCTGAAAAGGTTGAACCTGAAAAGGTTGCATGACACGAACCTTTGATAATATAGAATCAAATATTGTGTTGATTCACAAGTACTTATAACAGGAGAGCAGTTTTTTCAGAGCACGTGCGCAGTGCGCACCTCATGCACAATACAGAAAATTTGGGAAGAGGAGAGTGTCTTTTTCTGAGAGGATTTTGTTTTTTTCTGGAAGAGATTACTCAAAGTTTTGGACTATGTGCATGTAGGGGAGATAGTGCCAAATAAGAAAAATCAAACATCTAGATTTGGAAGAAAATGAATGGTGAGGATAGCCATGCGCGCTGCGCTGCACCATTGAAGATTTCCCTTATAACAGATACAAATGCTGAGGCATACACCATCGTAAATGAACTCAGTGCCCCTTTCTTTCTCCCAAACTGTGATTTCATTTGTTAGAGTGTCCACAATTCCTGTTTCGTACAGCAAATCAGCAGCAGCAATTAAAACTATCAAGCAAAAAAGAGTTGTAACAGACTAACAGTGTTTCACCTGGTATCTTGTTAACAAGAACACGGGCCTTTTCAGCTCTCTTAAGCATAATATGTGCACCCCTCCCAGCATTATATCGGTTATTATCCTAACACAACACGAAGATAGAGCAATTACAAGCAGTAGCTATAGAAACAGTCATATAACCTTGATCAAGTCATCAAACAGAACCGTACTTTTCTGTAATCCTCTAGCCAAGCTTCCTTCTCACATGCATTTAGCCACCTTTCAACTCGCTCAAGAATATCCTTCCTGCTAAAAGCTTCTTCTTTAACCGTTGCGACATACGCTTCAATTTGTTCTAGCAACAGTGAGGGGTCAATAGCACCTGTAATGAAACAAAAAAAAACAATTACTTTCGATATTACAACATTTGACTGAATAAACAATATCAAAAGACACATCTATTTCTACCTGAATGCTGCAGCAAAGAAAATTACAGGAAAAAGATCATTATTACACCCGCACCAAAACATAAAAGAAAGCTAAAAAGGTACCTGCTTCAATGGCCTCAATGCTGAACTGAGTAGCATAATGTTCCTCTCCAACTAAATGTGCCTGTCAGCGAAGCTCTTCTAGTTCAGTTTGCTTCTTGAGAACTAATTCCTTCATTTTGCTTGCTTTTAGCTGTTCGAGCCTCAGCAACTCAGCTTCCGTCCAGCAGCCGCACTCCAACGAGACGATGAGCGGAGATGGTGGCCAGGGTGGTTTCAACCCTGGGAGGGGCGCTTTCAACCAGGGTCGCGGTGGCTTCCAGTCTCATGGGGTTTTTGCCGCCGGTCGTGTTGGCAATGCACGCGGGCGCATGGGGCAAGGAGGCGGCCGAGGAGGGCAAGGCTTCAACGGGGGCCGTGGTTACCAAGGTACTGGACATACTGGCTTTGGTCGTAATTTTGTTCAAGGGGATCAAGTGGGACAGCCGGAGGCGGGAATTTTTCAAGTTCTAGAGATGAGAATTGGGGGGGGGGGCAGAGGAATTACAACAACATTTTTTAAAGTAATAATAGAGCAGGCTATGGGAATAACCAGCAGCGATGGGCTAGTCAGAATAATGTCGGAAGGGGAGGAGCTTTTCAGCCACGGTTCCGAGGTAATAGTGATGGAGCAGCGGCTAGGGGTCCGATTGATGCGGATTTGCTTCATCAAACAGTTCAGGCCGTAGTGGCAGCGGTGACGGCGGTACAGAAGGCACCTGAGGTGAGTAATACACCAGGACCTAATGGGGTAGCTGGTTTATTAGGTCCGAATATGGCAGTTGTGAATCCTAATGCGGCCTTGCAACAAAGCAACAAGGTTGTGGAGCCTCAGGTGGTTCAAGGAAATGCAAGAGAAAATGAAGGATCAGGACCCGCAAAGAAAAAGAAGGAGGACAAGCAGGCTTGTTTCCGTTGCAAAAAACCTGGTCATTTATTGATGATTGCACTACACCATATTGTGACATATGTGAGTCTATTCATGATATATCCTCAGCATGCCATCTTTTACAAGCTCCAAAACCTACTGCCATTCTTCATGGATATGCCAATGAGGCCCTTATGTTCTTTGAGATACCATGTGGAGCTTTCAAAGCCAAGGTGGAGAACCCTAAGCTTGCCAAAGTGTCTGTGGAGGGAGAGGTAATGACTATACCTGAGATTATTGAGCATATGAAGAGGATTGTGCCCTATGAGAAATTTCACTGGGAAGTTTATCATTACAAGGATAATATATACAGAGTTAAGCTACCAAGCAAACAAGAAGTGCAGAGGCTCAAGAATTTTGGCTCTTATGTATGCCCACAAAAGGACACTGTTTTGTTCTTTGATTTCTGGTCTTCAGTGGAGGAGCCATTATATATGTTGCCAGAGGTGTGGGTTCATGTTGATGGGGTACCATCTGACGTGAGAGCTGACTATTTGTCCCTGTGGGGGATTGGTTCTCTTTTTGGAAAAACATTGGATGTAGACATGCCTTTTACTCGTAAGAATAAGTTGCTTAGGATCAAGATTGGGTGTTTGGACCGTAATGTTATTCCTGGGGACAGTGATGTTTTTATTAGGAGGGGATTTTACAAGCTTCGTTTTGAGGTGGAGGCAGGACAGGTATATGACTGAGGCACATAATGACAAGGATGGGGGAGGTGATCCAAACAATGGTTTGGGGAATGGTGATGGCCACAATGATATGGAGATGGATGCTAAAGGTGCGGAGGATGAGGCAAATGCAAATAACAATGGTCAAGATGGGAATGGTGCCAAAAATGGGGTAGAGGGGATGCAAGAGCAATGTGAACAAGTGGAGGAAATTAATATTGGGAATTTGAAGGTGCCATAATCTCCATTAGGTAATGCTTCTTTTGATTCAAATTTGGCACAAAAAAATAATGTTTATATGCCTATATTGCATGCTCAAAAGCTGTCACTAAACGACGAAAACTGTGCTGATTTCTATGCAGATTTCGCGTCAGGCGGATCCGCCTCGGGATTGCCAAGGGGCAGGACGCCAGCGGCCTTGGATGCTGAGCTGTCAGCTGACGGCAGTCACCTGCAGAGCGACCACAGCACCGGAGCTGCTGCCGACAGCGTCGGACAGCAGCGTGGAGCGGTGCCAGCCACTGCCATGCCGCTGGCTGTCCAGGCGCTGCAGTGTGCTGCAGCCATGACCGTGGCGAGGCCTCTGCTGGCCAATGACGAGCAGGGAACCGAGCGGGTGCTGCAGATCGTTGCTGGCAGCTGCGTGGCGGAGCCTCTACTGGCCAATGAGACGAAGCGGGTCGGCCATGCAGGGGACCGGCGGGGCAGAGGCGCTGCAGCCAAGGTGGGATCGGATGCGGTCGCACACCAAGGTGCCAGGCAGCTGTTTTCGCATGTTTTGACGCAGAAGATCCAAGCAACTGCAGACTTCGATTCATTGGGAAACTGATGAGCCAATGATGAGGCCAGCGGTGAATGATCTGGGCAGATCATCTGTGCATGGCAATGGTATGGGCAATGGCGTGTTTTCTCATAGTCCGAATTTTAATGATATATGTTTGTCAACTAATTTTTTGCACCCTGATTATCATGGATGTCATGTTGCTAATGCAGCTGGTTCTTTGGAACCCGTAGTCAAACAAATGGAACATGTTATGGGAAGCTCTTTGGTTCAAAAGAAAGGGGAGATACCTACAGTTGATTTTCAGGGAACAATGAGGGATGCCTCATCTATGAATACTGCTGGTAGGTCTCTTATCCCTTCCGAGAATTCATCTAATAATGATATACACACTACATCTATATCTTTAGTTGACAATGATTCTGTATCTCACTGTCCTTCTATAGAGGAGGTAATCGCATTTGGAGGAATTCCGAAGCCCACTATTGGTGTGAGGTCAAGTACCCGGTTGGGTGGCCAGCCTAATGCAGACATGCCTCAGATGGAAAAAGCGATGAAGAAGACGCAGTTGCGTGATGAGTCATTCTCTTCAGGTCAGTTCACTATTCCCATGCACTCTATTATTAATATTCCAGATTCTGAGATAGTTAAGAGAGCGGATCGCTTAGGTATATCCTTAGGTAATTCAGCTGGTGAGATAGGTAAATCTGTTAAAGGGCTTAAAATGGTGGAAGAGGAACTTATTTTAACAATTTTGGAAAAAAAGGAATGAAATGGAGAATATGGAGGAAGGTCTGGAGACTCTTGTATTGTCAAAAGTATCCACCCTCTGTGAGGATTTGATTGATGATGATGATATCCCTCTGGATTTGGATGATCACCTGGATCATCTTAAACCAGTGGTGAAGGTTTAAAAAAATTAGACAAAGGAAAGTTTATGATACTAGCAATATCCGTAAGAGTACTAGGAAAAGAATTAAAAAACAATTTTCATAATGCAGAATCTAAAAGGTATTAATTGGAATCCAGGAGGTTTTGGCGATACTGCGAAGCATTTGTTTGTCAAAGAGACGATTCGGGAACATAAATTAGATTTCATAACTTTGTTGTAAACTGGGAGATCTAATTTCTCGATTCCTTTTTTGAACCAATTAGCGGCAGGATATAATTTCTCTTGGTTTTGCTTACCACCACATGGTCGCTCAGGAGGTATTCTAGTGGGAATAAACTCCGATACGCTACAAGTGTTAAAAGTAAGTACGGGAGATTTTTGTATTAAGCTTCATATCAAATGTAAGAGAGATGGATTTGAATAGATTCTGGTGCCGGTCTATGGGGCTGCCCAATATGAGCAAAAGCGGAATTTTTGGCTGAATTAGTGAGAACTTGTGAATCTGAATCACTACATATGTTGGTAGGTGGTGATTTCAATATTATTCGTAAAAGGGAGGAGAAAAATAATGATAATTTCAAAGCGCGTTGGCCTTTTGTTTTTAATGCAATTATTGAGCACCTGAACTTGCGTGAAATTGCTCTCACTGGGAGACAATTTACATGGGCAAGTAGGAGAAATGAACCTACATATGAAAAGCTAGATAGAGTTCTAGCATCAATCTCGTGGGAACAAAAATTTCCTTCGGTGATTGTTAGAGCTTTAACTAGAGCTGAATCTGATCATACTCCAATACTAATTGATTCAGGAGTGAAAGCACACCTGGGTAATCAAGCAAAATTCTCTTTTGAGCTAAATCGGTTGCGTCAAGAGGTTTTTTTGACATGGTACTAAAGGAGTGGAACTCAGTTATAGGTGGAGCTAGTCCGATGGAGGTTTGGTTGAATAAGCTAAGACATATAAGAAGATTTCTGAAGGGATGGGGGAAAAATCAGAGTGGAAAGTACAAGAAAGAGAAAGAGAGATTATTGAACATTATTGATCATCTGGATTTGAAAGCGGAAACAAACATTTTGAATACAAATGAAATGGAAGAATTAAAAAAGTCAAATGATAGTCTGAATAAACTAAGAAGAGAAGAGGAGTCAAAATGGGCTCAGAGAGCGAAGGTCAAACATATTCAGGAAGGGGGTAATAATACGAGATACTTTCACTTGATAGCAAATGGTAAACACCAAAAGAAGAAAATCTTCCAACTTGAACAGCAAGAGGGGACTATTGTTGGGGAAGATAATTTAAAGGTATATATTACTGAATTCTATAAGAAGTTATTTGGAGCACCGGCACCAACAAATATTTCTTTAGTTGAGGGCGAGATTAATGATATCACGCAAATTTCATCTATTGAAAATGAGATCTTGACGGGCCCTTTTACTGAAGAGGAGGTTCTTCAACCTATCTCACAAATGGAGCTGAATAAAGCTCCTGGGCTGGATGGCTTTCCAGCTGAATTCTATCAAAAAAATTGGGAAGTAATAAAAGGTGACCTGATGGCTCTGTTTGCACAATTTACTAATGGGGACTTGCCCCTTTTATAAATTGAATTTCGGAGTTATCACACTATTACCCAAAAAAGAGGATGCGGTTCAGATTCAACAATATAGACCTATTTGTTTACTTAATGTCTGTTTTAAGATATTCATTAAAGTTGGTACTAATCGCATATCTGGGATTGCCCCGAGAGTTATAAAGCCAACTCAATCAGCATTCATGCCAGGTAGAAATATTTTGGAAGGGGTAGTCTTACTTCATGAAATGATTCATGAGCTACATAATAAGAAGATGGACGGAGTGTTATTTAAGATTGATTTTAGAAATCATACGATAAGGTGAAATGGCCTTTTTTACATCAAACATTAAGAATGAAAGGTTTTGCTCCATAATGGGGTAGATTAGTGCAACAATTTGTGCAAGGAGGTAGTGTTGGGGTGAAGGTAAATGATGACATTGGTCATTATTTCCAAACAAAAAAAGGTCTAAGGCAAGGGGGACCCTCTGTCTCCAATGCTTTTTAATATTGTAGTGGATATGCTTGCCATCTTAATTGAACGAGCCAAAGAAGATGGTCAAGTCGGAGGATTAATTCCTCATTTAGTTGAGGGAGGTCTCTCTATACTACAATATGTCGATGATACTATCCTCTTTTTGGAACATGACCTCAACAAAGCTGTCAACATGAAACTAATCTTGTGTCTTTTTGAAGAACTATCGGGACTCAAGATTAATTTTCATAAAAGTGAGATTTTTTATTTTGGAAAGGCAAAAGAGGAGGAAGACCAGTACAAGCAGATCTTTGGATGTGATGCTGGACAACTTCCTTTTAGATACTTAGGTATTCTAATCCATTACAAAAAAAACTCAGGAATGCAGATTGGTATCCGGTAGAAACACGGTTTGAGAGTAATTAGGATGCTGGAAAGGGAAGTTACTATCCTATGGTGATAGGTTAGTGCTTATTAACTCAGTATTAACTAGCTTACTGATGTTTATGTTGTCTTTCCTGCAAATACCTGTTGGGGTAAGAAAACGTTTGGACTTCTATAGATCTAGATTCTTTTGGCAGTCCGACAAAAACAAAACAAAATACCGGCTGACAAAATGGAACATTGTTTGTCGACCGAAGGATCAAGGGGGCTTAGGTATTGAAGTTCTTGAAATCAAAAAACCGTTGTTTATTGAGTAAATGGCTTTTTAAACTTCTTAATGAGGATGGGGTGTGGCAAGAGTTGCTACATAACAAATACCTAAGACAAAAGACATTATCGGAGGTTCAAGCAAAACCGACTAACTCTCCATTCTGGAAAGGTCTAATGGAGGTCAAACAGGAGTTCTTTTCTAGGGGTTTTTTCAAAGTGGGTAATGGATTGCAGACCCGCTTCTGGGAAGATACCTGGTTAGGCAAGACTTCATTGGCTCAACAGTATTCGTCGCTATATAATATAGTCCATCATAAGAAGGTCAGAGTTGCACAGGTGTTAGGCCAGTCACCGCTGAATATTACATTTAGAAGAGTGTTAAATGGTAATAAATGGACTCTATGGTTACAATTATGCCGGAAACTAATGGTCGTGCATTTGAATGAAGAGGAAGATCGTTTTATCTGGGAATTAACACCAAATGGTTTGTTTATAGTGAATTTGATGTATGAAGAACTTATGTGTGACCATACCCCCTTTCTGAGAAAATATCTATGGAAGGTTAAAATTCCGCTAAAAATTAAGATTTTTATGTGGTTCTTGAGTAATAAGGTGTTGCTAACTAAGGACAACCTAGCTAAACGTTATTGGAATGGGTGTACAAAATGTGTTTTCTGTGGGGAACAGGAGACCATCCAACACCTTTTTATTGAATGCCCTTTAGCTAAACTCTTATGGCGTACAGTTAATTTTACCTATGATCTTCCACCTCCCACCTATATTACCAATATGTTTGGTAATTGGTTAAATGGAGTAGATAGACAATCTAAAGCGTATATCCGGATTAAGGTTTCTGCTTTATGTTGGTCTATTTGGAGGAGCATGAATGATATATTTTTTTACTAAAAACCCTCTTTTCATTTCTTGCAGGTTATCCATATGGTTTCGCATTGGGTCCAACTTTGGGCCCTGCTTTCTCCGGAGGGACAGCGGGATGCCATGGTTTCTGGATGCACACGTCTCCTGATGGTCGCTCAGGATATCTTGTGCCAGGCTGGTTGACGACATACTAGAAGGCTATGTTGTATGTTACTCTTTCGATGGTTGATTCTTGTATCAATCCTTGATGATGCGTGAGTTGTAAACAATGCTACTTTGAATTTCTAATAAAAGGTTGTGTGCATCATCATGATGCAGAAGCCGGGGAATACCCCCATCTTGAAAAAAAAGCTTCCACCTGCATCAAAGCATATCATCTCCTATAACTTCACTATCTCAATAAGGAATAGGAAACAAAGTATTAGCTCAGGAAGTCAATGGAAAGGGTGTTGGCCTTTGTTATTACAGATTCTGAAGCAGCAATATTGCATGTTACATTCTGGAACACCTGCTGCTCTTCTATCGGTGTATCCATAAGGTTCCATAGTTCTAGGCTTCTAGCATTGTAGATGAAAGATCTTGAAGCTGCCAGAGTTAACAGAGTTAATGCCTGAAATGATTCATACTACCACGGTACGAGTAAATAGTACTTGTCGGTAACGAGGTTGAACTAGGTATGGAGATACCAATGATCGAACCTCGGACAAGTAAAGTATCGCGTGACAAAAGGAATCGGTATCGTATGTTAATGGTTCAATCGATCACTAAGTTATCACTGAATGTGTGGGAGCCATTATGGATCTCCAGGTCCCGCTAGTGGTTATTGGTCGGAGAGGAGTCTCGATCATGTCCGCATAGTTCACGAACCGTAGGGTGACGCGCTTAAGGTTCGATGTTGTATAGTAGCTTCGGAATATGAGATGGAGACCGAATGTTGTTCGGAGTCTCAGATGGGATCCAGAACAACACGAGGAGGTCTGGAATTGTCCGGAGAATAAGATTCATATAAGGGAAGTTGATTTCTAGGTTTCGGAAAAGTTCGGGATTTTTTCCGGTGGAAGACCGAAAAGGTTCTAGAAGGTTCCGGGGGGTCCACCAAGGGGCCCACGACCCTAGGAGGGCCAACATGGGCCGAGGGGGTGCAGCCTAGCCCTAATGGGCCAGGGGCACATGCCCCTCAAGGCCCAAGTCGGCCAGCCCACTAGGGTTCCCCAAAACCCTAGGGAGGATCAACTTGGGGGGAGGAAAACTCCTCCACCCCCTTTGGCCGCCGGCCCTAGATGGGTTTGGGGCGTTGCGGGGCCACCCAAACCGACCTCCCCCCCCCTATATAAAGAGGAGAGGGGGCAGGGGGACACCACCTTGAAACCCTAACCCTGGCCGCCCCTCTCTCCTCCACCACGACTCTGTACCGGCTTGGCGAAGCCCTGCAGTTTTTCTCCTCCACCACCACCACCACGTTGTCGTGCTGCTGGGATTCTGAGGGGATCTACCACACCTCCGCTGCCCGCTGGAACGGGGAGAGGAAGGACTTCATAGACACCGTACGTGCGACCGATTATGGAAGTGCTGCCGGATTGCAGCACCGGGACGATCGACTACATCAACAACGAGATCTGATCTCGTAAGGCTTTGGATCTTCAAGGGTTAGTCTCTCATATCTCTCGTTCCCTCGATCTTCATAGATTAGATCTTGCCTTCTCCTAGATTGGATCTTGGATTTTTTTCTTATTCGCGGTAGAAAATTTTTGTTTTCCTTGCAACGAACCCATAAGGTTTCCCAACCGCTTCCACAACATCTGCGCTCAGCAAGATTGTCTGGCACCATCATCGGAGCACCATCAAGATTTTTTGACGCCATTGTCGGGGATCTAATCAAGACACTCCATCAAGCCCCGTCACACGCCAGCAGTGTGATTCTAACTAAAGATAACCTTGCCAAACACAACTGGCATGGTTGTACGAAATGTGTTTTCTGTCATGAACAAGAGACACTAAAACACCTTTTCTTCAGTTGTCGAGTTGCTATGGCTATGTAGAAATGACAAGGTTTCTAATGACAAAAAAGATTCTCTTTTGCATGTTGTTTACGAGCTACGGCTTTGCTCCGTTCATGGTCGCCACTCCAACATTTGGAGGATCGCGATCTCTTTACGTAGGTGTCTACACGATTGGAGAACACGGCGAAGAAGTTTATTTTCCAACATTGGTTGTTGCATAATAGGCGTATTGAGGGCAATGAAACTTAGCTAGGATCGTCTCCTGTTTTTTCTCTATTTCATCTAGGAGTACTTTTTTGAACATGTTTGATACTTGATTGATACTTAGACGGTTGTGTGCGTCTTAGTTATAGAGAGGTTGCGTGTAATATTTAAAACTTTTTAAGTAATAAAGCACCTTTTATCGGAAAAATTGAGGACCGATCTGAAGACTAAATACATCATCGCATCAGTCCAATTATCAAAATTTTGGTGCGACCTCTCCTCACAAGTGCCCACAGATATTTGTTCAGAGCGCAATAAATTCAAAAAAGAAAGAGAAAAGACAGATTTGCACCGCCCGTATGAAGACTCCCACATCAAACTTTATATACGGGAGGCCTTGCACCCGCTAAGGAACACGCTGGCTGTCCTGCAAGTGTGCCATAGTTCGAAGTCTCGCTCGAAGCTCAGATCCAAGTGGACTTGAGGGAACTTGTCCGCGGAGAGGACCCCGATGGCTATCTGTTCACCGTAGCTAAGTTTGGCATACAGTGTCCTCTTGCCGACTTCGCTTTGCCCCTCCGATTCCACAAGAACAGCCTATCGAACAAGCGCATGAACTCATCAATCAATGACTGCAAATTAAGAAAGTAAAGCGTAGCAGGCATAGTATGCAAACCTGGGTGATATGCAAATAAAAGTAGTCTCCAGGTTCACACTTGACCGTCTGTCCAGGCTTGACTTCCATGCCTGCACGACATATATAGATCTGTCAGATAAAACCGATTTCCACTTCCCCGATTGCTCTACGGTATGATAGTTTTTCGTTTCATGACATGAAGCGATTGAGATCATGGAGGTGCTACGTACCCCAGAACAATTTCATTATGATCGGGCGGCGGCGAGTAGAACGCTTCCGGGGAGACTTGGCGACGACGGTATGGTATGGTCGGTTTCCTTTGGTTCTGGCCTTCCGGTCGGTGGTCTGGCTTCAGTTTTAAGATGGAGGCCGGGAGATGTGGCCGTGGCCGTGGCCGTGTTGGGTGATCACCGTGCAGGCCTACAGGGGCTTGGGTAGACTCCTACTAGTATTAGGTCCCGGTTCCGATCCCAAGACAACAACTTGCCTACTGTGTATTTGTGTACTTCTGTTACAAAGTTCATTTCTATTCCGACTCGGTGTACTTTGACTTGTGCTGCATAATCCATGGTCACATCACATACAAAAAGACGCATCACGCTACGCGCACCATTGGACGAGATAGGGCGGGAATGACTTCATCAGGATGTAGCGATCATCTACTGAAAAACAACATGAAGGGTTTGATTGGTTGCTGCTAGCAGCGTTTTCTTGCACTTGGGGAGATTTTCTCCCTAGAGCCATGTTCAACTGAGCCAAGTCTAAAACCATGTTGTGCATACTGATTGGTTGCTAATTAACAATTCATTTTTCGGCTCCAAGGGAGAAACAAAATGTTCGTGTTTGATTGGCAACAAAGATGAATTTTGGTGTCGCGCACGACGTTCGGTTGCGTGCACGCAAAGATGCTTTCTCGCCTCTAATCGGCATTACTAACCTAAGCAAAGTACTCAATGGTTGGCTGAGTCTAACGGTACCTGTGTTGCCGCTAGGGTGTCAAGGTGGGATCCCGGTGGGATGTCATTTTGTACTATGTAGTTTAAATTTTAATGTTAAAATTTATACTAAAAAATTCAAGTTATACTACAAGTGGGACAAAAGTGGGATCCCACTTGACACCCTTAGTTGCCGCGCATATGATCGCGTCGTTGATGCTCCACGATTGTGACTGGCGGCACCGCCGGCACCAGCTCAGCCGTGTCTAAGCACCTCACTGATTGCTGAATTGTCATTGAGCTGCAGCGATTAGGCTAGCGAGCCTCCGACAGCAACAAACAGCAGCACCCTGGCCTCATCTACTTCAATGGCGCCGCGGCATAGAAGGAATCACCAATTATGTTTACTCCCGTGGACAAGGATGAGCGGGAAGCAGAGGAAACAGAGGCTGACTGGAGTGCGAATATTCCGCAACTAGTTGCGGGCAAAGTTGAAGTGCATAACAATCATCGATCCATTGCCCCCAAGGCGCAGTAGAACAAGTGAAAACGCTGATACAATAATGTGTCTAATTTCACAAGTTTGTGTCACATGCACAGCAGTTATATGGTTTATCTTGAAATCTTCAGGAAATATGCTTGTACGCATTTTCAGCATCTTGCCAGACATCTACACAAGAAGGCAGCAATGTACTCTTTACCATCAAACTACTAGAAGCATAACATGTGGCTGTAATTCAATCAAAAAAATGTGAGCTACATTGGTTTAGTCAAGCGTCTCTCGCAAGTCGCAAGAGACACCCTGCTAGTTCTCAGTTCTCATACATTCAGCTACCTACACAATGGCTTTTCCCTGGCATCCCATGACAGTCAGGCGGCTTGTGCGGCAAGATAGGAGAGACGCCTCTCTTCGAACGAGTACTCGATGCTCTCAGGCAGAGTCAGCTCCGGCTTTTCATAGGCAAGGTAAGCAGGAGTAGCTCTTGTGGCGGTCAGAACAGGCATCATGTCCATTTGCATAGGAGCACTCACTGTGATCAATGTCTTCGGAGCTGGTGCTGAGTATGTCTTGGGGGTCCGGTTTTCGTCTACAGTGCCACTGGAGATAGACCGCACGGGCGTTGATGGGATGCTATTTCCGAGTGCGATCTGTGTGAAGGGTTTGCGAGGAGATTCAGTCTCACCAGGAGTACTTGTTTTGAAAGATAACTTCTTGACGGGAAGACTGGGAGTGCCTAAACCTCTACCACCTGAAAGTGTATATTTGTTTCATCAGAGACAGCCTGTTCGTTGAAAATTAGAGTTGAACAATTGTATCAGCTATAGTTAAGTGAGACTTGCCAGGGGACTGAGTGCTAGTATCTTCCGTCTTCTTGGCTGCACGGACAGATTTTGAGCGAGGTGTCACTGATTTTGGAGGTTGAGCTGCAGCTCCGCCGAGAGACACCCTCCGGTTTGCACCACCCGTGGAGTTTCCGGTTACCTTCTTCGCGCTGTGAGGCTTTGAAGGGCTGGGCTTTGATCCATAGAGTGTCTCCTGCTCAGCTTTGAACTGATCCTGAAGCTTCTTCTGGTCCTGCAATTACTTATCAGATATTATATGCAGATGAAGATAGATGCACAATAGAAAAGTGCAAAAACGTTGAGAAAAATATGAATACCCTTTGTCTCTTTTTTTCCTGCTCCTTCTCTTCGCGGACTACCATATATTCTTCAACCATCGACAAAAGTCGAACCTGAAAAGGTTGCATGGTAAGAACCTTTGATAATATAGAATCAAATATTGTGTTGACTCACAAGTATAAAAGATGCAATTGCGGAGACATACACCATCGTAAATGAACTCAGTGCCCCTTTCTTTCTCCCAAGCTGTGATTTTATTTGTTAGAGCATCCACAATTCCTGTTTCGTACAGCAAATCAGCAGCAGCAATTAAAACTAGCAAGCGGAAAAGAACTGTAACGGTGTTTCACCTGGTATCTTGTTAACCAGAACACGTGCCTTTTCAGCTCTCTTAAGCATAATATGTGCACCCCTCCCAGCATTATACCGGTTATCATCCTAACACGACATGAAGATAGGGCAATTAGCACAGTTGCTACAGAAACTGTCACATAACCTCAATCAAGTCATCAAACAGAACCATACTTTGCTATAATCCTCTAGCCAAGCTTCCTCCTCACATGCATTTAGCCACCTTTCAACTCGCTCAAGAATATCCTTCCTGCTAAAAGCTCCTTCTTTAACTGTTGCAACATACGCCTCGATTTGTTCTAGCAACAGTGAGGGGTCAATAGCACCTGCAATGAAAGAAAGAAAAACAATTACTTTGGATATTGCAACATTTGACTGCATAAACAATATCAACAAACACATCAGTTTCTACCTGAATGCTGCAGAAAAGAAAATTACAGGAAAATGATCATTACTACACCCAACGCACCAGAACATACAAGAAAGCTAAAAAGGTACCTGCTTCAATGGCCTCAATGCTGAACTGAGTAGCATAATGTTCCTCTCCAGCTAAATGTGCCTGTCGGCGAAGCTCTTCTAGTTCAGTTTGCTTCTTGAGAACTAATTCCTTCATTTTGCTTGCTTTCAGCTGTTCGAGCCTCAACACCTCAGCTTGCACCTGCATCAAAGCATATCATCCCCTATAATTTTACTATCTCGGTAGAGAATAGGAAGAAAAAATGTAATCTAAACCAAGTTATGTAAACAACCCACTGACTCACATAGCTCAGGAAGTCAATGGAAAGGGTGTTGGCCTCTGTTATTTCAGATTCTGAAGCAGCAATATTGCATGTTACATTCTGGAACACCTGCTGCTCTTCTATCGGTGTATCCATAAGGTTCCATAGTTCTAGCATTGTAGATGAAAGATCTTGAAGCTGCCAGAGCTAACAGAGTTAATGCCTGAAATGAGTCATATAATGGAATTTCTAGTTTTGAGCTGTAAGATGCAAACCTTCTGCATCCTTTCGATTTTTATTTCGTGTAGTCTCTGTATTGCCAGTGCCAGCCTCTCAATTGTGGTGTTGCTTATGTTCCTTGGTACTTCATCTTCATCCAGACTGGGGTGTACATCAGACACTGTTTGCTTGAAGTCAATACCAAGTACTTTACATAGGGAATGTAAAGTATTCAGGCAACCCATTACTTGTTTTAGCCGTTCATTCTGCGAAATATTCAAAAAAAAAGTAGAATCAACAAATGTGGAAAACTGAAAAGGTATTCAGTGAGGAACGAAGGGCAAAAAGCATGAACATAGACCTTCTCCTTTTCTAGGGACTGCAGCTCCATTCTTAACTCTTCTAGCTTTCTGCAGGATAGATCAGATTGATCCACAGGTACTTTAAAAGGGACAAAATCTGCAGGCCTTATCTCCGATGATATCCTTTTAATCTTCTCTACAGCATCAAGAATCTGGTTCCATCTTTCGACCTTTCTCTTCCTCATCTCTTCCAAATATGGGACGATTGCACTCAGTTCCTCACGTAGGCCACATGCTTTCTTGTTCGACTGAAGAAATATATAATGGAAAATACGCGTTATTTGGTGTAGTGCCCATGTGAAGCTTCAAGCCTTCAAAATTAGCTATATTAACCATGCGTGCAGAGTGAACAAGTTACGTCATTATTCTCAAGCTGCAGTTTACAATTAAATTGGTACCAGCCTACCATTCTGAACCCATCAAAACTTACTTACAACTGTCTATGGAAGGATTCATATTTCAATATCCTGGCCTTCTGATTAGACGAATGAAATCAATGAAGTAACGAAAACAAATGGCCACTAGTGTATCTAGCCATCACAGATATATTCAGTATAGCTAATGTACCATAGGTTGAGGAACTAAATGCTAGCGTCGCATTGTTCAAGGTAGAGCACAGGTACGGTGACAATGGAACAACAGGGATTACTTTTGCATAGTAACACAATGAGAAGTGGACAACAGAATTCGAAGAACAAAATATCCTTCATATCCGCCGTACTGTACACACAAGAACAGTAATAGTTCAACACAATCTTCTCTCATAAGCCTGTGCTATTTGAAGAATCAACACAGATGGAACAGTGAGCAACCAACCTACCTGAAGGTTTAGTATCGAAAATTAACATACCAACCACCTACGGAAGAAATTCATATTCTAGTACTCTGCTTTCTCATTAGATGAATGAAATCACAGAGGCAACAAAAAAAAAAGGCTGCTAGTGACCCTAGTCATCATTACAGAAATATTGAACTGAGCAACTTAGGTTGTGGAACTAAATGATGGCCACCTTGTTGAACGTAGAGCAGTGTCAAGGGAACGACAGGGTTTTACTTTTGCAATATCATAAACACCAACAGAACTAGGTCATAGAATTCCGTGAACAAAATTCCAAGTACTAGCGACAGTGTACACAACAGCAGAACTGGGATTCGTATTTCAATATCCTGGCTTTCTGGTTAGACGAATGAAATCAAAGAAGTAACGAAAACAAATGGCCGCTAGCGTATCTAGAGTCATCACAGATATATTCAGTATAGCTAATGTAACATAGGTTGAGGAACAAAATGCTAGCGCCGTATTGTTCAAGGTAGAGCACAGCTACGGTGTCAATGGAACAACAGGGATTACTTTTGCATAGTAACACAATGAGAACTGGATAACATAATTCAAAGAACAAAATCCTTCATATTACTGTGCACACAAGAACAGTATGTAACAGTTCAACACAATCTTCCCTGATAGAACTGTGCTACTACTTGAAGAATCAACACAGATGGAACAGTGAGCAACCAACCTACCTGAAGGTTTATTATCGACAATTACACCAACGTATGGAAGAAATTCATATTCTAATATTCTGCTTTCTCATTAGATGAATGAAATCACAGAGGCAACAAAAAAAAATTACTAGTAACCCTAGTCATCATTACAGAAATATTGAACAGAGCACCTTAGGTTGTGGAACTGAATGATGGCCACCTTGATCAAGGTAGAGCAGTGTCAAGGGAACAACAGGGTTTTACTGGGTCGTAGAATTACGTGAACAAAATTCCAAGTACTACACAACAGTCAACAGTGTACATGTACGGCAGAGTTGTTTTATTGTATCAACAGTTGAACACAAGCTGGTTCTCACGGACGGAACCGACAAACTTTACCTGGCTGACGACGTGGACGGGCGGGTCGCCCATGGCGCAGCAGATGGCGGCGAGGTCGGCCTGGGCGTCGGCGATGGCCTGCCGCAGCTGGGCCCGGCAGCGGCTGGCCTGGTCCACCTTCCTCCGGTGGGCGTCGAGGCACTCCTGCTGGAGCTCCCGCAGCAGCCTGCCTCTCTCGGCGTCCTGCTCACCGACCTCGTCCCAGATCACCTGGGCAGCAGAATCAACCACGAGCGATCAGACACCCGTGAGTCACAACAGCGAGGAAATCCCGGAGGGGGCGAGCGACGCGCGCGCGCGTACCTGGAGCTCGCCCATCAGGGCCCCGCAGGCCGTCTCCATCTGAAGGAGCTGGTGGGCGCTCATCCCGGTCCCGGCGAGGGCGCCGCGGCCTGCGAGAGGAACCAGATCGAGGGGGGTTAGGGCTGTGGCAGACGCGGCAGCAGGGTGCGCGCGGCTTCCGGTGTGCGGGATGGCGATGCTACGAGCTCACTCACCAGTGTGCAGCGCAGCGACCTGGCGTGCGGGTGGGCGGGGCGGAGACGGCGGACTGGAGCGTGCGACCGGTGGCGGGCGGAGGAATCGCCGGAGGGAGCGGCGGGATTGGGCGCGGGAGACGGGGAGAGGAGGGGTTTGAAATGGGGATGGGAGGGAGGACGATTCCGGGATGGCGTTCGGGTTTCCGGATTCTCAGGGAGGAAGAAGAAACTGTCAGCAGCCCCTCGTTTTGAATTCACCAAGTTTTTTTTTGTTTTTTTATGGGAATTCACCAAGTCTTGGGCCTCTGATTTTGCTTTCGACAGGAGGCAACGATTGGGCTTACTGGACTGTACGTCGGCTCACCGCGCTGTGGGCTACGCTACGGCAGTACGGCTACTCTCTCATCTCAAAAGAAAAAAAAAATCTCAAAAGAAAAGAAAAAATCGAAAACGTGGTTTGGCACCCGAGTGCATTTGCTCTTGCGTCCAGAACCAACCATGCCCCGACAGATGTTATCTCATGTGCGTATATTCGTGTGTACTGAAGGCAGTATCTGGATTAATGAACAGTCCCGATGACCCACTATCTAGCACCATTGAATGCGTTGTCGAGTCCATATTACCGGTACAGATCGTGGGGCAACGACCTAGACCAACTTTCACCGTCTTGGACCGCATGTATTCGCTGCCCAACCGCGCGATGTTTTGCCGGGTACCACGCATCCATAAACACAGCACAACGACTGTGCCAGCAGCCGGTACCAACCCACCTTAGAGCATCTCCAGCCGCGTCCCCCAAATCGTCCCCCAAAGGGATTTGGGACGTGCCGGACAAAAAATGCGTTCCAGCCGCGTCCCTCAAAGCCCATTTTTGTCCGGCGCGCCCCGATACAGTGCCCGGCGCCCCGAGCCCGTCCCCGTCCCACAGGGGACGCACCGGGGACGCCGGACACAACGAAAAGCGAGGCGATCCGACGCGGGGCCGACCCGTCAGCGGCTCAGTGAAAAATCGTCTCCCAGTCCCGCCAAATCCCGCCCCTCCCGCCATATTGCGCCTATCCCGCCGCGCATTTCTGGCCTCCCAACACATATCCCGCCGTCGATTCATTTCTCATATCCCGCCGATTTGTTTCTCCCTCCCGCCGTCCACCCGCCGCCGCTACCCTCTCCCGCCGCCCACCCGCCGCCGCTACCTTCTCCCCATTCCATGGCGCCGCCGATAGCCCCCAAAAAGATGGCCAAGAAAGCGGCCAAGAAGCCGCCGGACAATACGCCGAAAGGGGCGAAAGCGCCGTTCGCGAAGCCACGAAAGGCGCCGGCACCAAAGAAGAAGCCGGAAGGATGGACCGATGATCAGTGGCATCAAGACTGTCTGCGCCGGAAGATGTCGACGGCGGAGCGGAAAGGACGGAGGGCGGCGGAGCGAGAGAAGAAGGCTGCGGCGGCGCGCCGGCCAGCAGCACATATTGGCCGGGTGTATCGCCGCCACCAACGCGAGCCCATATAGTACGAACGTGCCGGTGTACGTTCCGGGAGTCTTCTCTCCGTCGTCATCCGCCTTCTACAACGACGGCCCCTCCGGCACTCCCGGGTGCGTGACGCCTAACTTGTCGCCCCACTCCCGGGCAGCGGCAGCGGCAGCAACTGCGGCGCAAGAGCCGGCTGCAGCGTCTTCGATTGCTACACCATCGTCGGCCTACGCGATGGCGGCGGAGGAGACGGAGTATGCACAACACCAGGCAGATCGCGACGAGGTCGTCGTGATCAACGGGCCTGCGTCGACTCAGGATACGTCGCCGTCGATCAACCCCTTCTTCTAATTTAGCATGCACTATGGTCTGTAATATGATCGTGCGCCTAGTACTTTGATGGCCGCTACTCTGATCGCGACGAATCGGCGGGAACGGTCTCATTTGAATGCAAACTTTGAATTCTTGATTGGGGGCGGCGTTTGGGGGACGCGACTGGGGAGCGATGTCCCCCAAAGGCGGCACGAACAAAACACATCCCCCAAACGCTCAATCCGGCGCGGTTAGGGAGACGCTTTGGGGGACGCGGCTGGAGATGCTCTTATATCCATGGCTTCGTCCTCCTCATGGACTCCAGGCTCACAGGAGAATCCCGAGGTCTTCCTCATCCTCCCTTGCCCGGCAACAGGCTGATTACGGATTCTCGAAGACGGGCATCAAGACAGGCACTCCGTATTGTAAGTTTCGTTTTCTCATATATCGATCTGAAACCGAGTGACGAATAGTGTGCATGTGCGTGCCAACAGCAGTTGCTGCTTGTTCCCGATGCACACGGGTAGTGCACCTTCTTCAGGTGGAGGGCCGATTTGCTTGAGGCGGATGGAGGTCAACAAGGTGCCGCACGCGGCACCGTCGCACACGCAGCCTGTAGCGCAAACTGCCCCAGCTCAACTGTCGGATGTGGCGCGCTCAAATCTTCGTGTATCCGTTATCTACACAATGGCAATTGATCGTGTTGCCCGTCCTAATCGCTCTGCTGCTGGGATCGGTTACAAGATAAAGTATGTAGCTAGGCATGCTAAAAGTTGCAGGCCGAGCTAGTCAGTGCAACTTGTTTCTGTTGAGTGGTTGTGTACATGCCGTTGAGGACCATCATGATGAGCCCGCCTCCGAGCACCGCGTGCTGGTTCGCGAGCGCTATCGCCGACTCGACGAACGATGTCTCCCAGTCGACTGACGAGAGGTGTCGAACAGGCCGCATGTCTGCGCCGATCCGGCAGGGTTGCCGTCGAACAGCGCAAGAGCCAGATACTGCCCGTGTTCTTCCTCGAAACGACATGCACGTCGCAAGCGTGGCGGAGGACGAACCGGGTGTTCACGATGTCGCTGTATCCACTGGTGAAGGAGCGCGTGCAGCTGCACTGCGAGTGCGAGCTCACACAGTGTTGATGGCCGCACTCATCGAGCAGTTCCCTGGCATGTAGACCGCGGACTGCGAGCGCGTGCACGAGCAGTTCCCTGGCATGTAGACCGCGGACTGCGAGCGCGTGCACGGCTTCTTCTGCCGCCTCGATCGTCAAGCATATCGACGAGCTCGAGTGGTTGACTCCTTCTATGCCTGGTGCAAGGAAGCCTACGTCTGCCACCAGTCCGACGTACCAGAGGTTGAAGCCGTGAAGGTCAACAGGCACAAGAAGCTGGAGCTCATGGACGATTTCACCCGCGAAGGCGCTTCCTGTACAATGGTCCATATAATCTGGCCGCCTTGGTCCGCGGGTCCAGGTTGCTGGCCGTCGTTAACTCGTTGTTATACAGTGGGCCACGCATACGAAAGTACGATGCTCCACCACTGTATCTCTGTTTTGCTGCTGCTTGTGTGTCAGAGTATTCTGCCTAGTACAACAATCTCCAACTACTTTCTGATGGTCCAGATACCAGGAGCAGATGCTACCGGGAGCCAAAACTCCAACCCCAGAAAAAATTCTCAAGAAAAATAATTATAAGTATAGTTTATTTTTTTAGTGTGGAGTGTGGCGTTTTGGAGGCCTAGCTACATGTAGCTCTTTATTTTCAACCACTCAAAATTTATGTTTCAAAGTTTTAAAAAATCCGAAATAATATTCTAGAGGTAGCCAACGATGATTGCTACAATGGTGTAAAATCTCATTGCAAAACCATTTGTATTATAAGCTACATGAAATTGAAAAAATCTGACAAATTTTATAGTCTTGAAAATGTGCAGTATTCACTATAAAATTTGTCAAAATTTGTTATTTTTGCGTAGCCTAGAATATGAATTAATTTGTATTAAGATTTTACACCATTGTAGTATATACATTACTAACTATCTGTAGAATTTTGATTCGAATTTTTTGAAACTTTCAAACACAAATTGTAAGTGTCTGCAAATAAAAGGCTACATGTAACCCGGTCCCTGTTTGATGTTTGAAGTTTTCCGTGAGAAAATTATATAGTTGGGCAACTTCCGTCAGACGATTCCACCTAAAGCTTAAGATCAACTTTCCTAATGCAGGTGATGCTTAAACAACTACACAAAGTTTGACATTATTTTCGATGATTTTTCTCATATTTGCAAACCTAATAAACAATACTAGAGACACCACATATGATTTACATTGCCTGTAATGAATTTTCCAAGCTCGAAATACCAATAAACCATACTAGGAGACACGATGTTTGACATTGCTTCCGTTGAATTTTCTATGTTATAAGGCATACTAGACGACACAATGTAGAAAACGTAGCGGAATTTGGAACCACAACATAGAAAACATGACCAAGCATAACTAAACCATAAATTCCTGATCTGTTTGGATTTCTGCATTACAAAGGGCACGATTTTTCAAAGCCGAGTACTTTTGCTGTGCAGACAAAATCAATGTCACTGCAGTTGCTTATTGCGAGTAAAGTGGAGTAAGAAAGAACAAAAACAAGGATCCCTCAGCAGAAGATGGCACTCCTGCTTGTGAGCACGTCCCACTCGAGCCAACAGCTGAAATCCAAAAATTTAACTTGTACAGGGTGTAACAATGGAAGGTGCATCTCATTATGAAGCATTCTCCTTGGCGATCTTCTCAGCCTTGGCAATGACTTCCTCGATGCCTCCAACCATGTAGAATGCCTGCTCAGAGAGGTCATCGTACTTGCCATCCAACACACCCTGCACATTTCACCCAACCATTTAGTAAAGTGCATTCACACATGTGTAAATAAACTCAGCAGTCATAAGGAGTAAAAGAGTACAAGTGTTATTCTTAAACAAGCAAACTGCATGCAAACGAGTGTCTAAAGCTGTATTTAAAAGGAACAGATCAGAAGTTCAGAAAAGGTTTATAGAGGGCAGTTCTTAAACAGGCAATTGAATGCACAAGTGCCTGAAAGCTGCAAGCAGAAAATGAGCAAAAGGAATAGAAGTTGAGAAAAAACTATACTTGCTTTTAACTTTGTGCTGTGTCAGTATTGCAAGGGTTGTCAACAATTTTACAGCAATAAATTCTCAGGAGCAGAACACTACTAGGGCAGTGATAATATTAATCCAGAACAACTACTATGATTTTAAAAACAATTTACCTGGAAACTTTCAACACCCTCCTTCAGCTCCACGTACTTCCCTGGTGCACCAGTGAAAACCTCAGCAACATGGAAAGGCTGGCTCAGGAACCGCTGGATCTTCCTTGCACGAGCGACAGTCAACTTGTCATCCTCACTGAGCTCATCCATACCCAGAATGGCAATAATATCCTGGAGATTCTTGTAGTTCTGCAGAACCTTCTGGACACCACGAGCAGTGTTGTAGTGGTCCATACCCAGCACGTGGGGGGAGAGCATTCTGGATGTTGAATCCAAAGGATCGACGGCGGGATAAATACCAAGCTCAGAAATCTGCACAGGTAGCTCATTAGTCAAGGCACATGATATGTGCAATACAAAATTACGTTGTACTAGGGCAGGAGGACAGACCTGTCGCGACAACACAGTTGTAGCGTCAAGATGGGCAAAGGTGGTAGCAGGTGCAGGATCCGTCAAGTCATCAGCAGGCACGTAAATAGCCTGGACAGATGTAATAGAACCCTTCTTTGTCGTCGTAATCCTCTCTTGCAGTCCTCCAAGATCAGTAGCAAGAGTTGGTTGGTATCCCACAGCAGATGGGATACGTCCAAGGAGAGCAGACACCTCAGAGTTAGCCTGCAATAGTGATAAAACAGGAAGAGTGAGATATTGTAGCATGTGGATTCCATTAGTAAAACAAAAAAGAAAATATAGTTTAACATGAGTAATATCCTACAGGGTTATAAGCCTTTCATGCACAAAATATAATATGCTGAGTTGGCAGAAGAAATGTTCTGCAGAAATTACCTGGGTGAAACGGAAAATGTTGTCGATAAATAGAAGCACATCTTGCCCCTCAGCATCACGGAAATGTTCAGCAACAGTCAAACCAGTCAGACCCACACGAGCACGGGCACCCGGGGGCTCGTTCATTTGCCCGTAGACAAGAGCACACTTGCTTTCACTCTGCCACAAAAATCATTATAAGACACAGGATAACTTGCATATATGAACTTGACTACTGAAATTTCGAAGCCCATAACAATTACCTGCTTGTCACCAAGCTTAATGACACCACTTTCAATCATTTCCCTGTACAGGTCATTACCTTCACGGGTACGTTCACCAACACCAGCGAACACAGAGAAACCACCTAAGGTAAACAAATAAGCCAGTTACAATCAGTAAACCATAGGAAGCAGGTAAAACAATATCAACAATGAACACTGTAGAATACCAACCATGGGCCTTGGCAACATTGTTGATCAGCTCCATGATAAGGACGGTTTTACCCACTCCCGCACCACCGAAAAGACCAATTTTCCCACCCCTTTGGTAAGGTGCAAGCAAATCCACGACCTGTCAGATATAAACCATCACACTGAAGTTAACAACCCAATACATAACGGCATATATACACACATAGTGGATTCAAAGATTACATGAAATGTCCAAAGGTGCTGAAAGGGATAGTGAAATATAATACCTTAATTCCAGTAACAAGAATTTGCTGCTCAGTGGCTTGCTCAACAAAAGCAGGGGCCTCACGATGGATAGGAAGGTAGTGGTTTGTGCCTACAAGATAGAAATGTGATAAAAGTATTACACATGAGTACACAACTCGTCCATAAATATGTTGAAGAAACACATATCAAGAATTTCACTTACTTATGTCACCCTTGTGGTCAATCGGCTCACCAATAACGTTAATGATACGTCCAAGAGTGGCCCTCCCAACAGGAACCTATGAAAGAAAAACAGCTTTCAAGTCAGCCCAATGAGGCACAAAACAGGTGAGGATCATTCAACTTCTGGGGAAAAAACACAGTCAAATGTAAGCCTATAAACTGCTGTGCATACATCAAACATATACAAGCAGAGGCTACTAAACCAGACTGTTAAACGATAGCATCGAACAAATTTTCTAATCTTAACAAAGCAACGCCTGGCATGTAGATCACTGTGACAA
This sequence comes from Lolium rigidum, assembly GCF_022539505.1. Taxonomy (NCBI): domain Eukaryota; kingdom Viridiplantae; phylum Streptophyta; class Magnoliopsida; order Poales; family Poaceae; genus Lolium; species Lolium rigidum. The sequence goes on along the minus strand of NC_061511.1, from coordinate 225,241,905 downwards.
ACAGCCTTATATTAATAAGCATGAATGGTGGCTACAAGCATACAGAACATCACAACTGAACCTAGTTATCATAACACGGAGATGCAGGCATGATGAAAACAAAAGATGAATGTTCAACTATTCATATACACATCCAACGGAGAAAAACATGACAAGGCAGCAATCAACGTATCTGTAAACGAAACATGAAGGATCGGGTACATCTCAACAGGTGCTAGTCGGATTTGTACATCCAGATCAAATCTAGCGCCGCCAGATCTACATTTCGTCAGATCGAGCACGGTACGAAATGCACCATCGGAAACGGGGAGGAAAAAGGGCCTTACAGTGATTGGCGATCCGGTGTTGAGGACCTTCTGCCCGCGTACGAGCCCCTCAGTCCCGTCCATGGCGATGGTGCGCACGACGTTCTCGCCGAGATGCTGCGCGACCTCGAGCACGAGGCGGATGCTGTTGTCGAGGACCTCGAGCGCGGTGAGGATGGGCGGGAGGCCCTCGTCGAAGCGCACGTCGACGACGGCGCCGATGACCTGGCAGACCTGGCCGACGGAGCCGGCGCCGGTGAACTCGTCGGTGATCTTGCCGCCGACGTACTTGTCGGAGGTGGGGGGCAGCTTGTCGGCGGGGGCATCGGCGGTGGCGGCGGCGGCGGAGGTGGCGTAGGAGGCGGCGCGGTTGAAGAGGTAGCCGGCCGGGGAGGGGCGGTGGAGCGGCGCCGCGCGCGGGCGCGGCGACGGGGAGGCCCCGCGGACCCGCGAGGCCGATCGGAGGAGCGAGGAGAGGGCCCGGCGCGTCGCCATGGCCCGAGATCGCCGGGGGCGCGGGCTGGATCTAGGGTTGGACTTTGTGCGCGAGGTTGCGGCGGCACCGCTGGGTGGGAGGGAGGAGAGGAGTGAGGAGGGGAGACGGCGTGGGGATTAAAGTGGGGTGTTGATATCGAAGTGCGGAATGGGGGTGTGGGGTGGGGTGGGGAGGTAGACTCGGTCCACTTGGGCCGCCCGGGAAGCGTGGGGGAACAGCCCGCTGGTCGTGGGGGCCTCTCTAGCTGGTGTATGGCGCCGGTCCAGTGAACTCGTAGTGGGTGTCTGATTCCGTGATTCGGAATGGTTTTCATCCTAGCTTGATTTTGCAGCTGGGATGGTGGAATATGTTCCTATTTTGCCGTCGCTGCCATTTGGTAAACTGTTATTTGCATTTTATTATTCTTGCGCCGAATTCTCCTTTGATGCTCGATCGAGTTTACTGATAGAGGTTTCTTCATTTTTTTTCTCTTTTAAGTACTACTGCACATGCATATATGGAAGCATAAGTACAAAATTTTCAATGTTTTCAACATAATTTCTCATTTCTCGGAAATTGCATGGCATTTTTTTTTACGGGAAAGACTAAGCTTGATATTCTCTTCTGACCAGTGGCGGAGCCAGGAAAAAATTGTAGCCTGGGCAGACCGTAGCTAGAATTTTTTTTCAAATTGCATCCAAAATTATGTTTTGCGGGGAATTGGAACCGGATATATTTTGGTCATGGGTATAGCAACCGGATATAATATTCGAAAATTAAATATGATAAGCAATAGCTCATACACAATACGAGTCATAGATAAAAGTCTAGGTCTAGGTATCCAAATACCCCTGCTTTGAGATTTTAACCAAAATCTCAGAAATTTTCTGAATATAAAGATCCATCATAATGATTAAGAAGTAAAATAATTAGTGTGATCATCTTTGCTATGATTTCCCGGTGAGCAAGTGGTATTGCTTGAACATATCTCATTTTTTTCTTTTAAGTACTATTGCATATGCACATGAAAGCATAAGTACAAAATTTCCAATGATTTCAGCATAATTTCTCATTTCTCGGAAAGTGCATGCCATTTTTTTACGGGGAAAGATTAAACTTGATATTCTCTTCCCTTTCCAAAGAGTATGAGTAATATCTCCTTCAATAATATCAGCGTCCTCCTTGAGCATCCTCCTTTTAGCTCCCACGACAAGCGCATCGATCGTCAGCGCTGTGATACCACCATTGATGCACCGCCATTGATGCAGATTTGATGGAGACGTAGAATCAGTAGGGGTTGGGACAAAATAAGCAGGGTGTGAAAAAGAATGAATCTCCGGGCATTGGAATTGATCCCCTCGTTCGAGTCGGCCAGCTTTTTTTGTTGCAATTACAGTATTTCTTGCCAACTTTCAGACATATTTGCACTGAACTTTTTTAGTTCCATGGCACTCATTATGCACTATCTTTTTCATGATGTAGCATATGCGAGAGTTTTCTTTCTATTGGTAGAACCTTTAACATATAATTTTACTGTGTTATTGTTCGTGTTTAATAAACTACATACTCATCATGTTGATGTTAAAATATAATATTCGACGTTATACATTTCTAACGTCTATTATTTCAATATACAATTATTCTTATATATAAGGATATGTATTTTATGAATTATCTTAGTTCCCAAAATATATATCTAGATCCAAATGTGATCGAATAAAAAGACATGCAATCATATTAACCTCATATTAATTTGTGCCAATATAGATGTACTGTACTGTAAATGTAGTGTTTTTTTTTGTATCTTCTATATTTATCTATGGGGTTCTAGATCACATGGGTCAATAATATCATGATATTAGTTTGTAGAAGATGGTTGCCTAATGTAGTTGTGTGGAAATGATTTTTCCTCAGATCATCTCTACCAACACTCAACTATTGGTATTGTTTCTGTATTTTCTGTTTGTTTTCATAATCAAATCTTATATAGCCAACGATGAGGTATAGTCACCCATTGACACCACTCCCTCTCTCCATCTTCACTACTTATAAAAGAGTGAACATCCTATATAACTAAGAAGTTCATCTCCACTACCTATTTCTCTAAACATGCAAGTATGTCACCTTAGCATGCAGGCCCACCACCAACTTACATGAACACCGTCCCATGCATGCAACCTTGGTGTCATATGTTACATTATAACAAAAAAATCGCAGCGATCCCACACATGTTATTCCTTTTTCTCTTCATCTACTCCTTTATTGCTCTTCCTATTCATCTCCTCCACTCAGGCAAGAAATCAGAAGACATTCATCGATTTTATTATCACCATTCATCTTCTCCACCTAACAAATGCAGTAACTGATGGATCGGCTCTTCCCTTTAAACATCGGAGCTGATCCATTCACATCACCTCCACCAAAACTGGTGCCCATGCCTCTGCCCCGATCGGTACCTCAACAGCCCTAGATTTGTTAGTTTTCGTCTGCTCGGAAGGATGAATGCGAAGACTCCACCATCGACCCCATTTCTTGCTGAAAGGAATGAATTCGAAGGCTTACTCCTTGATGCCCATTGATGTCTACGGGAGCTTCTATTCTTGTAGACAGTGTTGGGCCTCCAAGAGCAGAGATTTGTAGAACAGCAGCAAGTTTCCCTTAAGTGAATCACCCAAGGTTTATCGAACTCAGGGAGGAAGAGGTCAAAGATATCCCTCTCATGCAACCCTGCAACCACAAAGCAAGAAGTCTCTTGTGTCCCCAACACACCTAATAGGTGCACTAGTTCGGCGAAGAGATAGTGAAATATAGGTGGTATGAATAAATAGTAGCAGTAGCAACGGTGCCAGAAAAGTGCTTGCTGGCGTGTAGTTGATGGTGGTAATATGGCAGCAGTAGTAACACAGTAAAACAAGTAAACAAGCAGCGATAGCGATATTTAGGAACAAGGCCTAGGGATCATACTTTCACTAGTGGACACTCTCAACATTGATCGCATAATAAATAACTCTTTCTCATATGTGCTACATACACTCTTTTGTTGGATGATGAACACATTGCGTAGGATTACACGAACCCTCAATGCCGGAGTTAACAAGCTCCACAATTCAATGTTCATATTTAAATAACCTTAGAGCATAATAGATCATTGCAAAATAAACCAAGAACTAACATAGTGCACACACTCGTCCACATTACACTATGAAGGAGGAATAGATCACATCAATACTATCATAATGATAATTAACTCCACAATCTACAAGAGATCATGATCATAGCCTACGACAAGAACCACACGGTGCACACACTAGTCACCTTTACACCATGCGGGAGGAATAGACTACTTTAATAACATCACATGAGTAGCACACAACTAGTAGCGATACAAAGCTCATCATATGGATCTCAATCATGTAAAGCAGCTCATGAGATCATTGTATTGAAGTACATGGGAGAGAGATTAACCACATAGCTACCGGTACAGCCCCGAGCCTTGATGGAGAACTACTCCCTCCTCATGGGAGACAAGCAGCGTTGATGAAGATGGCGGTGGTGTCGATGGAGGAGCCTTCCGGGGGCACTTCCCCGTCCCGGCGGCGTGCCGGAACAGAGACTCCTGTCCCCCAGATCTTGGCTTCGCGATGGCGGCGGCTCTGGAAGGTTTCTCGTACCGTGGCTTTTCCGTCTCGAAGTTTTAGGTCTGGGACCTTTATATAGGCGAAGAGGCGGCGTCAGAGGGTCGAAGGGGCGACGACACCATAGGGGGGCGCGGCCCAGGCCCTGGCCGCGCCACCCTATCGTCTGGGGCCCACAGGGCCCTCCTCTGGCGGCTCTCGGGTGTTCTGGATGCTTCCGGGCAAAATAGGAACCTGGGCGTTGATTTCGTCCAATTCCGAGAATATTTCTTTACTAGGATTTCGAAACCAAAAACAGCGAGAAAACGAGAACCGGCACTTCGGCATCTCGTCAATAGGTTAGTTCCGGAAAACGCATAAATATGACATAAAATGTGCATATAACATGTAGATATCATCAATAATGTGGCATGGAACATAAGAAATTATCGATACGTCGGAGACGTATCGGCATCCCCAAGCTTAGTTCTGCTCGTCCCGAGCGGGTAAACGATAACAAAGATAATTTACGGAGTGACATGCCATCATAACCTTGATCATACTATTGTAAACATATGTAATGAATGCAGCGATCAAAACAATGGTAATGACATGAGTAAACAAGCTGAATCATAAAGCAATGACTTTTCATGAATAGCACTTTCAAGACGAGCATCAATAAGTCTTGCATAAGAGTTAACTCATAAAGCAATAATTTAAAGTAAAGACATTGGAGCAACACAAAGGAAGATTAAGTTTCAGCGGTTGCTTTCAACTTGTAACATGTATATCTCATGGATAATTGTCAACATAGAGTAATATAACAAGTGCAATATGCAAGTATGTAGGAATCAATGCACAGTTCACACAAGTGTTTGCTTCTTGAGGTGGAGAGAAATAGGTGAACTGACTCAACCAAAAAAATAAAAGAAAGGTCCTTCGCAGAGGAAAGCATCGATTGCTATATTTGTGCTAGAGCTTTTATTTTGAAAACATGAAACAATTTTGTCAACGGTAGTAATAAAGCATATGTATCATGTAAATTATATCTTACAAGTTCCAAGCCTCATGCATAGTATACTAATAGTGCCCGCACCTTGTCCTAATTAGCTTGGACTACCGGATCATCGCAATACACATGTTTTAACCAAGTGTCACAATGGGGTACCTCCATGCCGCCTGTACAAAGGTCTAAGGAGAAAGCTCGCATTTTGGATTTCTCGCTTTTGATTATTCTCAACTTAGACATCCATACCGGGACAACATGGACAACAGATAATGGACTCCTCTTTAATGCATAAGCATGTGGCAACAATTAGTGTTGTCATATGAGATTGAGGATATATGTCCAAAACTGAAACTTCCACCATGATTCATGGCTTTAGTTAGCGGCCCAATGTTCTTCTCTAACAATATGTATGCTCCAACCATTAAGGTGGTAGATCTCTCTTACTTCAAACAAGACGAACATGCATAGCAACTCACATGATATTCAACAAAGAATAGTTGATGGCGTCCCCAGAAACATGGTTATCGCACAACAAGCAACTTAATAAGAGATAAAATGCATAAGTACATATTCAATACCACAATAGTTTTTAACCTATTTGTCCCATGAGCTATATATTGCAAAGGTAGGGGATAGAAATTTAAAGGTAGCACTTCAAGCAATTTACTTTGGAATGGCGGAGAAATACCATGTAGTAGGTAGGTATGGTGGACATAAATGGCATAGTGGTTGGCTCAAGGATTTTGGATGCATGAGAAGTATTCCCTCTCGATACAAGGTTTAGGCTAGCAAGGTTGTTTGAAGCAAATACAAGGATGAACCGGTGCAGCAAAACTCACATAAAAGACATATTGTAAACATTATAAGACTCTACACCGTCTTCCTTGTTGTTCAAACTCAATACTAGAAATTATCTAGACTTTAGAGAGACCAAATATGCAAACCAAATTTAAGCAAGCTCTATGTATTTCTTCATTAATAGGTGCAAAGTATATGATGCAAGAGCTTAAACATGAGCACAACAATTGCCAAGTATCACATTATCCAAGACATTTTACCAATTACTACATGTAGCATTTTCCGTTTCCAACCATATAAAAATGAACGAAGCAGCTTTTAACCTTCGCCATGAACACTAAAAGATAAAGCGAAGAACACATGTGTTCATATGAACCAGCGGAGCGTGTCTCTCTCCCACACAAGCATTTATTCAAACAAAAACAAAAACAAAAACAAACAGACGCTCCAAGTAAAGTACATAAGATGTGACCGAATAAAAATATAGTTTCAAGAGAAGGAACCCGATAATTTGTCGATGAAGAAGGGGATGCCTTGGGCATCCCCAAGCTTAGACGCTTGAGTCTTCTTGAAATATGCAGGGGTGAACCACCGGGGCATCCCCAAGCTTAGAGCTTTCACTCTTCTTGATCATAGTATATCATCCTCCTCTCTTGACCCTTGAAAACTTCCTCCACACCAAACTCAAAACAAACTCATTAGAGGGTTAGTGCATAATCAAAAACTCACATGTTCAGAGGTGACACAATCATTCTTAACACTTCCGGACGTTGCTCAAAGCTACTCGGAAGGTAATGGAACAAAGAAATCCACCCAACACAGCGAAAGAAGCAATGCGAAATAAAAGGCAGAATCTGTCAAAACAGAACAGTCCGTAAAGACGAATTTTAAAAGGGCACCAGACTTGCTCAAATGAAAATGCTCAAATTGAATGAAAGTTGCGTACATATCCGAGGATCACTCACGTAAATTGGCATAATTTTCTGAGTTACCTACAGAGAATTAGGCCCAGATTCGTGATAGCAAGAAATCTGTTTCTGCGCAGTAATCCAAATCTAGTATTCACTTTACTATCAAAGACTTTACTTGGCACAACAAAACACAAAACTAAGATAAGGAGAGGTTGCTACAGTAGTAAACAACCTCCAAGACACAAATATAAAACAAAGTACTGTAGCAAAATAACACATGGGTTATCTCCCAAGAAGTTCTTTCTTTATAGCCGTTAAGATGGGCTCGAGCAGTTTTAATGATGCACTCGCAAGAAATAGTAGTTGAAGCAAAAGAGAGCATCAAGAGGCAAATTCAAAACAAATTTAAGTCTAACATGCTTCCTATGCATAGGAATCTTGTAAATAAACAAATTCATGAAGCATAATGCAACAAGCATAGAAAGATAAAATAAGCGCAGCTTCAAGATTTTCAGCAAAAAGAGAGGTGTTTTAGTAACATGAAAATTTCTACAACCATATTTTCCTCTCTCATAATAATATCCAGTAGCATCATGAGCAAACTCAACAATATAACTATCACATAAAACATTCTTATCATGAGTCTCATGCATAAAATTATTACTCTCTACATAGGCATAATCAATTTTATTAGTTGTAGTGGGAGCAAATTCAACAAAGTAGCTATCATTATTATTCTCATCAAGTGTAGGAGGCATAGTATAATCACAACAAAATTTACTCTCCATAGTAGGTGGCACCAAAAGACCACTATCATTATAATCATCATAAATAGGAGGCAAAGTATCATCAAAGAAAATTTTCTCCTCAATGCTTGGGGGACTAAAAAGATCATGAAAACCAGCTTCCCCAAGCTTAGAACTTTCTATATCATTATCAACAATGGTGTTCAAAGCGTTCATACTAATATTACTACCAAGCATGCAAATAAGATTTCATAGGTTTTTTAATTTTCGCATCAAATAATCCATGTTTTAAATCAGGAAATAGAATAAGAAGCTCATTCTTGTCCATTATGCCAAACTAGTGTAAACAAGAAACAAAAAGATGCAATTGCATGATCTAAAGGAAATAGCTTCGAGTACTTACAACGGCGAAAATAGCTTAGTAGCCGAGATCCGGAGTGTGAGTACCTTTTACCTTTCCTCCCCGGCAACGACGCCAGAAAATAGCTTGATGTCTACGGGAGCTTCTATTCTTCTAGACAGTGTTGGGCCTCCAAGAGCAGAGGTTTGTAGAACAACAGCAAGTTTCCCTTAAGTGAATCACCCAAGGTTTATCGAACTCAGGGAGGAAGAGGTCAAAGATATCCCTCTCATGCAACCCTGCAACCACAAAGCAAGAAGTCTCTTGTGTCCCCAACACACCTAATAGGTGCACTAGTTCGGCGAAGAGATAGTGAAATACAGGTGGTATGAATAAATAGTAGCAGTAGCAACGGTGCCAGAAAAGTGCTTGCCGGCGTGTAGTTGATGGTGGTAATATGGCAGCAGTAGTAACACAGGTAAAACAAGTAAACAAGCAGCGATAGCGATATTTAGGAACAAGGCCTAGGGATCATACTTTCACTAGTGGACACTCTCAACATTGATCGCATAATAAATAACTCTTTCTCATATGTGCTACATACACTCTTTTGTTGGATGATGAACACATTGCGTAGGATTACACGAACCCTCAATGCCGGAGTTAACAAGCTCCACAATTCAATGTTCATATTTAAATAACCTTAGAGCATAATAGATCATTGCAAAATAAACCAAGAACTAACATAGTGCACACACTCGTCCACATTACACTATGAAGGAGGAATAGATCACATCAATACTATCATAATGATAATTAACTCCACAATCTACAAGAGATCATGATCATAGCCTACGACAAGAACCACACGGTGCACACACTAGTCACCTTTACACCATGCAGGAGGAATAGACTACTTTAATAACATCACATGAGTAGCACACAACTAGTAGCGATACAAAGCTCATCATATGGATCTCAATCATGTAAAGCAGCTCATGAGATCATTGTATTGAAGTACATGGGAGAGAGATTAACCACATAGCTACCGGTACAGCCCCGAGCCTTGATGGAGAACTACTCCCTCCTCATGGGAGACAGCAGCGTTGATGAAGATGGCGGTGGTGTCGATGGAGGAGCCTTCCGGGGGCACTTCCCCGTCCCGGCGGCGTGCCGGAACAGAGACTCCTGTCCCCCAGATCTTGGCTTCGCGATGGCGGCGGCTCTGGAAGGTTTCTCGTACCGTGGCTTTTCCGTCTCGAAGTTTTAGGTCTGTGACCTTTATATAGGCGAAGAGGCGGCGTCAGAGGGTCGAAGGGGCGACGACACCATAGGGGGGCGCGGCCCAGGCCCTGGCCGCGCCACCCTGTCGTCTGGGGCCCACAGGGCCCTCCTCGCGGCTCTCGGGTGTTCTGGATGCTTCCGGGCAAAATAGGAACCCGGGCGTTGATTTCGTCCAATTCCGAGAATATTTCTTTACTAGGATTTCTGAAACCAAAAACAGCAGAAAACAGGAACTGGCACTTCGGCATCTCGTCAATAGGTTAGTTCCAGAAAACGCATAAATATGACATAAAATGTGCATATAACATGTAGATATCATCAATAATGTGGCATGGAACATAATAAATTATCGATACGTCAGAGACGTATCACCCATCGTGCTCGCCTTAGCCCCTTCTGCATGTAGCAAACATCACGTCTTTCTGAGGACCCCCAGCGGGCCGTCAACTACATCGGACATGGGTTTGTCGGTCACTTGGCCTTGATGCTATATGTCTCTATGTTGTTCATGTATATTCTTGGTTCAGTTTAACCGACCATTACACTATGTATCTACTTTTTATTTGAGCAGAAACTTCCATGAATTTTAGTCTGCAGTTTCTTGCCTAAAATCCCCAATCTTTCTAGTATTTATTTGTGTAGATTTTTCTATCTGTGTCGAGTGTCGGCAAGGTGTATGATGATATCTAAGAAGATTACTGGTCAAAATTAATCTGGGTTTGATCCATTGTCTACTCAATATGCCTTTGCAAGTTTGTTGCACTCAGTTATATGAAGTTCATTAGTTCATGTTTTATTCATAATTTGCAATTTCAAAATTAATAGGAGTTAAATCTGCATTTAGCCTATGGATTTCAGGTATCTATCTATCATCATAATCTTTGTTTAGCATTATTAAGGGTTAAAATCATAAAACAGGATTGCACTACAGTAATATATCTATCTTTACAATCTTTGTTTAGCATCATAAAGGCTTAGAATCTGACAAAAAATAGCACTGGACTACAGTTATCTATCCTTTGCTTGAGGTAAATATGATCTCTAATTCATGATTTCTCCTTATTCCCTAATCGCTGATCCCTTTGACTTTATCGAGCGTGAAGGTAACTTCAATTATTGGTGGAATATCTGTTTGGTCTTGAACAAGTACCGTTGGAGTTTTGGAGTGAACGAACTTTCATGGTTCATGATGTGCAATATAGTTTTCGTTGAGAGAAGCTTCGATCTATACTTCCATTGTTGCTTTATATATCCTAATCTCTGTCCCTTTCTGCAGTTTTTTTTATCATAGTTCCGTCAACAAGTTATTGGAAGAAAATCGAAGGAAGCCAGCAATCTTGCTTAATTAAGTATATATCGTAAGTCGGATGTGTTCATCAAAGAAGCTTACAATTTCATAAGCTTTTCTCCCACCAATGAATCTACTGTGATAACACGAAGTGTCTTGCAAGAGAAATAAATTATTTTCTGTGGAGGTAGCATCTATCTTTGTACAATACATAAATTTTACTTAAACTGGTATATCTTTTGTATACCTATATATAAGTTAGCCCAAATTTCCACATTGCATGTTGTGAGCGTGTTTGCACTCGAAGTTAGTCTGTCCAGAAAGCACACATCTATGATGCTCCATACAAGTAACTTCGGATCAACGCAATTTTGGTTCAAAAATAATATGCAGGACATTTCTTTCAGAGGTGTCAAGATCCCGTGAATATACCGTTATACATAAATTTGGTGTCAAAAGGTGGACAACAAAGTAGTAAAATGATGGGCTTCACATTGGTCAAGTCTTTAGCATGGCATGGTATGGGAACTTCTTTTATCTCAGAACATTGTAATGCAGCTTTACATAATAAATAATTATAGTTTTTTATTTGTCGAGTTTCATGTATACATGGGTTGAAACAAAATAAAATTATATTTTAGTTATGAAACATTATAATTTAGTTATGACAATTACTTCAAACGATCTAGTTTGTGTGAGTTTGCAAGCATCCTACCGGTAAAATACATTGTTCTTTTTGTTATTTATCCTCTAAAATGCAACATAGCAATCCCGCAACAACGTGCGGGGTATTATCTAGTTTGCATAACATTTGATCTCAGCCTTCCATTAGATCTGACAATCAAAGACCCTCTAAAAAAACAAGACATTCTCGTATTATACGACCACCCCATTTACATGTATGCTCGGTAGTTTGCCTAGAATACACGTTCGCATATCATGCCACACGAAACGCAAAACAACCTCTCTCCTCGTGTAAAACTGATAAAAATATTCAGATCAATTGGGGGTCAAAATACCGAGCCCCAACAAACCTCGTAGGCTCCTATAAATTTGACACACAGCTAACAATATCTGCTTGGATGGCCTTTTCTTACAATTGAGATTCAAATTCATCATGCTGTACAATCCACCACAACTGTGAGCTCTGCACACTTTAACGTGCATGCGACAGGAAGGATGAAAGGATCGTATGCCGCACCTAGAGGGTGGTGATTAGGTGCTGCCCAATTTTTAGTTTTTTTTCAATTTAGGCTTGACACAAAGGTAAATTCTCTAGATATGCAACTATATGAATTTACCTATATGACAAAATATACAACTAAGCAAGATAGTTAGACAAGATATAATAGAGCAATCAAGGATAGAGGTAACCGAGAGTGGATCACGCGGAGACACAGAGATGATTCCCGTAGTTTTTTTCCTTTTGAGGGGAAGTACGTCTACGTTTGGAGGAGTGTGATCATCACAAAGGCCAGACCAACACCACAACAACAACAACAAGAACAAATCAATCACAAACAACTAGGGTTTCCAAATGGAACACTAGCAAGGGAGCCCTCAAGCAAATTAGGGGGAAATGAAATCGCTTTGGTAAAGATGTAGATCGGGGTCTTCTCCTTCGATTCTCCAAAGCTCAAGAGATTTGGGTGGTTGAGGGAGGAGATCTGATGATTTTGGTGTTCTTGGTGGCTCAGCAATGGTGGAACAAGTCTTGAGGGTTTGAGCAACTTTACAATCTAGGAGAAGGGTTCCTTAAATACCCCTCCACCAAATTTTCCCGTTGGGAGCACTTCAGCGGCAGTGCCAGCCCTGAGACAGCAGCAGTGCCGACCACACGACACTAGGTCACCTGGTTGACAGAGAACAGCCGACAGTGCCGGGGTGCATCCACCGGCAGTGCCGGCCTTCTGCCACCGGAAGTGCCGACCCTTTGAGATTTCAGCCCAACTCTTTTCTTCCTTTTGGGGCGGATCGATTTTATCAGCGGTGACCCTTTTTATTTATCTATCACACACTTAGCACAATGTTAGATCATCACCTGTTGTTATCAAACACACAAAACCCTAGAGATAATGAAATGTTCTTTCTATCTCCCCTTTTTTGGTGTTTGATGACAATACCGAGATTTAGCAATAGAGATCATATAGCATAATGTCTCAACAAATAGAGAAGCTCCCCCTAAATGTGTGCATATAGGTAATTTGTGTTTGAATACAAATGCAAACATTAGGTACAAAGCACTCTTATCATAAAGATATAGGAAACAATTTGCTAACATTATCATATAAGGAAAATATGAGACAGAGAGATATAAAAGTTGAGATATAGTGACTGACATAGGTATGCCTAACAGGCATGTCGAATAAGTACCCTGGGTCTATAGGAAAGTATGAAGCCCATGGACTCGGAGCTTTGGAGGCCCAGAAGGTTGAAGACTTTCGGGTTAGGAAAGTAGAGTTGTAATAGGAAACTTGTATAAATATAGGAAAAGCCAATGCGACTCGACAGTTTGTAACTTGTACGACACGGAAAGCCTCGGCTTCGCCTCCTATATAAAGGGGAAGCCAAGGGAGAAAGAAGGGATCGAAACCATTGTAACCCTAGCCACCATAATTTTGAGTTGAGCACCGTTGTTCGGTTGAAACCTTCGAGATCTACTTGCCCTCTACTTCTTACGAAACCCTAAGTCTACAATACGTAGGCATTGACGAGTTAATCCCTCGTCAATTGGCGCTGACGTTGGGGATTGGAGGCTGCAAGGTTCTAATCTCGATGGCATCTTCAACATCATCGTCAACAACAAGCAACGCGATGGACGGAGGTAAACGAGTCCAACCTGATCTCGCCGATTTTGTTCCTCACCCTCCTGCCCGTTTGGATGCATATGCTGATCCGGAGGAGTCGACGGGGATGACTTTTGGGAGCTTCCGCTTCCTCGTCGGGAAAGAAGGATCGCATCGTCTCGCGGCACCGATTTTTTCGGGACCGGTGGCGGTCGAGCCCGATTTCTTGGGATCGTCAACATCATTTGTTGAGCCCGGTTTAGGGTTTAGGGTTTAGGGTTTAGTAATTGTCGAGCGACGAGGAAGTTTCGCCGTCACGCTTCACCAAGCCCGCCGACGGTGGGGCACTCGCCGATCTGTTCGGTGACATTACTTTCGGGTCGTTCACAGAAACCGATCTAGATAGCGACTCGGAAAGCTTCACCAACTTCGATTTCACCAACATCAACAACTCTACTGCTAGTGGGGAGGTCTTCGCCAATCTATGCGACGGTGTCACCTACCCTGAAGCTGATGAAAATACAACTGCAACATGTCACCAGATCTGCGTAATCACGGGAGCAGGTCGTGAAGAGGATGAAGAGTCTGAGGGTTCCGATGATTTGGGAAACCTCTACGTCGATCCCGCAGATCTCACGCGAGGAACAGGAAGCAAATATATTGGAACTGAGACACGAGAAAGAGTATAGCTGTCGCAGGAAGCATGGGATAGAGCTGCAAGAGCCATGAACGGCATAGAGCCGATGACTACACAAGCTTCGCCGGAAGCGCTGCAAGCATATCAATATAAACTTAGTCGTTCCAGCCGTGAGTTAGAAAAACTGCAGCGAAAACTCGACGAAAGAAAATCTGCCGCAGATGCCGCCAGTGAGCGAGGGCCAACCTAAGTCAACACTCGATGACCTCAACAGACAATCAGAGGGACAGCCGCTTAAGAGCAAGATCTCGGTTGGCAGGCATACCTGAAAGAGAACGGGAGAACCTGATTCAAAACCTCGACATGTCCTTTGTGTTAATAGACACGAGAGGGCCCATTATCCCGAAAACACCATAGGCAGGATACATCGTGGCGGACGTGCTACAACGTCTCATTAGTAAAGCTAGGGATTCTGGCTCCCTAGCCCACGCTCTTTCACCGGATACCCCGTGCCCTGTCCTCCAATACGCCGACGATACCCTCATCCTCTGCCAGGCTTCCGTTGAGGCGGCGATCTGCCTCAAGCAAGTCCTGGATGACTGATACGTCTCCGACGTATCGATAATTTCTTATGTTCCATGCCATATTATTGATGATACCTACATGTTTTATGCACACTTTATGTCATATTCGTGCATTTTCTGGAACTAACCTATTAACAAGATGCCGAAGAGCCGATTCTTTGTTTTCTGCTGTTTTTGGTTTCGAAATCCTAGTAACGAAATATTCTCGGAATTGGACGAAATTAAAACCCGGGGTCCTATTTTGCCACGAAGCTTCCGGAAGACCGAAGAGGAGTCGAAGTGGGGCCACGAGGGGCCGCCACCATAGGGCGGCGCGGCCCAGGTCTTGGCCGCGCCGACTCGTGGTGTGGGGCCCTCGTGTGGCCCCCCACGTTGCCCTTCCGCCTACTTAAAGCCTCCGTCGCGAAACCCCGATGCGAAGAACCACGATACGGAAAACCTTACCGAGACGCCGCCGCCGCCAATCCCATCTCGGGGGATTCGGAGATCTCCTCCGGCACCCTGCCGGAGAGGGGATTCATCTCCCGGAGGACTCTTCACCGCCATGGTCGCCTCCGGAGTGATGAGTGAGTAGTTCACCCCTGGACTATGGGTCCATAGCGGTAGCTAGATGGTTGTCTTCTCCTCATTGTGCTTCATTGTTGGATCTTGTGAGCTGCCTAACATGATCAAGATCATCTATCTGTAATACTATATGTTGTGTTTGTCGGGATCCGATGGATAGAGAATACCATGTTATGTTAATTATCAAGTTATTACATATGTGTTGTTTATGATCTTGCATGCTCTCCGTTATTAGTAGAGGCTCGGCCAAGTTTTTGCTCTTAACTCCAAGAGGGAGCATTTATGCGCGATAGTGGGTTCATGCCGCATTGACACCGGGACGATGACGAGAAAGTTCTAAGGTTGTGTTGTCGTTGTTGCCACTAGGGATAAAACATTGATGCTATGTCTAAGGATGTAGTTGTTGATTACATTACGCACCATACTTAATGCAATTGTCTGTTGCTTTGCAACTTAATACTTGGAAGGGGTTCGGATGATAACCTCGAAGGTGGACTTTTTAGGCATAGATGCGGTTGGATGGCGGTCTATGTACTTTGTCGTAATGCCCAATTAAATCTCACTATACTTATCATGACATGTATGTGCATTGTTATGCCCTCTCTATTTGTCAATTGCCCGACTGTAATTTGTTCACCCAACATGCTTTTATCTTATGGGAGAGACACCTCTAGTGAACTGTGGACCCCGGTCCATTCTTTAATACTTGAAATACAAAACTGCTTGCAATACTTGTTCTTTACTTGTTTTCTCTGCAAACAATCATCTTCCACACAATACGGTTAATCCTTTGTTACAGCAAGCCGGTGAGATTGACAACCTCACTTGTTTCGTTGGGGCAAAGTACTTTGGTTGTGTTGTGCGGGTTCCACGTTGGCGCCGGAATCTCCGGTGTTGCGCCGCACTACATCCCGCCGCCATCAACCTTCAACGTGCTTCTTGGCTCCTCCTGGTTCGATAAACCTTGGTTTCTTTCTGAGGGAAAACTTGTTGCTGTGCGCATCATACCTTCCTCTTGGGGTTCCCAACGAACGTGTGAAATACACGCCATCAATGACTTCGCTCTGGCCACTGGGCTTGCGATCAACTTCCACAAATCCGGTTTCATCCCCATGCACACTGAGGCGGGTGTTGCCTCCGCTATGGCCTCCGTTTTAGGGTGTCCCATCTCCACCTTTCCGCAAACCTATCTGGGCTTACCTCTCTCGCGCCCACTAAACTTCCGGCCTCGGCCTTTGCCCCTCTGGTTCTCTCCTTTGACCGTAGACTTTCAGGTTGGCGCGCGCATCTGTTGTCCGCTGGGGGTAGGCTCGTGTTGTGTATTGCTGTTCTGAATAATCTTGCTACCTACTACATGTGCTCCTACTTGCTGCCACGTGGGTTCATTGAGAGTATAGATAAGAGGTGTCGTGCCTTTTTTTTTTGGACCGGGAAGGATTCCTATTCTGGTGCTCGCTGTCTAATCGTTTGGGATAAAGTTTTGTTGTCTAAACAGGAGGGCGACTTCGGTATCAAGGATCTCCACCGGCAGAACAAGTGCTTGTTCCTAAACTTTGTCCACAAACTTCACCAATCTAACCCTCTGCCTTGGAAGACTTGGTACTTCTCCCACACAGGTCGTGACTTCGGGGACCCCTCCTCCTCCCCTTCCTTCTTGGAGAGGATCGTCGAGGAGTGCCTCCCGCTCTATCACCAGGACGACGGTGGTGGATGGCCGCTCCACCTACTCCTGGCTGGATAAGTGGCTCCCTTGGGAGCCACTCACGACGCGCTTCCCCGCCCTCTTCTCCCATAGCACGCGCCCCCACGCATCCGTGGCCTCTGTGGTCTCGCAGGGCCTGGACCTCCAGGACCGCCTTACCGGGGCTGCTGAGGCCGAGCTCCTTGTTGTCCGGCGCTTCATCGACACCACTGTGCTCCAGGAGGGAGCCGACCACCGCGCCATCGACTCTCCCTCGACACCCAGCTTCTCCTCCCGTGAGGCCTACCGCGCCCTCACGCCGGTGCGGCCCGTCGACACTGCGGCCTGTTTGACTTGGTCCCTCCGGATCCCCACCAAGGTCAAGATCTTCGCATACCTTCTCGACATCGACCGCCTGAGCACTCGGGCGAACCTCTTCCAGAAGGGGTGCGCCCCCTCTTCTGCGTGTGCTGCATGCGGCGCCCCCGAGTCTGGGCGCCATCTGTTCTTCAACTGCCCCAGGACTGCCGAGCTCTAGGTCAGATTGGAGGTCCCAATCCCAGTCGGCGGTTTCTCCATCTGGGATCTTCCGGGGCCGAACCAGCCGCCCCCGTGCACGTGGCAGTTTGGGCTTGCGACCATTCTTTGGTCCATTTGGAAGTCCCGGAATGACCTCGTCTTCAACGGGGTGACCCACTCTACCGCCTCGACCCTCCGGCGAGCCTGCGACGACCTCTCTCTTTGGAGATGGCGGCTCCGCCGTTTCTAGAGTTGTAACATAAATAATCTCTTCCCCCCCCCCGTTTTTCCCTCATGTGTACATGGACTGGCTTCTTGGCCGCTTTCGAGAATGAATAACAACCGGTGGGGTTTCCCCCCGTCCACCTCGAAAAAAATGACAAAAATGGGCTGCCTAAACCTCTCTACAATCTCTACATACAGTAAATTTACCATTCTATTGACTAAAAATAACACAGAAAAGGAATAAAAATGTGACAAAGCACTGCGTGCAAAAAAGCTTGGCATGGCTAGTGCTACGACTCTATATATTCGCTGACCTTTTAGTACATCAGCTGAACCAACTCCACTTTCAATGCAGGTGATAGACAGGGGTGAGGGCATCTCCAACCGGGTGACCCATCCCGCGTCCGCGCGTCCGAATGGGTCGAAACGGACAAAACCGCGGCCCAGCGCGCGGACCCATCCCTAAAACGGATGGCCGCGGCGTCCGGGACGACCCAAACCCGGCCCAAATCTTGGATGAGTTTGCGTGGCCGCGGACGCGAAAGGCTGGTCGCTCGCGTCCTCCCCTTGTCCGCCCTCGGCCCGCTCGTCCGCCTCCGAAAACAGAAACACTCCACTGTACTCCCAAAACCTAGAGATGGCCGACGAAGCAACTGCCGCCGCCACCGCCACCACCGCCACCATCGGAGAGGACGCACCCGCGGCCGTTGCCGCTCCTGCCGTGGAGGCCGGGCTCCCCCCCGGGCCGCCGACGAAGAAGGCGAAGGCCGACCTCACCCCGGAGCAGAGGAAGCTCGAGAGCAAGAAGAGGGCCGACCGCCGCAGGGCGCTCGACCAACGGAAGAGGGAAACCGCTGCCGCGGAGGAGCGGCAGCGAGCGGCGAAGCAGCTTCTCCAACTCAAGACGGAGGCGAAGAGCACTGTCCTTCAAGAGCAGCAGGCGCAGGCCATGCTCTTTTACGGCCACGAAGCGCTCGGCCAGCACATGATCATCCCCGGCACCGGCGCGGCCTCGGGGGGGAGCTCGGCCTCCTCCGTGACCCTGGCCCTTCCTCCAAGGTCAACTGCCCCACCGACTGCCCTGTTTGGGCACGAAATGGGGGCGCATGGGCGGCACGCGTACCAGTCACGGGATGGGTCACCGGAGGTGGGCGAGTCCATGACGGGGCCGTCACCTTCGTCCATTGACCTGAACCGTGCGCCGGCGAACTCCAAAGGCCCCAAGAACCTGGGAGCAGCTGCGATGTCCGGTGCGCGCAACCTGTTCGACGATTTGTCGGCCGCGCGCGCGCAGTCACCGTCCACCGTGCAGGCCCCTCCGTCTTTCGCGCAGACAATGCCGACGACCCTGCCATATCCTTCGACACAGCAGGCTCCCCAGCCACCTCCCATTGACACACAGGAGGGCTGATGACCCACAAGTATAGGGGATCGCAACAGTCTTCGAGGGAAGTATTACCCAATTTATTGATTCGACACAAGGGGAGACAAAGAATACTTGAAAGCCTTAACAGCGGAGTTGTCAATTCAGCTGCACTGGAAACGAGACTTGCTCGCAAGAGTTTATCGATAGTAACAGTTTTATAGCGATAGCGATAGTGAAATAACGAGCGACAGAGTAACAAAAACAGCAGTAGTGATTTTAGTAAACAGCAGGATTAAAATACCGTAGGCACGGGGACGGATGACGGGCGTTGCATGGATGAGAGAAACTCATGTAACAATCATAGCGGGGCATTTGCGAGATAATAATAAAACGGTATCCAAGTACTAATCAATCAATAGGCATGTGTTCCAATTACGGTCGTACGTGCTCGCAATGAGAAACTTGCACAACATCTTTTGTCCTACCAGCCGGTGGCAGCCGGGCCTCAAGGGAAACTACTTGGATATTAAGGTACTCCTTTTAATAGAGTACCGGAGCAAAGCATTAACACTCCGTGAACACATGTGATCCTCACGTCACCGCCATTCCCTCCGGTTGTCCCGATTTCGTCACTTCGGGGCCATTGGTTCCGGACGACGACATGTGTATACAACTTGCGGGTAAGATCATAAACAACGAATATCTTCATGAATCAATAACATGTTCGGATCCGAGATCATGGCACTCGGGCCCTAGTGACAAGCATTAAGTATAACAAGTTGCAACAATATCATAAAAGTAACATCTACGGATACTAGGCACTATGCCCTAACAATCTTATGACTATTACATGAGCAATCTCATCCAATCCCTACCATCCCCTTCGGCCTACAGCGGGGGAATTACTCACACAGGGATGGGGGAAACATGGCTGGTTGATGGAGAGGCGTTGGCGGTGATGGCGGTGATGATCTCCTCCAATTCCCGTCCCGGCGGAGTGCCGAACGGAGACTTCGGCTCCCGAGACGGATTTTCGCGATGTGGCGGCGTTCGGAGGGTTTCGGCGACTTCGACCTCTCCCCGTGCGTTTTTAGGTCGAGGCGAATAAGTAGTCCGAAGGAGGGCGTCGGAGGCCGGCCGAGGGGCCACACCATAGGGCCGCGCGGGCCCCCTAGGCCGCGCCGCCTTATGGTGTGGGGCCCTCGGGCCTCCACTTAATTTGTCCTTCGGCTCCGTCGGTATTCGGGAAAATAGGGCCTTCCGTCAAAATTCCGAGGTTTTTCCCGAAAGTTGGATTTCGCACAAAAACGAGACACCGGAACGGTTCTGCTGAAAACAGCGTTAGTCCGTGTTAGTTGCATCCGGAATACACAAATTAGAGGCAAAACAATAGCAAAAGTGTTCGGGAAAGTAGATACGTTTTGGACGTATCAACTCCCCCCAAGCTTAGCTTATTGCTTGTCCTCAAGCAATTCGAGTTAACAACTCGAGCGATAAAAGAACTTTCACGAACACATTTTCTCATATGATGTATATATTCTCATGATATGGCTAATACTTGAGCGAGTTCATAATAGGGTACATGCAAATAAGATCATCTAACGACTATGTCAATCATGAAGAGGTACCAACAATTAATAATCAGCATCATGAATCATGTATATAAGCGGGATTGCAATGTTCATAAGAGAGTATGATAAAGTGGTATCTCGCTTGCTCGTATTTGATCGGCAAAACATAAATGCCGGGCACCTCCGGAGTTCATAGAAAGACTAGAAATAGTGATTGTCAAAGATAAAAGCATCAAAGTTATACCACAATCAATCATATTTTGAGACAAGCATATTATACTAAGAATGACAGTTGTGCTCTCAAGAAAGTGCTCAAAGAAAGGATGGAGACACAACATAAAAGTAAAAGATTGACCCTTCGCGAGAGGAAGCGAGGGATTAACATGCGCTAGAGCTTTTCATTTGTAAAGCGAGGAGTAAAATTATTTTGAGAGGTGTTTGTTGTTGTCAACGAATGGTAATGGGTACACCAACTACCTCGCCAACCGGACTTTCAAGAGCGGCTCCCATGAATTATTTGCATGTTTATGTGGCACTCCTTCCAACCTTTCTTACACAAACCATGGCTAACCGAATCCTTCGGGTGCCTGCCAACAATCACATACCATGAAGGAGTGCCTTTTTAGTTTAGTTTTATTATGATGATGACACTCCCCCAACCTTTGCTTACACAAGCCATGGCTAACCGAATCCTTCGGGTGCCAGTCCAACAATCACAAACCATGGAGGAGTGTCTATTTAAGTTAATTAATTCGGGATCGAGAATCCCATTGCCAGCTCTTTTTGCAAAATTATTGGATAAGCGGATGTGCCACTAGTCCGTATGAGAGTCCGTCAAAAGTAAATGACAAGGTTGAAAGCTAAACACCACATACTTCCTCATGAGCTATGAAACATTAACACAAATTGAGAAGCATTTTGAAGGTTTTAAAGGTAGCACATGAGAATTTACTTGGAATGGTTTGAAATGCCATGCATAGGTATTTATGGTGGACACTTTGGAATAACTTGGTTTTCATGTGTTTGGAGGCACGAGCAGCGTTCCCGCTCAGTACAAGTGAATGCTAGCAAGAGACTAGGGAGCGACAAATCAAGAGAGCGATGACTTGTCATAATCATGCTTGCGGCAAAATAAATTAACTGAGGCATAAAAGTGATACAAGAACTCTGAAGCAATGTAAATCATTGATGCTTAATTTACTTTTGTTCAGTCATATGCATGCGTGAGCATGTGCCAAGTCGATATAAACGAATTATTCAGAGGAGGATACCATAATGCCATATTTACTTATGAATAAAACAATGCAAGCAAACATCCATGTCATGCTACTCATATTAATAGATTGGAGCTAATCATGAGAGATCATGAACTACTAGACTTTCTTAAATGACATATACCTCACATGAACCAACTAAGCATGCTCACATGGATGAGTATATGTACAAAAATGAAAACAAATAGAGTTCATACCAGCCTCTCACCACAATCAGATTGTCGTACATCGTCATTATTGCCTTTTCACTTGTGTAGCTTGGATAATATGAAATGAAAACCACGCTCCAGCCACCGAAGACCATTGAACTCATAATGAACTTTACAAACCAAAGAAGAACAGCATATATTTTTGGTGTTTTCGAATTTGAGAATAAGAACAAAAGGAAACAAGCAAACAAAGCAAAATCTTTTTGGGTTTTCTTATAGCAAACT
This sequence comes from Lolium rigidum, assembly GCF_022539505.1. Classification (NCBI taxonomy): domain Eukaryota; kingdom Viridiplantae; phylum Streptophyta; class Magnoliopsida; order Poales; family Poaceae; genus Lolium; species Lolium rigidum. Next base: position 225,219,494 of record NC_061511.1, on the reverse strand, counting down.
AGCAATAGTAAATAAAGCGAAACAAATGCAAGAAACCAAGATAAACAAATGATGAAGAGAAACAACAGAAATATTTTTGGTCTTTTTGTGTTTTGGGAAAGAAACAAAGCGAAAGCAAGAAATAGCAAACTAAAAGAAACACAGAAAAGCGAGATGGCAGAAATCTGCCAAAACCTGATAGCAGTACAGAAATCGATTTTTACAAAAATCTTACATTGCTCAGTTCGAAAAGTGTTCAACTAATGAAAGTTAGATAACAACCTGGGGAACATGCACAAAAACTGGCTTCGCAAAATACTGTTCTGGCTGTGCGCACGAATTTTTACGGTAACAGCCCAGAATCTGTTTTCAGGCAGCACTTCCCCAAATATCATCTTCCTCTCATTAGAAAACCACTCAAACAAACTAAACAAGTATATACAAGTATCCAGCAACCATAATATGCAAAGAATGAGTGATGCCGGTATACCTCCCCCAAGCTTAGGCTTTTGGCCTAAGTGGAGTTCAACCCCATCGAGGCCATGAGGTAGTATCTCCGTGGTACGACGAAGATGGATCATATTCCGGGTATGTGCTAGAAGAAGCACCCGGATACGTGACGGTGTAGTCGTAGGAGGGCTCGGCGTCCTCGGAGTCATGCTGTTGGTGGAAATCTTGTATCTTCATATGTTCATCCACCTCCTCCTTAGTGCGCGACCATGGTTGCCTGTCAATATCGAACAAACCTGGCTGGGGAAGAGGGATTTCTTTCTCATCCCCGTCAGCAAACAACATTCTATAGGCCATATTATCTAAAGTGGACTCGGTGGTAACAAAATGATGGCTTTTCATAGCAGTGATATCAAGCCTCCTAGGGGTTAATGGCACATCATTAGGATCAATAGGAAGCTCTAAATGTGTTAAAATGCGCAGTGCAATAGTTCCTCCAAAAATAGGTCCCATGGTAGACAGGCGGCGAGCAATAAGGGAACCGAGATGATAAGATGTCAGTCCAGTAAGTGCAATATTCAAGAAAGCAAGATGGTAACTAGAAATATTGCTAGTGTTCTCTGATACGTCTCCGACGTATCGATAATTTCTTATGTTCCATGCCACATTATTGATGATATCTACATGTTTTGTACACATTATATCTCATATTTATGCGTTTTCCGGAACTAACCTATTGACGAGATGCCGAAGGGCCAGTTCCTGTTTTACGCTGTTTTTGGTTCCGAAATCCTAGTAAGGAAATATTCTCGGAATCGGACGAAATCAAGACCCAGCATCCTATTTTTCCACGAAGCTTCCAGAACACCCGAGAGTCGCCAGAGGGGGGCCACAGGGCCCCCAGATGATAGGGTGGCGCGGCCTGGGCCCTGGCCGCGCCAGCCTATGGTGTCACCGCCTCGTCGCCCCTCCGACTCCGCCTCTTCGCCTATTTAAAGGTCCCAGACCTAAAACCTCGATGCGAAAAGAACCACGATACGGAAAACCTTCCAGAGCCGCCGCCATCGCGAAGCCAAGATCTGGGGGACAGGAGTCTCTGTTCCGGCACCCTGCCGGAGCGGGGAAGTGCCCCCGGAAGGCTTCTCCATCGACACCGCTGCCATCTCCACCGCCATCTTCATCACCGCTGCTGCTCCCATGAGGAGGGAGTAGTTCTCCATCGAGGCTCGGGGCTGTACCGGTAGCTATGTGGTTCATCTCTCTCCTATGTACTTCAATACAATAATCTCATGAGCTGCCTTACATGATTGAGATTCATATGATGATGCTTGTAATCTAGATGTCACTATGCTAGTCAAGTGAGTTTTACTTATGTGATCTCCGGAGACTCCTTGTCCCACGTGTGTAAAGGTGACGAGTGTGTGCACCGTGTGGGTCTCTTAGGCTATATTTCACGGAATACTTACTCACTGTTATGAATGGCGTAGTGAAGTGCTTATTTATATCTCTTTATGATTGCAATGTGTTTTGTATCACAATTTATCTATGTGCTACTCTAGTGATGTTATTAAAGTAGTTTTATTCCTCCTGCACGGTGTAATGGTAACAGTGTGTGCATCCGTGTTAGTACTTGGCATATGCTATGATCATGATCTCTTGTAGATTGTGGAGTTAATTATCATTATGATAGTATTGATGTGATCTATTCCTCCTACATAGTGTGAAGGTGACGGTGTGCATGCTGTGTTAGTACTTGGTTTAGTCGTGTTGATCTTTCTTGCACTCTAAGGTTATTTAAATATGAACACTGAATTGTGGAGCTTGTTAACTCCGGCATTGAGGGTTCGTGTAATCCTACGCAATGTGTTCATCATCCAACAAACGAGTGTAGAGTATGCATTTATCTATTCTGTTATGTGATCAAAGTTGAGAGTGTCCACTAGTGAAAGTCTAATCCCTAGGCCTTGTTCCTAAATATCGCTATCGCTGCTTGTTTCTTGTTTCTATGCGTTACTACTCGCTGCGTTACTACTGCTTGTTCTATCGTCCTGGGCAAAGCACTTTTACGGTGCCGTTGCTACTTCTTATTTATACCACATGTATTTCACTATCTCTTCGCCGAACTAGTGCACCTATTAGGTGTGTTGGGGACACAAGAGACTTCTTGCTTTGTGGTTGCAGGGTTGCATGAGAGGGATATCTTTGACCTCTTCCTCCCTGAGATCGATAAACCTTGGGTGATCCACTTAAGGGAAACTTGCTGCTGTTCTACAAACCTCTGCTCTTGGAGGCCCAACACTGTCTACAAGAATAGAAGCTCCCGTAGACATCATTCTCCCTACCAAGTATGCTAGTAGCAACGTAATATGCAAAATATTTAATGGCGGGGAGTTGAATGTTCCTTATCTTGCCCCGCTGAATGGTGCGACAATCATCGTTGGTAATCCCTCGATAGAGCTCCAACAAGTCCCGGGGGTTGTCATCAATCCTCCTCGCTGTACCTACAGGGGCAATATCCAATGCACGACAAAATTCTTCCAATTCCATAGTAACAGGAGTACCATAGATCTTGAATGCAACTGTCGGATCATATTGCGTGTTTTGGAACTTGAAGCTCTCGACAAAATTTTTGGTGAGCATGTAGTATTGCTCCCTTTCATCTCCAACGTAGGTGGCTAAGCCCGCCCTGTTGACAAGGGTGAAGAAATCATCCAATATCCCCGCATTTGTCAGAAAATCATAACATGGGAAGGATGAGGCATTAGGAGCCCCATTGTCCTCCTCGGGCGCGAAGCTAGGCGCGATGATGTCCTCATTGTACGACCGCCTAATTTGGGTGGCGGTCCTAGAAGGCCTCCCGGTGCTGGTTGTTCCTTTCTTGAACAATTCTCCAAATTTGAACTTCTTCATTTTCTGAAATTTTCAACAAATAATATAAAACTTGATTTGGTGACATATAATTGAGGGAAACTACCATAGGAACTTGCTAGAGTACTAATCATGCATCAAAACTAATTTGTACCACTTAGAACAAGCATGCAAGCTCACTAAACATGTTACCTACAGCAGCAAAATATTCAAGATATACTCAACCAAACAAAATTCTACTTGGATAATCGAAGGAGTCACATACCGGAGAGCAAATGTGCCAAATTTCAGACAGAAATCTGGACTGAGTAAAGAGATCAAGAAATCCTGAGCTCTTGAGCAAAAACGCGAGTGAGAGAAAGTTGGTTCGAGTTTTTTCGGGAGAGAGAAGATGCTGGGAGAAAGAGATGAAGAAGTGGGGCAAGGAGGGGCCCACACCACAGGGTGGCGCCCCCCCCCTTGCTGGCCGCGCCGGCCTGTGGTGTGGCACCCTGCGGTGCCCCACAGGTCATCCTCTGGTGCTCCCAGGTGCCTCGTCGAAAAATAGGACCAACGGTGTAATTTTCGCGAATTTTTGAAAACTTTGAAAAATGCACATTTCTGGGTATTAAGTTTATTATTACTGGTGAGGAATTTTTTTGAAAACTCTAATTAACTAAGAAACTTTACAAATTAAAAATGCTACAGCAACTAAAGCAAGTGGAGGAAGAAAGAGATGTTGTTTACCTCCTCTATGCATATAAAAGGTATTTGTTAACAAGGTTGATCAAGTCTTGCCACCAAATAAATTTTACATAGCATATGAAGAAATAAACCTCAAATCAATCATGTTACCTTGAATTGTATTGATATGGATCCAATCACAAGAGTTTGATATTCTTCTTTAGGCTCATATATAGGACAATCAATAGTTCCCACTTTGATAGTTCGCACATTAGAAATAGTATTAACTCCGCACGTTTTTTCAATTCTCTTGGGGAAATAGACGGTGTGTTCCTTATCATCAACATTGAAAGTAACCTTTCCTTTATTGCAATCAATAACAGCCCCTGCGGTGTTAAGAAAAGGTCTCCCAAGAATAATAGACATATTATCATCTTCGGGCATTTCCAACACAACAAAATCGGTTAATATCAAGCGGTTATTAGTAACTTGAACAGGAACATCCTCACATATACCAACAGGAATAGCAGTAGATTTATCAGCCATTTGCAAAGATATATCAGTAGGTATCAACTTATCTAAGTAAAGTCTCTTATAAAGAGAAAAAGGCATAACACTAACACCGGCGCCCAAGTCACATAGAGCAGTTTTAACATAATTATTCTTAATAGAACAAGGAATAGTAGGTATACCTGGGTCGCCCAACTTCTTTGGAACTTTGCCATTGAAAGAGTAATTAGCAAGCATAGTGGAAATTTCCTCATTGGGGATTTTCCTTTTGTTAGTAACAATATCTTTCATATACTTTGAATAAGAAGGCAATTTAATAGCATCGGTCAAAGGGATTTGCAAGAATAAAGGTTTCATCCAATCACAAAATTTATTATAGTGTTCTTCTTCCTTTGATTTTAGTTTCTTAGCAGGAAAAGGCATTTGCTTTTGCACCCAAGGTTCTCTTTCATTACCATGTTTCTCAGCAATAAAATCTTCTTTAGTATACTTTTTATTCTTAGCATGCTTTTCAGGTTCTTTTTCAACCTCTTCTTTATCAGGAGTATCATTCTTATCATTGTCTTTATCATGTTCATTACCACTTTCAGTTTCAGCATCGGAAATAGAAATACTATTAGGATCATTAACAGGTTCAGAGGATTCTACAACATTCTTATGTTTCTTTTTCTTTTTCTTAGATGGAGAACTAGTTTTAATTCGTTGAGAATCTTGTTCAACTCTTTTGGGATGCCCTTCAGGATATAGAGGATCCTGGGTAGAGACACCACCTCTAGTTGTTACTTCATAAGCGTGTTTTTCTTTAGCATTATTTCCTAACAAGTCATTTTGCACTTTAGTGAGTTGATCAATTTGAGTTTGAACCATATGAAAATGTTTAACAAGCATCTTAACATCATTGGAGGTTCTCTCCACAATATCATGCAATTCACTAATAGCTTGAGAATTTTCCATTAGATGATTCTCTACTCTCATATTAAAATTTTCTTGCTTAACAATATAATTATCAAACTCATCTAAGCATTGCGCAGGAGGTTTTGAATACGGAATATCTTCTCTAGTAAAGCGTTGAAGGGAGTTTACCTCAATCATGGATGAAGGGGGAATTATCTCACATATATCTTCTATAGGAGGTAGATTCTTCACATCTTCGATTTAATACCTTTCTCCTTGAGAGACTTCTTGGCTTCCCTCATATCTTCATCATTCAATTTAATTAAACCCCTCTTCTTCACTATTGGCGTTGGAGTTGGTTCGAGGCGTAGTCCAATCATCATAATTCCGGCTTATTTTAGCCAATAATTCTTCGACTTCGTCTAGAGTTCTTTTCCCGAAAACACAACCAAGCACAACTATCCAGGTATGCCCTAGACTCAATGGTTAGTCCACTATAAAATATATCAAGTAAATCATGCTTTTCCAAATCATGGTCAGGCAGAGCTCTAATAAGAGAGAAAAATCTCGCCCAAGCCTCAGGCAATTTCTCTTCATCTCCTTGATCAAAATTATAGACTCTCTGCAAAGCAGCATGTTGAGCACTAGCAGGAAAGTATTTACGGAAGAAAACATCGAGCAATTCTTTTGGACTTTTAATAGAACTAGGTGGCAAATTATTATACCAAGTTTTAGCGTCATCCTTTAATGAGAATGGAAAGATTTTAGCAACAAAGTAAGTACGCTTCTTAACATCATCAGAAAACAAGCTACTCAAAGTAGATAACTCAGTCATGTGTTCAACGAGCACTTTCTTTTTCGAGTACCACAAAAAGGTGTTTTCTCAACAATAGCTATATGAGATAGATCAAGAGAAAAATCATAATCTTTATCCCTAATGTTTATAGGAGATGTGGCAAATTTAGGATCGGGAGACGAGTTTATATCTAACGGTATGTTACGCAAGCAACTTTTTAATTTTTCTTGCATCGGTAGTAGCTTGAAATTTTTCAATAAAATCATCATCAAGTTCCACATAATCTTCATCAAGATCATCACTAGAGTATTCAAGTTCGGGTGAATTAACGGGTGTAGTAACATCGGGAGTTTCGAGTATTTTCAATTTGTCTAGACCTAGCAATTGTAGCATCTAGAAAAGTTCCCAATGAACCACTATCATCAAGCACGAGCGAAATATTATCGGTATTATGAGAGTTTTCAGATTCAGCGAAGTACCGGCAAGCGAAGCATGTGGCGGTGAAACAAGTTTATCAATCACGGATGGTGAATCAAGAGCGAGCAGAGGTACTCGAGTTGTACCTTTTCTTGTAGTGGATGGTAATATGGCGACCTTAGTATCGCGAGTTTTACCCATGATGGAGAATTTGCAGCGAACAATATCAATCCAAGTGAACTTCCAAATAAAGCTATGCTCCCCGACAACGGCGCCGAGAAAATAGTCTTGATGACCCACAAGTATAGGGGATCGCAACGGTCTTCGAGGGAAGTATTACCCAATTTATTGATTCGACACAAGGGGAGACAAAGAATACTTGAAAGCCTTAACGACGGAGTTGTCAATTCAGCTGCACTGGAAACGGACTTGCTCGCAAGAGTTTATCGATAGTAACAGTTTTATAGCGATAGCAGTAGTGAAATAACGACGACAGAGTAACAAAAACAGCAGTAGTGATTTTAGTAAACAACAGGATTAAAATACGTAGGCACGGGGACGGATGACGGGCGTTGCATGGATGAGAGAAACTCATGTAACAATCATAGCGGGGCATTTGCGAGATAATAATAAAACGGTATCCAAGTACTAATCAATCAATAGGCATGTGTTCCAATTATAGTCGTACGTGCTCGCAATGAGAAACTTGCACAACATCTTTTGTCCTACCAACCGGTGGCAGCCGGGCCTCAAGGGAAACTACTGGATATTAAGGTACTCCTTTTAATAGAGTACCAGAGCAAAGCATTAACACTCCGTGAACACATGTGATCCTCACGTCACTGCCATTCCCTCTGGTTGTCCCGATTTCTGTCACTTCGGGGCCATTGGTTCCGGACAGCGACATGTGTATACAACTTGCGGGTAAGATCATAAACAACGAATATCTTCATGAATCAATAACATGTTCAGATCCGAGATCATGGCACTCGGGCCCTAGTGACAAGCATTAAGCATAACAAGTTGCAACAATATCATAAAAGTAACATCTACGGATACTAGGCACTATGCCCTAACAATCTTATGACTATTACATGAGCAATCTCATCCAATCCCTACCATCCCCTTCGGCCTACAGCGGGGGAATTACTCACACATGGATGGGGGAAACATGGCTGGTTGATGGAGAGGCGTTGGCGGTGATGGCGGTGATGATCTCCTCCAATTCCCCGTCCCGGCGGAGTGCCGAACGGAGACTTCGGCTCCCGAGACGGAGTTTCGCGATGTGGCGGCGTTCTGGAGGGTTTCTGGCGACTTCGACCTCTCCCCGTGCGTTTTTAGGTCGAGGCGAATAATTAGTCCGAAGGAGGGCGTCGGAGGCCGGCCGAGGGGGCCACACCATAGGGCCGCGCGGGCCCCCCTAGGCCGCGCCGCCTTATGGTGTGGGGCCCTCGGGCCTCCACTTAATTTGTCCTTCTGGCTCCGTCAGTATTCTGGGAAAATAGGGCCTTCCGTCAAAATTCCGAGGTTTTTCCTGAAAGTTGGATTTCTGCACAAAAACGAGACACCAGAACAGTTCTGCTGAAAACAGCGTTAGTCCGTGTTAGTTGCATCCAAAATACACAAATTAGAGGCAAAACAATAGCAAAAGTGTTCGGGAAAGTAGATACATTTTGGACGTATCAAGGGCACAACTGCCTGTCCCGGTAGCATAAACATCGAGGAGGAGCCGTTGTTCGGTGAGGGCCTCACACAAGCCGCAGCTGCACAAGCTTGAGGTCGCCGGGTAAGCAAACGAACCGCCAACTACACGGAGAAGGAGGACAAGGTGCTCGTCGATGGATGGTTGACCATCGGGCAAGATGCGTTGACGGGTGCCGAGCAGAAGGGGACCGCATTCTGGCGCCGGATCTATGAATGCTTCCATGAACATCGCAAATATGGACAGGAGCCATTTGAGAGCGACCGCAGCGAAATATCGCTCCAAAAGAGGTGGGGAGCAATTCAAACGGAATGCAACAAGTTGCAGGCGGCGTATGATCACGCGAGACGGATCCCCGTTAGTGGGTGTGAAGGACTTGGTATGATTCTTAACCTCAACTTATTCATCCGATGTTTGCACATCTGTTTATCGTTGTTGTCTCGCTTTGCTCTAGGTGTGGCGAGCTTTGGAATTCTACAAAGTCAACAATGGAGAGAAGACCTTTGCCTTCCCTCATTGTTGGAAGGAACTCCAAGGCACCCCCAAGTTCCAGGAGGGGTACGAGGGGTACATGGCGACCTTGACTGGCAACAATCCCGCCAAAGATGCCACGGTCATTGACCTTGATGGTGGGCAGCCTTGCGGTAGCTCCGCTTCTCGTGCAAGTCGTCCACGCGGCCATAAGTCAACCAAAGCCGACATGAAGCGTGATGCTTCGTCCATGCTATTGTATGGCACTTTGAAGGAGATGCATGCGGACAGAGAGGTGTCCACGGACAAGAGGGATGAGAGGAGGCGCCGGGAGAAAGAAGAGGATAGGAAGAAATTCTTTGATGTCCAGCAGAAGAAGCTTGAGATTGAAGAGGTCAAGGCCAAGACCAAAGCTAAAGAACTTGAGCTCAAAGAGAGAGAACTTGAGCTCATAGCAATGGCAAGGGCCAAAGAGGTGGAGCTGAAGGCGAAGGAAGTTGAGCTCAAACGCCAAGCCGAGGACAACCTCATCATGAACGGCGACTTGACCAACATGAGCGAGGCAAAGAGAGCTTGGTTCGAGAAGAGACGAAGGAGATCCTCGAGCGCCCAAATTGAGTTAGACAATCTCAATTGTAATTTTTATATTTTTCTCAAACTATGGCACATTTTATTTGATTTATCATGGTACATTTGATAATATTTTATGGTATTTGATAATATTTTATGTTTATTACATATTATTCTATGTTTACGAGATATTATTCTATATTTGTTAGACATTGTTTAAGGATCTGTGGCCAGAGGACCTATTTTCCAAAGAAATAGGCCAAATGGCCAAATGGCCAAATGGGTGGCCGCTGCGTTGGGCGCAGCGTGCGACCCAAACGGACGCGCGGACGCGGGGCTCCGTTCACGCGTCCGCTCGGGCACGCAAACGGCCCAAAACGGACGGCCCAGCGCGTCCGTTTGGGTCGCCTGGTTGGAGATGCCCTAAAAACTTAAATCGTCATAATTATCTAAATCATCATATACTATTACACTACTTGCAGTTGGGGATTCAACTTCTCTGTTCCACTTTCCACGGGAAAATTACCCTAATCTCTGAATACGAGTATGACCCATTAAAAATGTCATGACTAATTTCGCAAACAGAACAAGATTGCGCTGATAATACTTTCTGAATCAAGGGTGGCCTAAAAACACTAGAAAATGTTTGGGGGAAATGTCACGAGAGCTTGCAAACGAGAATTGCCTAACAGATAACTAAATCTGCGCACGAAACTAGAAGTATACGATGCCAAGGCGCACAGAGAGCGGCGAAGCATCGAAGAAGGAAGTCACCATCCCGCCGGCGACGCTCCGAGCATGGACGAACCCGACTCCTCTACCTCGAGGCAAACCCATACTCCTCCAGCCGCGGGAGAACCCAGCCAGCGACAATACACAGGGATGAGAGCGAGCAGACTCCTCCCGCTCCTCCCTGCGGAGGCCTTCACCAATTTCTCCACTGCCCGCGGGAAAATCCAGGCATCCAGCCCCTCCGTCATGGGAGAGCCCACGACCACCTGGACTCCCCCTTGATTGGAACTCTTCTCTCACCTTTGTTTTTGCGAATAACTCTTCTCTCACCTGATAGAGATAGGGGAAGAAGAAAATGAATATAGCCACGACAAATAAGCACGGACCCCAAAATTCAAACTGAGAATACCAGAAAAACGGACAAACGAAGAAAACCGGGATCATAAAAAAAACCGGACAACTGATGGGTAGGGTGGACAGCGCGCGATGAGATTTGTGCCACGTTTCTGAACGAGCGGTTAGGGATCTGACTTGAGGCTAGCTGAAATTTAGGAAAAGTGAAAATATATCTCAAAACTGAGACGGCTTCGTGGAGTCGGAGAGGGCGTCCACCGATCCACGGCGGGTTCCTCTGCTCTTTTTGGCTCGTCCCTACCGCAACATCATCAATCCGCCATGTCGCCCCCTCGTCGGCACCTATGGCCTTTTCGATCCTCCCGATCCGCGGCGATCCTCGACGCAGTGCGCAGAACTCGGCATCAGCGTCGATATCGGCTGCGGAAACTCCATGCTGCTGCTGAAGGTACGTATACACCTCGTCTCCTCCTCGGTTCTTCTGTTTTACCCAGGCCGAAATCGCACCCCAACTGTCATGCGATGGTTATTTGTTCGATCCAGAACAGTTGCCCTCTCCGTTCCTACATCTGTGTACCGCTTGGGTTTCCCACAGTGCGGCAAATTAGATTGCGGGAGGGATCTCAGTTCAGCTTGGCGATACTGGGATAGTACTGGGGACTCTACCTTTTTTTTCTGTGAAAAAGAAAAATAGTGCTCTAGCTCAATTTCAGCAAATTTCAGATTATTGCCTCTTCCTTCATAACCGGACTGACTATTTCAGCTTATGTTTTTGTATCTCCTTGTTCAACTGTTGCTGGTTCATGAGAATTCATACGCAAAATTTGAGTTGTTCGAGCAAAATTGTAACCAACTCTGCTGCATTGCAGATAGTAGTGGGTCAAAGGCTTCATCGCCTCAAACAAATGGCCACCAAAGCGGTATTTCTCAAGGTGACGACAATACAAGGCAACAAGATCTTTTTGAGAAACTCTCAGATGTATGTTTTTCTTTGCTGGCAACCAAGTATTTGGTAATCCTTTATCATTATTGCAGTCAGCCACTAGATACAATCTAACTGACGAACCTTGGTTTTGCAGGACATCTTACATCGTATACATTCTCTCTTGCCAATACGAGACGCTGCTTGTGCTGCCTGCATGTCTCGTGCATTTCTGCGTTCCTGGAGATGCTATTCCAAACTCATACTCAACGACCATGCGCTTCGGTTGACTCACATAGAATCTGAGGAAAGAAAAGCCTATGTCATCGACAAAATTGACAAAATTCTTAAGAACCATCATGACAATGGGGTGAAGGTGGAGTCACTTAACCTTATTCTTACCCCGTGCAACAATATCAAAGCCTCCTACCTGGACAGGTGGCTCCGAAGAACCATTAAGCCTGGGTTCAAAGAACTTTACTTGGAGATGCCTTTATACATGAAGAAAATTTACAACTTCCCATGCTCTGTTTTGTCTGATGAGGGAGCTGCAAGTTCAATTCAGTCTCTTGACCTCTTGAGTCATTGCGCTTTTAATCCCACATCAACACTTGGCTGCTTGAGAAGCTTGAAAATTTTAAAACTTTCTCTTGTCCGTATTACTGATGAAGGATTGGAGCACTTGCTTTCAAAATCTCCTAACTTGGAGGAGCTGAGCATCTTTGCATGTACTGGGATAGTTTGCTTGAAAATACCTAGTACGATGCAGCATCTCAAGTTCCTCAGGGTTAGAAGATGCGAGATACTTTGCAAGATGATGCGGGTGGTAGAGATCGATGCTCCAAACCTCTGCTCTTTTCACTATCACAGCTCTCTGCCAGAAGTCCATGTCAGAAATTGTTCGCAACTTAAGCATGTAAAGTTATCATATCCCGGCCTGCCATGTCGTGCTCTTTTTTATGCCCGCACTAGTCTTCCGTCCATCGCACGGAATGTCGAGAGCCTTATTTTGGACAGTTATTGTGAGGTATGTGTTGGTTTTTGCGTCATAATGATCAAATTATGGGGACCATTCAAGTATATAGGGAACAGTGATATGTATATAAGACTTGTTTGTTGAAAGAACACATGATTAATCTGGGGATTTGTTGTTTTTCAGAATGCCAACACTCCGATGCTACAGTCCAAGCTACCCCACCTCAAGAACTTGGAAATTGGACTCAGCTCATTAGGGTGCTTCGGCTCAAGCTATGACGTCTTTTCTCTGGTTTCTTTTCTTGATGCTTCTCCTGCCCTGGAGTCTTTCATCCTGCGCGTAAGTCACTATCCATATCTCTCGGATCCATCTATGGTATTAATATATTACACTTGGTTATCAGAATATTGACATTAGATGTTGACCCTACACATGTATATGCAGCTAAATCGTGATGCCATGGCACGCTGTCCTGTTGTTGGAGATGATGATGAATGCCCGAGGCGGAAGGTGGACTTGTGGCATAACCACCTCAGGCAGGTGACGATCACGGGCTTCTGTTCAGCCAAAAGCCTGGTTGAGCTCACGGTTCACATCCTCGAGAGCACACACTCGCTCGAGTGCTTGACGCTGGACACAACCTATGGAGGCTACGATAGGAGGATGATGGTCTATGGTATCATTGGCAAATGCCCAAACTCAAGAAAGATTGGCCAATGCTGGCCGATGGGCAAGAGAGCTGTTGAGGAAGCTCATAGAGCTGTGAAGACTGCTGGTAGATGCATAGCGGGGAGAGTTCCCTTGGCTGTTCAATTTGAGGTCCTGGGGCCCTGTAGTCGATGCCATACTGGCAATCAATAGATCAATGTCAGGGTGGCGTATCTTTCTCTAAACTCCAAGGGAATTCCGTCAAGAACGCATGCTAAATCTCGGTGCCAATAAATAGATGTTTTATTATATAATTTACATCTTTGCAATCTACTTATTTGCATGGTTTTTGTATATCTTGAAGTTGCTGATGTACGTGTGCTAAACGATGGTATTATATATGGAGAGTTGGCAACAGTCAGGAGATCAGAATCTCTTCCCATGTCCAGCAATTGTTGGAGAAGGTGTATGGTCTGATTGACCGAATGACTGGTGTCTTGGTGGGACGTGGAACTGGAACAGGTAAATCAAGTCACTTTTGCTTTTTTATAAGCAAAATTGGCATTTTTTTGCTTTCTTTTTGTATTTTCAAAGTATTTTGCCATTGGCGTTAGAAGCAGTTGACCATTTTTTTTTATTATGGTGTTAATTTCGAATAGATATAGAGTTTTCCTCTAGTAGTTGATTTGTAGAAATAATTCCACCATTATGTGGATCACATTCCTGTTGGAGGGATCCGTCATGTTTAGGATTTGTGCATCACCTTGGTCCAGCCGAGCGCCATTTGTGTGAACCAAACGTGGGATCCACCATCAATATGTCAAACACAGAGTGTTCATCCTCAGCTCTGTCGCACGCCGCCCACCACCCGTCACCTCTGTCCTCCATTTAACTACTCCCTGCGAGACCTGAATTTGAAGCTGTATCTCTCTGTGTGTTGGCACCAAATGGAGCGATCCTCCTGTTACTGTCTGCAGCTACCACACGGCTGTCCCGACACCTGAATCATCTTTAACATCTTCCAGTAATCACAACAAACAAGATATTTGTCTGCCCGGATATTCAAAATAAATCTGTGCAGGTGGCTCGTATTACTATCGGCTCAGTTTCAGTTAAGCTAGGGAAGCTACTGCAGTAGGATTTCAATGTCTCATATGTGCAAGTACCTGGGAGATTGCTGTGTAAATAACTTGATCCTACTTCAATTTGACTGCCTTCGGTAGTATGTATAATTGGTTTTGCGAATAAGGTGCTATCAGGTTTTGGGCTGAACAATATCGATGCCATTGTGGTGTCATTACAGGTTGGATACGAGAAACCTGCTTCAGAAATCTTAACAAAATGGCACAAGGATCGAAAAGTGTCTTTGGCACATGAGCACCAGTGCTCCCGGTATTTTTTTTATAAATATTTTTGTGATTTCAAAAAATCTTAAATTAAATGCGCACATACATATAAATATTCTAAAGGTATGGTGTGAATTTCGGATGAAAATATCTTGTATTTTGAGCTATACAAAAAGACGAATTTCTAACAAAAATCTGAAATTTTCATCCCTATACACAACCACAAATTTGTTATTTTTTCCTTAGTTCAAAATACAACGAACTTTGCACGAGTATTCAGAACATGTGTATGTATCCATGAAATAAAAACACGTAAGTATAATTTTAAAATATTATAAAAACTAGGAGCACTACTAGTGCTCGGGTGCACTAAATCTGATCTCCACAAGGATGCACGAAAAAAGTAGCCAAGAACCACAAGAAAGCAAAAATACTACTCCCTCCATCCATAAAAGGATGTCTCAACTTTATCTGAATTTACATTTATCTATAAACTTAAACATATTTAGATACATGCATATTTTGATAAATTAAGACATCCTTATGTGGACGAGGAGTATACTAGTAGTTTTCAACAGTTAAATGCAAGGAAGAAATGCAAGATGGGACGACATGCAGTCCAACTGTCACCACCATGTACCAGTTTACTAGTGCACCAATATCGAATTAGTTCAAACTATGTGTTTCTTGTTCTGAAATCTTGTGCATGTATGTGAGTGATGAACAGGTCGACAAGGAAGCTTTTCTGCATCACACCCACCCAAATTAACACTCCAAATTGTCATCCCTAAAAAAACACTCCAAATTATCATTCTTGAGCGCTGGCCAAATATATATGCTTCCAAATATGGAAGATGATGCGGTTATCTTACCTGTTTCAAGACCATAATTTTGAGTACATATGATCCAGTTTTATTGTATTCTGTTCGAGTCTGTCATATTCAAGAGACCGTATGTAATGTTTGGTTTTATAATGTTAATGTTGACGTGTATAAGTAGATTGCCTAGCCATTTCCATCAGTTCGGACTTTTGGTTCAAGTGGCTAGTGCATGAAGCTTAACATGGTATTAGAGCCCCAGGTCTCGAGTTCAAATTCTGGCTTTCACATGGTTTTCGCAATTAAGCCTAAAAATTGTTGAATTGAGACGCAACGTGCTTACCCACTCAGAGTTGGCAAGGCATGCATTCCTTGTTTGTTCTTGGAAATAACAGAAACGATTCCATGTACATGTAAAAAATATATTTTGTAACCTTTTTGTATATATAGCGTAAAAGCTATTTTTTTTGTTTCCAGATCATTTCTGTGTTTTTCTTGTAAGAATTCCTTGGTATTTATAACATTTTGTGCGCAGGAACGACAGGGATTTAACCTACAGAACACGCCGAATTAGCTAAGCTCCTCGTGATGTCCTAAGAAAATTGTCGGTGAATTTGTAATTAAGCGGAATGAGGGAAACACGATTTCACAAACAATTGCAAGAGATGCATAGTAATGGATAAACGGAGCTCATATAGTCAGAGCTGGGACATTTTTTTTTTACATATATTCATGAGATCTTCTTGTCTTCTTCGATTGCTCAGAACCATAGGTACTGATGCACTGCTATGAAGCACCGAAGGAAGCTGGCTGAGGCTCACGCATGAAGAAGGTGGTCTAGTGGCGGCGGCGCGACCATCTTCTGCTGATCCTGGTACTGGTAGCGGCGGCGGAGAGCGGCGTGGCCGGGGTCTGAGTCGTCGTTGCAGCAGTAGCAGAGCAGGCCGTGGCGGATTCTGCAGCGGCCGTGGAGGAAGCCATAGTGCTTGCAGCAGCGCATGCACCTGCCGGTCTTGGTGCACTTGTACATGCACAGCGACGCTTTGATGTCGCATTGCAGCTTTGCCCCAACCTCTTCCACCATCTCAGCTGCATACCCAAACACAATCACGTAAGATTCAGGCAAATTTTAAACCAAATGGGCACATATGTCCGTAGCAAAGTTCATGCACCTAGGAATTGATGAATCAGTGATTTGACTTACAGGAAATGATGAGAAGGATGGCCAGGAACAATGCCAATGGGGCAGGCTTCTTCTTCTTGCCCATCTCCATTGCTAACTTCTTAATTATATGAGTGATTTGATTAATGGTTTTGGATGCGTAGGTTGGGTGGTATTTATACACCAGGAGTAGTAGGAGGCGGAGAGCGTACACGTAGGACAAGGTAGATTGTTGAGCCCGTCCATCCAGTCGGTTCAGAATTCTTCAGATCTGGAACGCCAAAGATAGGACACTGAGCAAGCTTAAGAATTAAGCTTGCCCTTCTTTGCAGCCCAAGGTGTATGTATGTGCCAAACCGGCAATGTCACTTCCACAAGCCTGAACAAACACATGCTTATAGACACTATCTGCACCATGTTTCTACTTTAGATAGCGTCATGCACGATAGAGTTATTCAGATTTAGAATGCCTAAGAAGGGACACTGAACATGTTGGGTAATGCTTCAGGGTTAAGTGTATCCTTCTTTGTTGTCCAAAGACACGCAGCTATCCAAATTCTGCGCAAAAACTGGCGATGAAACCCACAAGTAGGAAGATTAGAAGAGTCCATCCATATATCACATGTGGTAGGCAACGAATAGCGGCGCTATAGCGTTTTTGCGAGTTGAACGCTACACTATGCATTCTAGGCACATTATGACGCTACGCGCGCTAAATACGCGCTATTTCACGCTATTTGGCGTTATTCACTATTCCGCATATCACACTATTTTGCAGAGTAGGTTTTTAGTAGCTCATTCCACATTTTAACCCACTTGCGTATCCTAAATTTCTAATCCAGACAACCCTAGACTAAGAAACTCAGATCGCGCACTCCCCAACTCCTTGTCACCTGCTCTGCCCGGTAGGCGACGGCGTGACGGCGCAGTTCCGCCCTCCCTTCTCCTCTGTCAATCGGTGGTCAGTGGCCACGTCTAGCTTCACCTTCACGCCTTCACCCTGTGCCTCCGTTTCCCTCCTTCAATCTTTCTAGTTCGGGGCAATGTGAATGTGAACTATGGTTTGTGATTTTGAGACTGTCATATCAAGTTATGAACTATGTGAACTATCTCTAGTTGATGTTTTGGCTGCAAAATATCATATCCGAGATTTTATAGCTGCAGAGTGCTATATCTATTATTATATATATGTTGAAATCCTGAATTTTCATTTTTTTTTTGTTAAAGCTATTTTGAAAAATAGCACCTTATAGCATTTGTAGCGTTTTTCTGAAGCCCACGCTATTTGTGTTAGCACGCTATTTTTTCATTAGGTAGGATTGCATTGCATACGCGGTTAAATAAAGGCATGGACCTGTCAATAGTTTGCAACACATTTTTTGAGAGTTTATCTAGTGTAATAAAAGAACAATTGACAATTTAACAACGCTCTAACAGATAATCCAACGACACCTGTTGTTATGAACTGAACGACATACAATTTGAATCTTTTTATGGGAGCCGCAGAGTAAAAGGTACTCTAGATGAAAGTAGCACACGTAACAAAGACTTGTAAGTTTCGGCAAGGCGGCACGCCGTGCTCCGTGGGTTACCTTTTTTTGTAACTGATAGCTGGGTTTAGTAATTATGAGTGTATGCTGGAGTGTTAGAAGAGCGACATTTGATTGAACTTCTTGGGCCAAGCTTGTCAGGTGTGACCTGAATCGCTGATAGTTTGCCGCTTCTCTGTTGTGGTGGAGCTGTGTCATGAAGTCGTAGTAAAGTTTCATTTTTTTTCAAGACCGGTATGTACTGAAAGGGGAAAAAAAAAGTATTGGATATAAGCAAACAGTGACTGACCTATGTTGAGGCAAAACCGGGCAATGGCCCGCCCAGCCCAAGAAATTTTAGCCCATATGCTTGTTAAATTTAGCCCACTAATACCCCATTTTACCCATCTTTGTATTGGCCCGCCCAACATTTTGGGCCTAGTTCCACCGCTAAGCAAGGTGAGCCAGACAATATAAACGCTGATATTAACCAAATTGCTCTATGTTTAGAACACATATTAGTTTGTAGTTTTAATAGATATATCTATGTTGAGTTACATAGTGGATAAGGCTAGTTGTTCTATTTTACGTTGCTACTAACATGCAGAGTTGGCTACTGCGGTTGCACATTAGTGGGATGTGTTCCTACTGGATTATCATTTGTCAGTGGGTATTCACTCTTCAGGAACAAAGCAAAACTATGAGACGGATACAAAAGGCATATCAGAGATCTCTGGAAAACGAATCACTCGAAAAGCTGCATCTTACACATGCACGAAAGAATATAAATGAAATTAATATAAGCTTGTCGCAAAAGATTATACAAAATTAGCACATCACAATCAACCAGCCAGGAAAAATACTACCAATCTAGCTAATGACATGGGGCCAAAACAACTAAGCTTTTTTCCATTAACATCCGTACATTCTGACATTTCACCCTAGCTAAAGTTCTACAGGAAGTAGTTAAGCAATCAGGACTTTGGCATTTACGTTCCCTCTTGCAGTTCTTGCAGTTCCGGTACACCCAAATCCTCACGGACTGCAAGACATGGAATTTAAAATTGACCATGCAAAAGGGAAAAATGAGATCAGTTTGCAACGTCTGATAATATTCATGTCAGAAATTCTACGGAACTTCTGATATTTGTACTGAGAGAGAGAGAGAGCAGGAAGAGTAAATTTTTTACCACGACCTTGAGAAATATACAATACCTGACTTCACCTCTCAAATCTTGCTATTACTTATTTCTTCCTTGAAGCCTGTGGACGTCGATGTCGTCGGTGCACCTCGCAGATGGCCGCCAATGCCATCTTGCACGCCGATTGCCGCCGTCGCCATTTGGCCTCGCCGAGAGACGCACCTCCTACGCCTTCACAGCGAGCGTGCCGCCATGACACACTCGATGCCGCATGTTCGCCGCCGGTGCCGCACCTCGCCAGTGGCTCGCCTCCATGTTCGCCACTGGCCGGTGCCGCAGCTCGCCGGTGACTCCCTCCATGTTGCCGCCGATGACGCACCTTGTCGACGACTCGGACATGGACGATGAAATCTTCATGGCAATGGCCTTCGCACCTTGGCCATCACCTCCTTGCCGCCGGTGGCGCAACTTACCGGGCAGCATGCCTTTCTCCATTGCTCGTGACGCAGCTCGACGACGATGGAGAGCGGACCTCGACAAACGAGGCTCTGATACCAAATGACATCTTTATCTTTTTTATCTTTTTTTTTTCAAGTCTACGGGTGCTGCATATACAATCCACAAATTGTGCTACATGTGGGAGCTGCACCTTGCAGCCCCTCTTCTTCTTCCTCACAATCTCTCAATCTCACTTGTATCTCACAAACACACACGCATACACCAAGGAAGAGCACACAAAGGCTTTGCCCAGACTACCTCCCTGGTACCACCGTGGCTACATTTTCCTCTCTTCTCATATATTTAACCAAACTGATTACAGTGCTTAAATAGGACACAACGCACGCACACATGCCAGGCACAACGGCCTGATCCTATACTCACTCGATCACTCCCCACTACCGAGTGCATGCACACAGACGTGAGGCACTACCAAGTCAATGCTGATCACTAGAAGCTAACACATGCCAGAACTAACGACTACTACTTCTCTCTGAACGTCTACCACATGACTCGGCCAAACGCAACTAACACTGACACATCAGCTTGCATGTACCCATGTATGTACTTGTCGCAGCCTACGTGCTATCTTTGGTCTAATACATGCATGAACTAAAATTAGACACTAACTAACAAGATTAACACAAGTGACAGAATTTTGATACCAAATGACAGAATTTGCCCAAGATACAACACACACAAATATATAGTTGAGAAGATGTAAACAACACATGGAGATTTTCGCAGCACACACACTTGTGCTTTTCTCTGTATTTCTCTGAACTCCTCAACTCAACTCAGCTGGTTACAGTGGCTTATATAGCCAAACTCACACGGCTAATGCGCAGCCACTAACCCACTAACGTCATGCACAAACACTAACACATGCTGACCTATTCTTAAGCCCGCAGCCACACGACTCGGCCACTCGACCCACTAGCTAGGCCAGATGCATGCAGCTACATTGAAGGAGTCACACGCATGCACCTCCTCTAAACTAACTTGATCACTCCTAAAGCTAGTTTTCCGCTGGGCGCACATACATGATTATCCTATCAGCTACTATCTACATCAACTTATTCTTGGCTACGCAAGACCATTAGCTTGTCTACACACGCATGATCACAGCTTTGTGCGTGCAGACCAACGCAGCTTCTGGCCTTGACTCGATTAACACAAAATAAACATGATCAAACTCTAAACTTAGTACTAATAACAAGATTTGTTCGAACATTACTACATACCTGTAGGCGATGAATGGAGTTAGCACGCCATAACTCTGAACTTACGCAGATGTGTTCTTCTAGTACTGAAAAGGAAAATCATTATGAGCCTCAATTAACAACAGTATATCTGGGAAGCAATATTAAGACATTGAAGTTCAGGAAATGATTCCTGCATGTGGCTAAGAGCTATATTTTCCTACACCTTCCGCAGGGAAGAATGCTTTTTGCAGGGAAATCTGCACTTGTATTACTAATTTTTTCGGTTGAATAGCTTCTATGCTACATCGTTGAGATGAATTGGAGAGAGAACGATGCAGTTGGCTAGAATAGCTTGCATGCAACGTATCTGCATGTGGAAATAGCGAAGGACCGAAGTCGGGATAAAACGGTCGTAACGGGCGTTGAGGTTACACTGGGACGGGTAGTTATGTACTCCGTTAGGTGGGACCCAATCAGCTGCATTGCCATCGAGTCAATCTGTGTGGACCGTGAACCGTGCGCCGCGCTCTGCTTCTTGTCCGACGGGCGGTGGCGGTGGAGGTTTCTGTCTAGGTGGCGGCAGTGGAGCTTCTTTCTTGGCGGTGCCTGGGGAGAAGGTTTCACAGTGGTGAATCTGATTAGTCATTTCGTAGCCCTAGTCCTGCTCCTCACCGTCTCAATTTGATGGATCTCTCCACTCTGATTTCCGCAATTTGAAACAGGGGATCGTTGCGTGTGGGCTGAATGAACGAGATGGAGCGACGAGAGACAACCTCATATCGGTAATGTCCCTATCTTAGCTGATTTCGATTGCGATTTGGGCTTCAACATGGTGTAGCTCACTCGCACTGCCCGCCATTGACAAACATGGGGGACAACCGGACAGTGCGCGGACCTTCGAAATCATAGTGGAATTCTTTCCTATGAAGGCCAGGCTGGGTGATGGTAGCGTGAGAAACTTAGAGAGAGATACAATCTTAAAATGGGCGGTTGAATTTTCAGAGATTGATCATCAAGACCTACAAAGGAGAAGGCAGTGAACAATTGGGTGACGAAAATTGAGGAGAGTATAGTTTGGGGTCCAGAGCAAGAATTGTCACTGTTACGCTTTGACAATTCGAAGAGCGTGTATGTAAGAATTGAAGATGGAGAAGATTTGGTTTCTAATATTGATCGTCAATATGGTTGGACAAGCAAACATGCAACATTTTATGCAGAGCTTGTTGATCTGAAATCCGACTCAAAAGTTAAATATGTGGTCTCTAAGTTGGCTACAATATTGCAGATGATGAATGGGTTTTTCAAAGGCAGATTATGCTCATATTTACTGAAGTGACAGTTATATGTGATGCAACTGCACAAGAGGGGTGTCATGGTGCTACAAAGGTAGCTACAGTTGATTGGAATGCAGTAGAACTACAAAAACGTACTGATTTAATCATTGCACCAAAGAGTGACATTGAGATGGAAAAAATATTTGGCGTTCCTAGATGATAAAGATAAGGAGAAAAATAGGAATGAAACTGAGATGCCTGCTGATGCAAACAGAAAATGAGTCAGACCATAAATAAGAGTTGACTGTGTTTAGCAGATTTTTAATAGACCGCAACTCCCTTTTAAGGTTAGATATCTCCTCCGATGTTCTGATAACAAAGAGAGTATTTTTTAGAAATGGCGCTCCAAAGTTATGAAGTGGTTGTATAGAGGAAGAACACACGAGCATGAAGTAACATAAGAAATGATTTGAGACCGTACATCACCATAGAAGGACAAGAAAATTAAGCGAACACAACTCAGTTAAAATAGTAGAACTGTTACTAAGAAATAGATATATCCTTGTTCTCAGATCTTTATTGGAAATTTGTGATTGAGTAGTTCTTACAATATACATGTTAAATTTAAGGTCAATGACAAGAAATGTTTCAAGAGGTGTAGCTACTTTTATTGACCGTGCAACACTTGAGACCAAAATATTAGCCGTAAAAAAGGCTAGGGAAGGCTCGAAGGCTCACGAAGGCGAGAGCTCCCGCTAACGCTCCCCACCAACCCAACCCAACCCTAACGGATGGCCACTCCGGCCGTCGTGTCCTAGGTGCATTAACTTTGACCTAAGCCCAATTAACTTCGTCCGAAGAATCCGTGGAGCAGCCATGGAGGGCAAAATTAGGAGAAAGTACAATGCGGTTCAGATAGATAGCTGGCTACAAGAGATAAATGTTTATTTTAATTTGCTGAAGGAGTGAGAATAGGAGAGAGAAGATAAGCGGGAAACCCATCTCTACCACGTGATCATAGGCATTTTGTATGAGTCAAAGGTGAATCATGTATTGATAAAGTATTAAATTTATATAACTAACTATTATACATGTTAGCTATAAATTAAATTAAATAAATGCGGCATCTTGCTTATAAGCGACAACCGGTTATACTATTGAACTACTAGCTCATGCTTTCTGCTTTCCGGGACGGCTTCTCCGGTTACCATTTCCGGGAATGGCATTCATGAGGCCGCGTTTTGCCTTTGCGTGTGTATGGATTAGTTTACTTGAGGTCCTTTCTAGGTAGTTTTTCTTAACAAAGGGGTTCTAGATTCTGGTGGAGCTTCACTGAAAGAACATGTGGCATGTACAAATTGCAAGAAGGCCTTTTACCTAACTCACCCTAAAAAAACCTAGGGATCCTTTGATTCAAAGGATTTGCATAGGAATTGTGTAGGATTTGGTTCCTATGGGAAAATTTCCTATACATGTTGTTTGATTCATATGAACATATTCTATAGGAAAAAATCCTATAGGAATCTTGTAGTGTAATTCCTATAGGAAAAAAGCAGTAGCTCATGCCTCATGGAAAAATTCCTTTGCTACAATCAAACAAACTTCATCTTCCTATAGGATTCAATTAGACATGTCATTCCAATCCTAAACCTTTCCTATTCCTATGCTTTTCTATCCTTTAAATCAAAGGAGCCCCTACTATTTGAATATAAGGCCTTCTCATGTACAAAAAAATACCGCAGCAAAGTGCTGGTAGTACGTTAAATAAGGAGTTTTTTATCGGCCGGCGGCTGATTTCCATGATGAGAGCATCCAACTAAGAAATATAAGTGATTCATACATTACTCCGGTGTCAAAAAAGCTTGGTCTTGTTCATGTCAATGACTTCAGGCCTATCTCGTTGATCAATGTGTGTGTCAAGTTTCACACAAAGTTAGCTGCAAATAGGCTAAAAGATAAGATTTTGACATGCATTCATAGGAATCATTATGGTTTTCTTAGAGACAGAACAATTCAAGACTGTTTGGCATGGGCGATCGAATACATATATCTTTGTCAAGTGTCAAAAAAAAACCATCATTATCTTGAAGCTGGATTTTGTAAAAGCATTTGATACTATTGAACATGAGACCATCATTCAAGTGATGAGATTTAAAGAGTTCAATAGGAAATGGCTAAGTTGGGCAAAAAATATTCTTTCCACTGGCACTTCTTCTATCCTACTTAATGGGATTCCTGGCAAGCAGTTTGAATGTAAGCGTGGGGTTAGCCAAGGTGATCCAATCTCACCACTTTTTTATATCTTTGGATCATACCTGCTCCAATCTGTTGTCAATGATATGGTCATACAAGGTTCACTGTCATTGCCAATTATAACTAATGATGCAGATTTTCCTATAATCCAGTATGGTGATGATACTTTGTTAATATTATCGGCGGACAAGGATCAATTATTTAACGGCAGCTTACCTACTCCACAACCAAAATTTGTTTACAATCATCCTCAGCTTCTCTAGCTTTTCCAAAACAGAAAATCTCACTTTTATAAAAATTAATTTTTAAATCGGATAGGCATAGAATGAGTTTCATGTATACTGCCTTGTCCAAATCATGTTCAAACCGGATGTAGTTATCCTTGTTACCTGCATTTTTTTGAACCGCCCTGTTACCTGTATTGTTTACAGATAGAGGGGCCGTTTAATTAGCATGCAGAATCTTCAAGGCGAGGAACGAACAAGCGCAAGCGACAGCTCGAGACATACTTGTGCTAGTTGCCGTTAATGTAGCATGTGATTGGGAGAGATCACCCTCCATTAGTCCATTGCCGACTTGCCGTTGTCAAGTAGAGAAGACCCGATCATTATCATAATATCATCGCTCAGTGCGGAAACACAGGTTTCAGAACTGGAAAGTCCTTGCAGTTCTAGCTTACGTGGATTAGGAAAAGCTTGTTTCCTTTTTCCGACAGCCAGAGAACATCAGGTAGTGCTGCAAGATCGAGGCAACGACCTTTTGTTCGTTCCTGCGATGGTTCATTATTTGGTACGTACAAATCGTAGAAAAAAAAGACAGCAGCAAAACGAGAGCGATGTAGTACTACTGCGCATGTTGCTTATGGAGTCGCTTTGATAACTCTCGCGATGTTCATCATCCACTGCAGTTCCAAAGTGATATAAGCATGCGACGCAATGTGTGTGAACTTGTATGCTGTGTCTAACATTTTCCTGAGCTGACCGCCGACGTTTCACCACTCCGAAAACTGGAGCAAGTTATCCAGTCGGCAATGATCGCCAGTGCAACCACCGAGAACAAAAGCGTCTATGTTGTTTTCTAGTATTCCGTCAAATCGGAGAGGTATTGCCCTCAAGAAGCTGGCAACTGGGAAGTCCACACGCCTGTGAACGTCTCTCGCAGCTAATTGCAATTTTCTAAGAAGCTACTGCTACCTAGTTGCGAGTTTTGACATCAAATGTGCTACCAGCCGTAAGACTTTGATCAAGTCCATGTCTAGATACCGAGAAATCGTATCTTCCAGACGTAAGTCGTAACCGATCTCCAAAGGGAGTATCAAATGCAGCCTACAAAATGATCAGTAAACTGCATGTGGTCATGTGAACTGCATCACCAACATGTCGCTGGTACGTACTCGGTGCTCCCTCCGTCGGACGGATGGAGAGTAGATACGAACCGTAAAATACCCATAGTGGTCAGCCTTTTGAGTTTCCAGATACTCGCATAAGAGCATCTCCAACAGGCGCGCTATATAGGCCGCGCGGCATAAAAACGTCCGATATAGCGCGCGCGGGAGAGAATGTGGCGCTCCAGCAGGCGCGGTAAACGGCGCGGCGCTGTAAAATTTTTAGAGCGCGCGGCGTTTTGCACAATCCGGAGCGGCATATCTGGCGCGTCGGCTACAGCGCGCGGCATCGCTCGTCCAAGCGCGAAAAATACAACGGCTGGAAAATTCCTCCCCCCGCGCCCGCGCCCTCATTTCCCCACCTACCGCCGGCGCGAAATCCAGCCGCCGCCGGTCGACTCCGCCGTCGCCCCCGCTTCTGCGCGCCACCGCGTCGTAGATCCGCGTCGCCCGCACCTCCTCCTGGCAGCGGCGGACGCTCCGCCGCACTGTGTCGCTCGCGCGGCCGCCAGCGACGAGTTGTAGTCGGCGGTCATTCTCCGCGGCCCCCTTCGCGCCGGCGTCGCGTTCTTCTCCGCGCAGGCGTAGACATGTCGTCCTCGTCGTCCTCGAGCTTGCTAGCAACATGGCGCGCCCATGGTGCTCGCCCATTTGCTCGCAAGGTATGAACCTCCGCCGGCCGGCCTCTATTACTCGCCAATTAGCTACAATAGTTCATAGTGAAGTAATTCATACATATGTTTGTAGAGTTCATCATATGATTCATCGGATGACGAGTTCGACCAAGAAGAAGAGGAGAACATATCGATACTATTAGCATACCGCGCCGTTAAGAGGCCAAAATTTGGTGGATCGGTGTTCGGTAGACAGAAGTTGTGAAGAGAAAGGATTGAAGGGCATGAGAAGTTGATGCGGTCGTATTTCAATGAGAATCCTATTTTCCCCGAAAGCTATTTTCGGCGGCGTTTCCGGATGAGTCTCAACTTGTTCAGGCATATTGCAACGGAGGTCACCAAATATGATCGTTTCTTTGAGCAAAGGAGGAATGCCGCCGGAGAACTTGGTCATAGCACATATCAAAAGGTGACCGCCGCCTTGCGTATGTTGGCATATGGTATACCGGCGGATCTTATTGATGATCATTTGGCCATGGGAGAGAGCACTTCTATCTTGTGTGTGAAGCGCTTTGTCGTTGCAATTGTCAATGTCTTTGGCTCCACATACTTGAGAGCCCCCAATGCTCAAGACACGGCAAGGCTTTTGGAGATCAACACCAACCGGGGGTTTCCCGGTATGCTTGGTTCCATTGATTGTATGCATTGGAGTTGGAAGAATTGTCCAGCGGCATGGCATGGACAATTCAAAGGCTACAAGAAGGATGCCACCATAGTACTTGAAGCGGTGGCCGACCAAGAGACTTGGATATGGCATGCTTTCTTTGGAATGCCCGGATCTTGCAATGACATCAATGTTCTTCAACGGTCACCACTAATGACAAGACTCGCAATGCGGGAAGGTCCATTGGTGGAGTTTGAAGCAAATGGCCACAAGTACAACTATGGCTACTTCCTCGCCGACGGAATATATCCAAGGTGGCAAACATTTGTGAAGCCAATTATTCAACCAAAAGGTAAGAAGCAAACCCAATTCCATAATGCACAAGCGGCGGCTAGGAAAGATGTAGAGAGAGCATTTGGGATTTTGCAAGCCCAATTTGCCATTGTTAGAGGACCGGCTAGATTTTGGGATCAAGAATGCCTTTGGTATATCATGACCGCGTGTGTAATCATGCACAACATGATTATAGAGGATGATCGCGGAAAAGATGTGGATCATACCCACTACGACTTGATGGGGGTTCCCGTGCAAGTGAGGAGGTCCGCACATAGGATTGCCCGATTCATTGCCTCATACCATGCCATTCGGTGCAACGACACACATGATGAGCTTCAAAAAGATCTCATGGAAGAATGGTGGAATTGGAATGGACAACAATAGTTGCATATTTGTTGTATTTGTTTGAAAACTATGTGTTGTATTGTATCAAAATCATGTTGTATTGTTGTATGTTGGACGTGTTGTATTTGGTGTGAAGTATTGTTGTGAACAATGTATTGTATTTCGATGGTACAATTTATTATGTGAATTTTTATGTATTGTTTGATCTTGTTGGATGCATACTTGTGTGTGTTTCTTGTTTGCGCCGCGCTCGCGCGCTGCAAAATGGCGCGTCCGGCGGAGGTGCTATTTTACCGCGCCAACGCGCGCTGCAAAATGGCGCGTCCGGCGGGGGAGAAATCGCTCCGATGCGCGACAACGGTTTACAGCGCGCACAATCTGAAGTTTAGCGCGCCGCGATATAGCGCGCCTGCTGGAGATGCTCTAATAAGGACACTGATCGCTTTAGCTTTGCGAAACTACTATTGGCATGATCCTGTTGGATTTTGCCAGTACTTCCCATGTTGACCGCAAAGACCTGCACATGTGAGGTGCCAATAGTGGTCAAATAATAACCAACACGTGGAAACGTTTCCCCTATTTTTATGCCTCAGACTTGGATTTGACAATCCTTTTTATTAACTTCTATTAACTTAGCCCAACTGAAAACAATTTTACTTCTTTTTACCTGCTATACATAGTTGTAACTTTGTGATAGATTTATCTCATCTAAACTTTATTGTCACAATCTACCCCTTGGCTATGGCATCGAAGCTTTCCAGCTACTTGGTGAATTTCCAGTCCTCGCATATAAGGAAGGATCACGTTAGCTTTTTGTAGCTACTTATTTGGCATCTTCCTATTTGATTTTGACAGAATTCCCATTTTGACCACAAAGACCTGGACATCCATGTCTGGTGGCAAGTAAGTAAACAACCAACCGGCTAGTAGTGATGGTTTTGCCTCGACTTTTATTTGACAAGCCTATGTTATTAACTTGGCCAAAGCACGAGGGACACGGCGTTTCCGTGTGGGAACTGGTACTGCCTTGTCCAATCATAGAATTATCTCATTTAAAGTTCATTGTCACAATCTACCCCTTGGCTATGGCATCAAACCTTTCCCCGTCTTATTGCTTTTACTAACTAGAAACCTATATCCATTTGTTAGGGCGATCATGATAGTTGACTGGCCAGACAACTGGCGCTCATATTTGTTGGGACACATTGGATGATGTTAAATTCTCGCAAATCTCATAAACTTTGGTCAAGTCCTTCGAAAGTTGTGTAAATTCCATTGAACATGTGCGGTTAGCTACGCCACACAACGCTTGGGCCATAGTGGATACACCCCTAACGAAAAATCTTGAGCTGTACACATCCGCAGCACATTGTACGCCTAATCAGTTTGGGAAAAGTAATAAAATGGCATAAAAGTCTAGAAAGTGGAAATAGCTACCAAGACAAGAAGCTCTTCTAAGATAAGCAAAAAATTCTGTCTACAATTTCAAATATCTGAAGAATATACTCTCTCCGATTCGTAATAAGTGTCAGGGTTTAAATATCTTTTCTTTTAAAGAGTTAACCATGAAGCCCGAGAGCCAAAATCTCACTCTCGGTAAATGTCATCATACGGTCAACTAAGAGGTAACATGTCAAATAAGTTTTAATAGTGTAAACGTTTTCATTGTCACAAGGTCAAAATTAGACCGTATGAAACATAATTTACTCAAAAATTGAAAAAAAACTTGCACATAGCTATTTGTCAGCGGGTCACACTAGGACCAAGAAAGCCATGATGTGCGGGACGCCATAGTAGTTCCTTAGCATGAATCTCGAGCGATGATGTTACCGACAGACTGAGTAATTAAAAATATGAACAATGCAAGAAAAAACCCTAGGGATAACAATAAGTCAATGAGAAATCCTTTTTGTTGAGAATAGTGGTGAAAGACTACCCCAAATCACTCTCGAGGTCATAACAAAGGAAGCTCGCCTCAAACACTTAGTTTTCATTGTCAACTCGATTATTTTTTTTCTTATTTTTTAACGGATGTTTTGATGAAATTTCGCAAAAAAAAGTCAATTAGCTATTTGTCGCAAGATCAGAGTTTCAATCACTCTAATGCTACTAGAGACGACAACAGATAGCTTAACTAACTGAGATTAGCATACCATGCTTCACAATGTGATCAAGCTTAATTAACCTGGCGCTCCAAGCCTCCAAAACCAGCATATACCGGTTGCACATACACTCTGCGAATTGTGCCGCGACAGTGTTCAAAATTAGAGAGTATGAAACATAATTTACTCTAAAAATGAAAAAAAAACTTGCACAAAACTACTCCCTCCGTTCTTTTTTAATTGACTCGAATTTAGTACAAGTTTGTACTAAATCCGAGTCAATTAAAAAGGAACGGAGGGAGTATTTGTCAATGGGTCACACTAGGGTCACGCCATAGTAGTTCCTTAGCATGACTCTCGAGCGATGAACCAAATAATTAAAAGGATGAACAACGCAAGAAAAAAACCCTAGGGATAACAATAAGTCAATGAGAAATCCATTTGTTAAGAAAAGTGGTGAAAGACTACCCCCAAATCATCCCCGAGGTCATGACAAAGGAAGCTTGGCTCAAAACCTAGTTTCCATTGTCAACTCGTTTATATATTTTATTAATTTTGTGGATGTTTGTACTTCCGATGATGATTATTAATAGATTGATGGAATTTTGGCAAAAAAAAACTCGATTAGCTATTTGTCGCAAGCTCAAAGTTTCAATCACTCTAATACTACTAGAGACAACAATAGACAGCTTAACAAACTAAGATTAGCCTACCATGCTTCACAATGCGATCTAGCTTAATTGACCTTGTGCTACAAGCCTCCAAAACCAGCATATACCCAGTAGTGGAGGTAGAATCGAATTTTCGGTGTGGCGGAATGAATATGTGCTAAGCAAAATTAATTGGCCTATGCAAATCTACACATACATACTATACAAATATAAATTTAGGTGTGGCATCAGCCAGATCTTGCCAGATAGCTAGCTCCGCCACTGCATATACCTATGAATACCCCCAAACATAAGGCCATGATATCCCTCACTATGCTCACTAGTTGGACTATTTAGAACGAAACAAATGCATAGGTCTTCTGCAACAAATTTGTCCCAACAACAATTCTTATCAAGGCCATCAAGGAGGAGGCAAACCGTTGGATTACCACGGGCGCAAAATATTTAAGTTTTATATAATATTAGAAAAGTAGTTTCCATGGGATAACTTTTCGTTTGCTTTGTACTTTGTCTTATCAATACACTTCTTAATTAATGAATGGTGATAAATCTTTTGCTCCTTTAAAGAAAATGATCGCTAATGCATGTAGCTTGTGCATCCAGAGTAATTGTGCAACCGGTGCACCGAGTTCCGTTGATGTTGGCGCACCGGTTGCACATACACTCTGTATATACCCCATGTAAATTCTGCCGCAACCGTGGTACATTCCGTCTCATGTTTCCCGAATTTAGAGATCGAGCTCGCAGTATCTGCGTCTCCAATTGAGTGATCAAAAGACTACTTCAACTCTGCTAGTGCAAACAAACGTTAGCTAGCTAATTAATGGAGAGACCTTTTGACTTCGTCAGGAGTTTGCTTTGAGGTTTGCTCGACGATTAGCTGGGACATTCGTTTGACCTGCGTTGGGTATCTGAAAGTGATCGTTTGCTCCTCCTCAACATATCGGATTAGTCACGGTAGTCATCCTCATATAGCTGCACTGATTAGAGATGGAGAGACCATTTCGCGTGCAGAATCTTACGTGGGGAGGAATTGACAAGCGCAAGCGACGGCTCAAAGACAAGGGTGCTAGCTACTTGATGTTAATATGGCATCTGATCGCGAGAGATCATCCCCCGTTGCCTTTGCCGAGCAGATGACGCTGCAACCCCGGCCTTTATCATCGATCCCTCAGTGTGAAAAGGCCTTAGATTCCAAGGTTCCATAGGCTAACTAATTTTCCTTGAGTCCTTTGCAATTCTAGCTTTGGTGGATTAGGGAAAGCTGGTTTCCTTTTCCGACAGCGGGTAGTGCTCAGAGATCGACGCGACGACCTTCTGCTTGTTCCTGTGATCGATCATCGCGCCGTACAAACATGGTACGTAGAGTGACAACTTCTGTGGTCTGTCTAGCTTGGCACTGTTCTCAGCCGACTTCTCACCGTTCCAAGTCGGCAACGACGATGAGCAGCACTGCAATCACTGTGGTGGTCGCTGACCACCACTTCTGATCCGGTGCTTCTCCCTTTAAATTTTTTGGGCGCGCCAAACACAACAACGGTAGAGATCTTTTCATACATGTTCGTAAGCGGGACACGGTCGCAATTTTAGTGTAGGTCCACGTCCGTACAACTCTGTATAGGTCCATATATATAGATTCCGTTGTGTTGTACCTCGTTTTTTTACGTATCTACGGTCGTGCGTGCCGAAATAGAAAGGTTCTATAAAGATCTTGCTCACGTGATCTATTTTCTTTTTCTTACACGGCATAGTGCATACACATACTATCAATACAGACGGTTATACATGGGCTGGATATGGGTTTTGGCGGACAAAAAAAATCAACTATGATCCTTCAACTTCATTTAGGGGGAGCACCGAAGTGGCCCTCGCTGACCACAACAACTTCTGTTTTCAATTCTTCCGTGACTCAAATCGGAGAGGTAGACCTCAACAAGCTGGAGTACGGATCGGAGAAGTCCACGCCTGCGAACGTATGTCACTCGAACCATATGCAGTTTTTCTATTTGCCTCCCGCTCCCGATCGGAGCTAGTCGCAATTTGCAAGGCTACCTACTTGTGTGCTCTGACGTCGGAGTGTGCGCTCGACGAGACTTTGATCAAGTCCATGCCAAGGTACCGACCGAGAGATCGTATATGCAGCCCGCCTAATCGAGCTCCAAAACCAGCAAGAAGATATCGCGTATTCGGATGTGTTTAGTCAAATGCATGCTAGCCACAGCTGGTTAATTAGTACTCCCTGGGTATAAGCTCTAAACACTAGAACATATCAAGTACATGCGATGCTAAATAAATCTGCGACACTTATTTTAAAATGGAGGTAGTACGTATCTACTATCTAGGGCGTAGGTGCAAGTGCAAACCCCACCAAAGCTTGCATCTATAACACATTGTGGTTGCCAACTTGCCGAAAGAGTTCGAGAGAGCTGTAAAATATTTTCTAGAGAAAAGTCTTCTGCTATCTTGGTGAATTTCCAGCAACTCGCATATAAGGAAGGATCATTAGCTTTCGGTAGCTACTTATTTGGCATATTTCTATTGGATTTGACAGAATTCTCATTTTAATCACAAAGACCTGGACATACATGTGTGGTGGCAAGTAAGTAAACAACCAACCGGCCGGTAGTGATGGTTTTGCCTCGACTTTTATTTGACGAACCCATTTTACTAACTTGGCCAAAGCAAGAGGGACATGGCGTTTTCGTGTGGAAAGTGATGCTTTGTCTTGCATCGGTTATATGTTAGCCAAATGCAATGGTTACATAGAGAGATTAAGAGGGGAGGGCTCATTTCATCCCGCCTGAATAGTAAAATAAAAATAACAATGAAATTAAAAATATGATTTTTTGTAAATAAATGTACATGAACATGTGTTTTAGCAGCACGCCAAAAATCTCTAAGAAAAGATATATGTAATGGTTTGTGCAAAAAGGAAAAATGTAAGTGTTGTAAACAACAAATCTGAATGCTCTAATCAGACGCCAAATGTTTTTATGGACTACCACACATGTCAGTGAAAAATGTTGCACGTTGTTAGAGAACATTCTCATATTCGTCATTAAAAAATCAGATCTTTTAAATTTGTTTACTATTTTTCCAAAAAAAAAATGTAGCATAAACATAGGAGCTCGGATTCAAATGTGATTTTTCCAAGTAAGATTAATTGGTTTGTACTTTCTAATTATGGCGTTGTGTAGATTTACATAATTCAGAACTCATGCCCCATTGTACCCCTTAGTAACGGCATAGTGACATCATGACATATCCCACATTGTTTTTCTTACTAACTGAAAACATTGACCCGTTTGTTCGTACGAAGTGATAGTTGTTTAGGCACAGCACTTTGGCTCATATTTGTTAGGGACATGCTGAATTATACTCCCTCCGTTTCTAGATATAAGGTATATAGTTTTTGGCATAGAAATTAAGAAACACACGTGGAGAGAAAACTACACAAGGTTTTGGCGGGGTTGATCCTGAAGAATTCACATGAGAAAATATATGAGTTTTCAAACGATAAGGAAACACAAGCCAATCCCTAAAAAAAATATCCACATAGGTTGTCCAACGTAATATATCTTATATTTTGGAGTCTTTTCTCAAAAACTATAAACCTTATATCTAGAAACAGAGGGAGTATTAAAGTTCATTGCATCCAACCAATTTTTTAAAAGTTGTGTAAATTTCTCCGAATATGTGTAGTTGACTTGACCAGGCTGTGTCATTTCAGATACAATGGCCAATGGGGTTGAGTTGTCCACCTAATAAGTTCAAGGGAAAACTAGGACGTGAAACATGGCAAAGGACAGCTCAAATGACCAAATGAGGCAATCCTTAATAATTAGGATGAGTTATAGTTTTTCTTATCCAACAAGTAGAACCGAGGTGCACAAGCAAGTAAAACCGAGTAGTACAAAAGAGTGCATATATATAGCCGGTCGTATGACCTTTTGTTTACCTTTTTATAAATTGGCACCTCTAGTGCTGGACATAAAATTGTTCCATTATCTGAAGAAGTAATATGGCTCCTGCGAGGAGGTGTTTGCAAAAATAAATATATCCATATATCTTTCCAGTGAAACAAGAGAAAACTCCCACCAACGTGTTCTTCCAGGTAAACAACATGTAGCTCATGAAGGTTCTTTTGGAATCAAATTGAACAATTTAATTGGGATTTTTTCCTTACTGGTAATGGTTTTTGCCATGGTGAGCCCCTTTCCCTTTACTTTTTAATCTTACTGTTGATGTTTTGACCAAAATGTTAATCAAAGCATCTAATTCTAACCTTATCAAATGTCTTGGTTCCAATCATTGTTCTGGTGGTGTCATACGTCTTCAATCTGAAGATGACACCATCCTTTTCTCTGCCAAAGAAACTATTTTAACCACAAACCTGAAATAGGTGCTTACATGTTTTGAACAAGTGTCTAGTATGAGGATTAATTACTCAAAAAGTGAACTAGTCCCTCTCTATTTAGAGGAGGATGAGATTTCAACTTTTTCCCACATTCTAGGATGTTCTATAGGTACTTTTCACATTATGTACTTAGGAGCTCTTTTACATTGCGATAAACTTGGAAGATAGGATATTCAAGCCCTTATAGGCAAAATTCTCAAGAGAATTGAAGGCTCGAAGGATAAAGTTCTCTCTTATGCTGCTAGGATAACCTTAATTAAAGCGTGTGTACCTAGTATATCCATTTATCTTTTTATCTTAGTTTTCAAAATTGTCTCTAGAACTCATCAACACGTTGGCAAGTTGCCTCTAGAATGACTTTGAGGGGCGTAGGAACCTCCATAGCTAATTGGAAACTAGTCCGTATGAAAAAAGAGTATGGAGGTATAGGTGTGCCTGACCTAGCCATGCTCCTGGTTTTTTTGGGAAGGAGAACAATATATTCAGAATTTACCTTGTCGAGACTCGGCCATCTAGATTATAGAAACTCGAAAAAGCTGCAAGTAAGTCCTTTTTTACGATCGACCAACACTTCTGATAGAAAGCAAGGATGAAACCATTTGGACCTGGTGCTTTCTCTTTCGGCATCTCTTTGATAGCTTCCCAAACTTCTTCTGTGAACTCCTCATCTAAATGATGTAGGTCTGTTTGCCTCAGGCCAATGAAATCCAGGTCAAGACTTACTGATCTTGATGTTGGCGTGCCAAACCTATTCTTGTAATGATCGAACATGATTTCCTCAATATCTTTATGATTTTTTTTATTGTGAGGTCCCCTTCACGTAACGAGCCAATAAAAAAAATTCTCCTACGATGGTTGGCATTGGTGTGAAAGTAACTTGTGTTTGCATCTCCAATACTTAGCCAAGACAATCTCAACCTTTGCCTCGCCATCGTTCTCTCGATCGTACATAGACCAGAAAGCTTTTTCTTGATCGTCTTAGCCAGCGTTCACGGAAGGATACTGATGCACTCATTTGGATATATGAAAGTAAAGGAGAGTATTCTAGTACTTCTTATTTGTATGCTATCATCATTTTGGTTGGATTACCCCAATTTTCACTCCTCTATGTGTAAACTCAACATTCCTCCAAGAGTGCATATCTTTCTTTGACTTTTATCTCAAAATTAGTTAATGACTAGAGATAACCTGAAGATTAGACACTTAAACAAACCTAAATGCTACATTTTTGTGTTGATAATGATTCTAGAGATCACTTATTTTTTTAGCGCATTGTTGCCAAACAAATTTGCCATATCATTTCTAAATCTTTATTTGTACCTTTTGGAAATGATTATATGTCTATTGCCAAATTTTGGGTAGCAAATCATAAACATGCAGCTTCGAATTCGGTTTGTGCTGCTACTCTTTGGTGTATCTGGGAATTTGTAAATGAAATGATTCTTAATGGTTAACCTTGGCTAAATTTGCTCCAAATTCCGAGGATGATCTTTATCTCAGTCAAGAGGTGGAAGGTCATCTTCAATGAAACCATGTATGCAGCTATGAAGCTGCTCTGCAGCCATATGTTTCAAAGCTTAAAGAGAAACTTC
Source organism: Lolium rigidum (assembly GCF_022539505.1). NCBI lineage: Eukaryota > Viridiplantae > Streptophyta > Magnoliopsida > Poales > Poaceae > Lolium > Lolium rigidum. The sequence continues at coordinate 225,183,190 of NC_061511.1, read as the reverse complement.
CAACTGATGGTTGGCTAAAAGACCTGCCAGGCGAGCGGCAACGCATGGGACTTGGGACACACCGATATCAACGCTGGAAGCAGCTTTAGTGTTCTTCCCTGTTTGGTTGTTTCGGTTGTCTTTGTACATCCTGCTTTTGGTTCCTTTTAGCTCTTGTGGATACACCATTTGGCTTTGTAAAACCTAGCTCCGGGAACCTGTTTTCGTTTGTCTATTTTTATGATTCTAAGACCTCCAAACACGCTTGCATGTTTCATAATACATGTGCCTGCGTGGGTTTCGTTGATGTCATCAGTGGAACCTACGATGGTGATCCCTGTCTATTAAAAAATTAAGTACAAGAGAATCGGTCCTAATTATAAGTCTGAGTCGAGCTGATGAACTTTCCGAATCTCATAAAAGCACCTCTTCAATTGTAGTTATCACAAATTGTGTCTCAGGTCGGAAACGATCCTACGATGTGACCGGCCGCCATAGTAATTCCTTACTTAGCATGATTCTCCAGGGATGATGCTAGTACATAACAATTAAAAACCCAAGACAATGGGAGAAAAAAAATGCACAGGGATCTCTAACCATAATAAGTCAGGACTAAATCCTTTTGTACGGTACAGTGGTGAATGGTGAAAGACTGAAAATCCGCCCTCCAATCACCCGGCCTGCCTCGAGGTCATGAGGAAGCTTCTCCGAAGCCGATGCTCGACCTTAGTTTCCACGGTCAACTCGATAGGCACTTTTGTCGCGAGCTCAAAGTCTCCAATCACTTTTTTAGAGACGACAATAGAGAGACATGCCTATGCTTAAATAAGTTTGATTAGCGTACCATGTGCTCGGAGACCAGCATAGACTTACCAATTATCGAATGGATCGACGTAATAATCAAATCAAAGGAGACATGAGGAAAAATAATAGTACTGGTGGTGTGGAGTGTTCGCAACGCGACGGAGGAGAGGATCTTGCAAAGGTTCGTAGCGTCCACATATACGCTTCTCTCTTCTCTCTCCCTCGTGGCCTTATGAACGGGTCAATAATCAAGGAGATGCAGCATCATGCTGCGTGTATATATACAACCGCATCGATTGATCATGGAACGCACACATATCCAGGGTTCGATCCTGTGGGTGAAGCGGTCCATGCATGTTGCTCACGTTGCACTTGCACACCGACATTACCGCTATGGCCGGCGTCACGTAACTGTATCTAGTATCGTCAGTCGTCACTTTGGAGTTTCGTTGTAGAAAAAGGCGTATTCTTGTCGAGGTCTCGAGGAGAACAAGTAAAGTATTCTCTCTAATGTCTAGGATATTTTTATTGGAAGGAGGAAGTAATAAAAATGAAGTTATGGAGAGCCATATAAAATTCGGATTTTCTATGTCTTCTTAGTCAATGACTCGGTCGAGTAGACTAAGAATTTCTTAAGTCTCACCCACACAAAAATACTTTAGTTACACTTTTCTATAAAAAAAATGAGTTCCACATCGATCTAACAAATGTGCAACTCGGTTTAGTTGAAGTGCAACTGAATCGAGCACCTTTCATAGATTAATTAAAATTAAAAAATAGCAGTTAAACATAGAAAAAACCCTAAAATATTTCTCTTGAAGTTGTCGTAGCTACGACAGGGGTAATTAAACTGCACATGTACCTCGTGTTATCATCCGACATACCCATTCGCTGGTTTACACTATTTTAAGATTTGAAGATCTACGAAAGCACAAGCCGTAAGTAAACTCCAGTACAGACGGTTCACATAGACATCTAAACTGTACATATATTCGATATGTGTAGCATAAATTGAAATGTGATCGATCTCATCTCTCGTAGAAACCGCAAACATGCTCTAGAGTGGTAGAGCGCCACTCAGTCAAAGAGCGGTGCTACCAATAATGGATCGTCCGGCCGACCTTCCAAGTAGCATGAATCAGGTGGATCATTCTTGTCAGTGTCACGAATCCTACGTGAAGGTATTGCAGAGGGCGCCCAGCTGCGGCGGCTTGGCGTGGGCGTGATCGGCGGCCCACATCATCTCCGCCATGTTGGGGAAGTAGCACGCCGCCGCCGAGAGTTCCAAGCCGGCAACGGCAGCCTTGTCATCCTGCATCAGCCCGCCGAACAGCAGGTCACCGTAGGCGCCGAGATCGGCGAGGAACTCGTCGTCGAGCATCGTGGCAGTGGCCGCGGTCGGCACGGGTGCGAGCTCCGTGTGCGGCGGCGGAGGCGTGTCCAAGCGTACCATCCTCTGCATGGGCTGCTGCGGTGGCTGGTACATGGCGGCGGCGGCGGCTGGGAAGCACATGTCCCCGCTTGAGGAGCTGGTGTCCACGGAGGAGGAGGCGGACGCGGACGGCGAGAGGGATGAGTGCGCTGGCGTGCATTGGGCCTGGCTCCAGGACGATAGAGCAGCAGCGCCGGGCGCGGAGAAGGCTCCGGGGGTGACTCCGTCGCCGCCGTGGTACTGTTGACGCATGGCCTTCTTCTTGAGCTTGGTGTTCCAGTAGTTCTTGACGTCGTTGTCGGTGCGGCCTGGGAGCTTGGAGGCGATGATGGACCAGCGGCTGCCGATGGAGGCGTAGAGGGAGCAGATGACGCGGTCCTCGTGGTCGGTGTAGCCGCCGTGCCTGATGTCCGGCCGCAGGTAGTTGAGCCACCGGAGGCGGCAGCTCTTGCCGCAGCGGTTCAGACCTGAATTAGCGATGAGCAGGAGTCGTCAGGGACGACAAATCCTGGAAACCGTGTGCAGCCAACAACAAGAATCCACCATGACAGACATGATCAGCTTGCTAGCTGCCATGCCACACACATGGACAGTGGAGTCGTACCTGCTTTCTGCGGGAGGGCGATCCAGTTGCCGCCGATGCCGTGTGCCCGGACGTAGTTCCGCAGCTGCTCGTCCTCCTCCGGCGCCCACGGCCCCCGCTTCACCCTCTCCTTGTCGCAGCACGGCGCGCGCCCCATTTAAACCCTCGACTGATGATATTCACACACGCGTCTCCTCGATCGATCGATCACGGCGGAGGAATAGGGTCGTCGTCGTCGTCGTCGAATGCTTCTTCTCCCAACGTACGGAGTGAGTCTCACTCACACCCACCCACAGCAAGGTTACAATTAAGCACGGAACTATGGGCTGACACAAGTAGACGACCGACCGCCGATTCTTATAGCCGCCCGCCTTCTTCTCCCAGCCCGGCCGGTACTAGGGTACGGCCTCCTTCTCATCCACTTGGCCGCCCGCCGAGCCGTCGCGATCGTATACTTCAACGTCTCCCTGGTCGTCCTACCGTCCGTATTTTGTTTAAATTCCCAATCGCTGTTGGCCTCGCCTTTAGACGAAACAGCCGAGTTCGCCGTGGTTTCACACGAAGAATTATAGCTTGCTTGGTCTATTGGTCTATTGGTCTTGGTCGTTCATGCACGCGGTCAATACAATCCCTATCTTTTTTACCGCTATGATCATCGCTTCCCTTTGGAGCCAAGTACGCGGAAGAGTGCACAGCCATTCTAGGCTCTACTCCCTCCCTCCCAAAAAAGATCGGCGAAAAAGGAGCAACTTAACAACCATCGCGCATTTGCACTCCAAGTCTCGCTCAGATTCTCCGACGGAGCTCGCGTCCAAACGCTAGGGAAGACAAAGCTGACCTTAAAGTTCATGGAAGACATGTGCCGTCCCTAGGCGCTGTCCTTCTCGGGCCAAAACGCAGGCAAAAAGCTTTGCCGGAACGGAAGCGGTCGCCGTCGGCCAGCCTACCAGCCATCCAGCTTTGCCGGTTTCGTCAACCTCTTTGACACCGATCGGTCGCCGCTTTGGCTTTGCCAGCGCGCCCGGCGTCGTCGCCTTGCTCCAGGTCGTATTATTCTGGACACTGCTACGCCGGAGCATCGGCCACATGCATGAGCGTGGCCATGGCCACGCCCACACGAGCGAGGTCAGCTTGGCTGATGCTTTCTGTTTCGTCCTACGCACGGGTGGGTACCGTGGTCCAGCTCCTCCAATTCTCTGTTCGTCTACCCAGCGAGCAAACGCTAGAATCATGACGGGCATGATTGAGCCGGGGCGGTGCTCTGACTTCTCGGATGTTTTGGGGGTGTCCGACGTTACGTATGCTGGGGACACACTTTGTTTCACGGTTACGCGAGTGATCGAGCGAGTCGCCCTCGCCTACTATTTCGTGATCGGATTCAGAAAGTGTCAACTTTTTTTTCTGACCGTGAAAAAGTTATACCTGAGGAGAATGCCATGTAGGTTTACTGAAGAGGAGGCAAAAGAAGCCGTGTTAGTTCTTACTTTGGTGGTGCCTGCCCTAGATGGCCTAATTTTCATGTTCTATCAACAGTTTTGACACATTATAAAAGTTGATATGATGGCCATGTTTGATCCTTGGTTTGATGGGAATTAGTAGGCTTATTTTTTTGGCTATGATAGTGAAGAAATTTAGGCCCATTAGTCCTTTAAATTGCTCTTTCAAGATTTTCACTGAAGTTCTTACTAATAGATTAGCTAAGATTATCTAGAGATTTTCTTTATTAGAGGTAGGTCCAACTCAGAAAGTATTGTGACAGCACATGAAGTCACTCATGTTGTCGCCAAAAATGAAAAATAAAGGTTTAGTGTTTAAAACCGACAAAGAAAAGCATATGATAGAATCAACTAATCATGATTTTCTTTTGGAAGTCTTTAAGCTTAGGGCATCTAGCCCTCAACGCCACGGTTTGGAGCGCGTAAGGGCACCCCCAAAATGTAAATTCTTTGCTTGTTTGATTATGCACAATCGAGTGTGGACGGTGGATATACTTCAATGTAGGGGATGGGAAAATTGTGAAAATTGTCCCATACGCAACCAAGTCCAAGAGACGGCGCAGCATCTCATGTACAAGTGTAGATTTACCAAGCGGATATGGACAAGGACCCTTTCTTGGTGCGGCATCCTGGAGAGAACTATGGAGACTTGGGATGATGAGCCTTCCGTGACAAATCTCGCATTAACAAGAGGGCAACATAGGAAAGCGATGGCATCCTTGATCATGCTTATTTCTTGTGAAATTTGGAAGGAACGCAATGCTAGAGTTTTTCGCCACCACCAATCCATTGTGTGCATGGTCATTAACAAGATCAAGGATGAGGCCCGTGCGTGGGGCAAGGCCGGTGCGAAGTATTTGAGCTATGTAATATCGGGAGAGTAGTTAAGTCCTAGGACGCCTCCTAGGCATTTGTACTAAACTCTAAACTTCTTTTCTATCAATAAAAATGGTAAATCTTTTGCCTGTTTAAAAAAAAATATCTGGGTTAAGCAGAGTGCCCATGGTGCTTCTGTTGTTGTCAAACTAAACGATGTGAAAGAAAACTTTTTCTTAGCTGGTCAAGGTTTAAGGCAAGAAGGTCCTTCCTTGTTGTAGACGTTTTCTCTAAGATGATAGCCAAAGGGTGGGCTGATTATAGGTCTATGCCCCAGGTTTGTTCCAAGTGGAGTTATCAGTCTGCGATGATGATGATACTTCTTTTTTTCCTAGAAAATGATACATGAATATCTATCTATATAAAAGCCGCAAGGTTTTGCTGGCTCGTGGTGCGTTCGGGCATTGTTCATGCGCATGAACAATGCCCATCAGCAGTAACATTTTTTTTTTTGCTTTTTGACTTGTTTTTATTTTGCTTTTGGACTATAATTTTTTTACATTTCTTGATAATAATTTAGCGTACTAACTTCTTGGTAGCAATATTTAACAAGATTTTAATTACCTGCCGGTAATAGTTTACCCGAGCATAATTTTAGCGGTAATTTTAATTTGTCGCATCAACAATTTCGAAGTATTTCTTCGTGATTGTTCATGCGCATGAAAAATGCGTATGAAAGGCACCATCTTTTTTGCCCTTTTGACAACTTTTTTGCTTTCGAACTATTTTTTTTTTACATTTTTCGACATCAATTCTTCGTAGTAATTCATCGGTAGAAATATTCAACGAGAATTTACTTACCCACCGGTAATATGTTACCCGAGCATAATTCTTTAGTGGTAATTCTAATTTGTCGCGTTAACTATTTCACAATAGTTCCTCGCAACGCCGTAACTACCTACACTTTTCCCCAAAGAAATTTATCATTATAAATCTTGAATGTCAACAGTAATTTGTCGATGTCAACACTGAAACATGTCGTTAACTAACTAATAGTAATTCTTTTAGAGCGTATATTTCCACGATGGTAATTTCTTAACGTGCTTACATACATGACAATTTTTACATGAATCTTTCGGTTCAATCATAGGTAATTCATTACGAGTGTATAATTCTTGATTGGTAATTCCAAAAAAAAATCTCCAACTTTCATTACCTCTTTTACCCAGGAAAAATAATATTTTGTTTGCCTACGGTACCATCAAAAAATTATATCTACTCCACCATCCGTCGTCTCTTTCACTTGGGAAGAATACCATTACCTTCTTCTACGGTACATTTAGAAAGATATACTTACTCCGATCCATCAGTCGCTGCCTCTTTCAGCCAAAAAAATTCTACCATTTCTACTTCACCATCACCCGAATCTTTTAGTCAACAAATTTTTTACTGCAATCTTTCCGGTATTTGTGAAAAAAACTTGCTCCATCGTACGCCATGTCTTTCAACCGCTATGTATTGTCCTTGCTCCGGATACTGCAGATATTGTGTAGTGCTACAGATATGTTACCCTGCTTTTACCATCACCCTACGAAATAGTCCGGTGAAAATGGTCAACTTGTGTGGAAATATGAAACTATTGGGGTATACTCCTTAAAATCAATGTATGCCTTGGTCAATTTTAGAAGGATAAAAACCATTTAACTCTTAGCTATATGGGAACTAAATTCCCATTGGAATTCAAACTTGCGTGTGGTTGTTCTCACAAAACAAGATCATAACTAGATATAAGTGCTAAATGGGTAAGCCTAACCTCTTGAGTGCGAATTATGTAAGGAATATAAAATTGTAAAAAAATCTTTGGATTTATTAAGCTAATTTCCTTTGGTAGGATGTTTTTGAGAATTTTTATATTAGAGTCACAAACTTTTAATTAGTTCCTTCCAAATGATTATGCGTAAATTTTACATTTCAGTGTAGTTACTTTTGCGAGCATGTGGGATTGTGAAATAATAGGAATATAATCTAGTATCTAACAAGAAAAGTTGGACGTATATGGAACATGTTTGGATCCTGATATGAGGAAATGGAAGGTCCCTTTCAAGGATCTGAAGGGGCAAATCTGGCATGTTCATGGAAAAATTGATGACTAGGCTCAAGACACCACTGACTTGATTCCAAGGTTAAAGGCTCGAACTTCGACTGAATCTCCTCTTGGATGTCTACAACTAAAGGGACAACGCATGGTTGGCGGTCGTCTCTGTCCTATCTCACTAATCACCTTGAGGAGAGTGAGTCAATTCATGTGGTGTTGTAACAAGTCTTCTCCCTTGATAAGCTGCTAGTATGTCAAAGCGTTTGTCCTGAGATGAAGCATAGAGGTCTGATGCAGACGGGTTATCGTCTATGTTCCCTGAACCAAAAGATTTGTGTTTAGATGATTTCCTTTCAGTCTGCAATGCATGTGTTTCTGTAGATCTAAGGGGTTTATGGTTGTTGGTCATTTGATTGCTTTCCCCTTACAACAACATGTAAGGACTCCAAAGCTCTTAGATATTTTTTACTTCTTTTGTAAAGTAGTATGTTTCATTTCTTGAAATTGAACAGGGGAGAAATCTTAATAAAATTTTAGAACGTGGTGTCTGGTTATGGTTTTCTATAATTCGGACTTCTAAACATGTCATGCTCATCGGGTTTTTAAATTACATGAAAATTTAGGAAAGTATTTGAGTGATTTATGTTGACACCACTCTTTTTGACCGTTAAGTGTTTTTTATTGCAACAAATGACACAAGGTCTTTTTTTTTGAGAAATAAAGGCAATGTTTTATTTTGGTTGAGAACGATATGGAGTAAAAAAAAGTTGAAGATAGTTTTTTTTAGTAAACACACCAATTTTACTAATTACTCGAGCAATGTACATTACCAAGAGAGATTTCTCATAACTAAAAAACCACTACCAAGAGAGATCTCTCATAAATAAAAAACTATATTTCAATTTCTTTGTCTCTAGCCTCAATTTATGCATCTTGAATTTTCTCCGTGATTCCTGGTAAAAATCCCGCAAGACCAACGGTGCATAAATTTAAATAATTCTAATGTTTTGGAAAGGCACAATTTTTTTGAAATGGGAGATCAACACCACAACATCTGCATAAGAGCGATGCACACATCCTTTTATTTATGGAAAGCCACATGAGCCGCCAAACCAAATAGGTGATGAAGTTATTGATTGTTTAATGACTATGGCTAGACACATACCCCTTCTAGGCAAAGAATCTAAACCGTTGATTCTTAACCATATAATCAAGAAAATCAAGACTAGAGTAAACAAAATAATGAAAAAATTTCCACCATTGACCAAAATAAACTAGACACTTCTTCGGAGTGAAGCAGCGGATTACAATCCATATGATATATTGATGCCTCTAGACCAAGCTCCCCATGCTTTACAGTGTTGGCCATAATGATCACATTGAGATAGATATTTGGTCCTAGTGTTATGTGACATTTGACTCCACAAATACCGTTTTGAAGACACGGAAAAACCTAACGTGTAAAAAAAAGGTGTGTCTATATCTTGAAAGAGCATTAGGTTAATTCTCAGTTAAGTGGCCTCGTGCATCATTTTGTACGAGATGATTTTTAAAACTTGATGTACATATTTATTGTTCATTCGGAACATTTTTTTACTAGGCGAGCCATTTTTCTCACTTGCAGCTCATTTGCAGCTGAAAAAATATCACATACAACCACGATGCAAATCCAATAACAGAGGACGTGAATGAGCTGTAAAAAAACTTAATTTTTAATTAACTCAAAACCATAAAGAAGATACTCGAAACGATCATATGTATTTCCGCCCAATTTCCTAAAGACCAAATGACCAATGGAGAGTGGAAACGACGGGTACCAGATCCTACTCCCTCCGCCCGCGAATAAGTGGACGTTTTTCTTTTTTGGAAGTGAATATTTGTAGAATTTGACTAAAATTTTACATAAGAGTAGCAATATATGTAACATCAAATGATTTTTTGAACGAGTGAGCCCAATATATCTAGGACATTCGGCCCAAATCAGCCCAAATCCAAAACGAGCCAGCCAGGCGCCACCGGCCAGCCAGGCTGTGCGGCGCCCCAGTCTCTGACCAGGGCAGGTTCTCTCGGTTTCGTCTCCTCCCTTTCCCCGTCCAGTTCTCCACCTGCTCACCACCGGCCGGCAGCTAGCGGTTGCTCCTCCCTGCCTTCCTCCCCAAATCTCCTCCCGCCGGCGAGATCGGGGCGCGAGGATGACGGTCATCGACATCCTCACGCGGGTGGACGCCATCTGCCAGAAGTACGACAAGTACGACGTCGACAAGCTCAACGGCGCCAACGTCGCCGGCGAGGACCCCTTCGCGCGCCTCTACGGCTCCGTCGACGCCGAGATCTCCCAGTGCGAGGAGGTACGCGCTCCTCATCCTGCTCTGCTCTCGGTCGTTGGCCCGCCGCTGCCCGCGGTAGGCTGGCGTCGAGGTCCCCTCGATCTGAATCTGACCGGTTGTTTGCTGCAGAAAGCGGAGGCGGCGAAGCAGGAGAAGAGCCGGGCCGCGGTGGTCGCCATCAATGCCGAGATCCGGCGCACCAAGGCCAAGCTCATCGAGGAGGACATGCCCAAGCTGATGCGCCTCGCCGTGAAGAAGGTTTGATGATCGCTTACACTGACCCCCCTGCTAGATCTGCTAGTTTTGTCACGCTAGGACTTGCTATCCATGCTTACTAGTAGCGGCGACCAGCTCGCCTAGACTACCTAAATTTAGCACGCGGCCAGTTTGGTGATGTTAGGATCGGTGGGACTAAATGCATTGCAGGATTTCCTGGGAAGATATATCTGGATGTGGACTAGCTAGTAATGTAATAGACTGTGGCGATGGATATATGGATGTTCATAGGATTGGTAGGATAATGTTTGTGTGCTGAATGTGCAGCTGGAACTCAAAGCGTATGTAGGGGAAATTGACCTTTGTAAGTTTATCATTTGTTTGCTGATATAGGGCTTATGTACATCGATTCTCAATTCAATCATCGTCTGCATATGGCCAGTAGAAACAAATATTGTGCCTTAACCATCACCAGCCTCACCCACTTGCCCTTTTCCAAATGCATAGCTATTTGTTCGAATTAGATAAAAGAGGTATTGTACTTTGGTTTATACCGAGCAATTCAATCTCGTGTTGCTGTTGTTTTGGGGGTCTATCTACTCCTTGCTCTGTCCCATCCCTTTTTTGTTCAACTTGACATGCCAGTAAAACCGACCAGGTAATTCCTTGCTCTGGTCGGTTTAGTTTATGTTCTGCATAATTATGATAAGGTAGCACTTTGCTAGTATGATTTTTTTTTGGGTTAAACAAGCAAGCCACATAGAATTTGGCTGTATTAGTTCCAAAGATGTTATTCATTGAGACGCTAGGTTTATGTGTTCTCCTGAGAGAGAAAATCTGACGATTTTCTTCATGTGTTGTGACAGGTCAAAGGGCTCACAAAGGAGGAACTTACGACCCGTAGTGAACTGGTTTCTGCCTTGCCTGACAGAATTCAGTCAATACCAGATGGTAGTGCTACTGCGGCAAAGAGCAATGGAGGTTGGGGAGCCTCAGGATCCCGTCCCGGTGGGGGCATTAAGTTCGACTCTACTTCTGGTTAGTGAGCGTCATTTATTGTATCATCCAAGCCATCTGTTACGTATTGATATTAGAAAGATCTGCCCAAGTTCCTGTTAAACCTTATGCATTACCTGTTCAGAGATCAACACTAAGTAGCTTCATTTTCGGTATATTAACTTAATTCATAACTATCATGCTGGTATACAAATTAGGTCTCCGATTCTTGTAGGAGTCCTAAGATTAGCTTTGCAGTTTCTTATAAATTTGCGGTCTGTTTTATCTTAAGGTCAAACATTGGTCTGTGCCAATTTGGTCAGTTTCAACGGCCATGTGCACATGTTCCTCCATTTTTTCAGCACACAACTCTGCTTTCTTTATTAGCATTGGATGCACGAAATATGTAAGCATTATAAATTTGAATTGAGCTTGCATGTAACCATGCGTGAAGTGGTTTGAGCAATGGACATTCTGTTTGTTTCGTCGTCACCTCTTGCATGAGCTTGTCAGATGCCCTACATAATTTATCATTTTGTGGGTCACTGCCTGAACCTTTTTTGTTTCCTTCATCACTTGTTGAATTACAGATGGGAACTTTGATGACGAGTACTTTAAGGGGACAGAAGAATCAAACAAATTTCGTCAGGAATATGAGATGCGTAGAATGAAGCAGGTAAAATTTTGATTTACCAAACTAAGGGCTTTCTTATGTTTCATTTTCCGCTTCCACTGGATGTGAGAACTTTCGTGTAACCAGACCTTCGTTTCGCAATGATATTGTGCAGGATGAAGGTTTGGATATCATTGGTGAAGGGCTGGAGACCCTGAGAAACATGGCAGCTGATATGAACGAGGTTACATCTTGTGTTTCTGTTCTAGTCATACGATGATTATGTGTAGTGTACTAAATTGCTGTGATCATCAGGAATTGGATAGGCAAGTTCCCTTGATGGATGAAATGGATGACAAGGTTTGTTCTCTGTCGACCATTAACGTTTTGTTTTGCCATCGGACAAATTGTCTCAGCAATGCTTAATTTGTGAAAAATTGGTGAATGCAGGTGGATAGAGCGAATGCAGATCTGAAGAATACCAACGTGAGACTAAAGCAGACTATTCTTCAGGTACAGTTTGCTCTTCTCGTGGTGCTTTCCTGACTAATCATTTGTTAATTTGGTGAGCTCATATGCACCTGTTTCCCCTCTTTGGCTTGTTATCAGATGAGATCCAGCCGCAACTTCTGCATCGACATTGTCCTGCTCTGTGTCATACTCGGTATTGCTGCCTACCTCTACAAGTAAGTACCCAGTGGACATCCTCTTTCCGCCATTTAACTAGCTTGGATGTGGACCAGCTGCTGAGTGAAGATTTTGACCACTATCCCACATTCTTAATTCGTGTGCTCGTTGCTATCGTATTAGAGCTCCCGCTAATATATTTGCTCCGTGCTTCTTTGATCTCTTGCAGTGTGCTAAAAAAGTGAGGCTGCCTTGGAATGGAACCACTCATGTTGCATCATGCAGTGGCTCCTCTACATGTTGCGTCTCCTGATGACGGGTTTCGGCCCTTGTTTGCCACCACCACGAGTTATTTCTTTTGTCTCATCTGTGTGATACCATCATGGTGCTGTTAGACTATATGCTTGCTGGATCAGTGAACGTTGCGTGTATGTGAAAACCTGATGTCTGATGTATGTATATTCGGGAGTAAATTTCGTAGCGAAGAGCACAACAAGGTCATTCTTTTGTTCTAAACCTGCCCATGTATATTTCCGTCCCCCTCAGGCCTTTCTCTGAGATATTTGGCTTTGCACTGGACCTGTCTCTTGATAAACATCAGGCTGCCTCGCGTGTTCTTGGCTCACCGTTGCAGTGTACCTACGTGCTACGGCTGACGTAAAACATCAATGCAACCAAGAATATATAGAAAAATAACAATACTACGTAAAATCGTTGTTTCGTCAGATTCCAAGGGCAACGCTTGGAACTTGTTTTGCGTTTTGGCCCAGTTCACAGTAGCAGCAGCATATCACGAAAATTCACTTTAAAGCTTGGGCTACAGGCAGCTCAAAATTCTGAAAATTTGAATACTCAATTTCAACGTTTCAAAAGATTCTAAAAATATTATAGATGTAACTAACGATGGCAGCTAGAAGTGTGCAAGTTGTCAATGTGAAATTCCTTTTGGTAGCTTGAAAAATTCGCAAGGTTCACCACAACAAATCTGAACATTTGTTAATGCAAAGTACTATTTCTTATTGATTTTTTGTACAGTGATATAATGCACAGTCGACCACTCCCAGGATCGTATACAGATTTTTTTGAAACATTGAAATCGAGTTTTCAAAAATTTCAAATTAAAGTACGAGCTCCAAAAAAGAAGGCAGGTCGACCTTCCCCTCTCTCTCGCTACTGTAGACTGAGGGCGAATTTGTGATCCCCCGCGTTCCTCCACCTCGCCGCCGGTGATCTGCGGGTTTCCTCCCCCTTCGCCGGCCGCTCCGGCGGCGGGAGGGGCGGGGAATCCCCGGATCCCGTGTGTATATAGCGTAGGAGTAGCTTGGGAGCTTGCCGCCGGTGGCGTGGAGGTGGTGCGGCCGGTGGTGTGGCGTTTTGCGGCGGGGCTCGTCCCCTTCGACGGCGAAGTTCTACGGAGCTTGGCGGTGGAGCCCTCGTCTTCCTCGCGCTCGGGTGTCCTCGGACTCTTCGGGTGCTTCAGATCCTCGCTGGTTCTGCGGTGGCGGCGGATCCAGGTAATAAAGTTGAAGCTGAAGACGGCGGTAAGCTTCTCGACGTTGGTGGCGATCCGAGGTGCTAGTTCTTCGGGCCGAGGCAGGGTTTCTTCCCGGCTGTGGAGGATCTACTCCATCGATCCAAGGTGCCCTTGGGAGTAGTGGCAGCGGCGCGAATCCGGCCCGCTCTGGTCGCCGGCGACGTTGTATTGCAGCTAGGTCCTTGTTGTATTTTGTTTTTACTCTTGGTCCTCTCTGTAATTTCGAAGTGATAATGCCATCTTCTGTTTCTCGCAAAAAAAAAAAGTACGAGCTCCAAAAGGCTGCGCTCCACAACCCACGAGGCTCGCCCACCAGCTAGTCCTAGGCTCCTAGCTCGTCTCTCTCCCAGTAGAGCTGGCGGCCCTCTGGAAACCTGGAAAGCATCTCCCGCCAACCCCAATTCCCCCTTCCCGCCCCTCCCTCCCCTCCTGCCCCCGCCCAAATAGGCCGCGCTCCTCCACCCCACCCTGACCCAGAACAACCCCAAACCGCCGCGTCCCCCTTCTGACCCCCCTGTTGATCTGACGCGGCCGGCGGCGGCGGCGGCGGCGAGGATGAGCGCGGTGAACATCACCAACGTGGCGGTGCTGGACAACCCCACCGCCTTCCTCAACCCCTTCCAGTTCGAGATCTCCTACGAGTGCCTCGTCGCCCTCGACGACGGTAAGCCCCCCCTCCTCTCCCTCTGTGCTGTGCCCCCCTTTCCCCGATTTGGTTTCTTGGCGAGTCGTGGCGGCGGCGGCAACATCCTAGGGTTCCGTTTTTCGTCGCGGGCAGTTGGTAGGAGGTGCCGTCTTCCGATCCGTGGAACCCGACCTGGTCGGCGCCGTTCGGTTCGGTTCTGTTCTGCTCTGCTCCCTCCGTAGTGGCCGCGATTGGTGTGGCGTGTAGGAAATCAGGAACGGCGCACCGGCCGGCACCGGCGCGAGATTTTCCCCTGTGGCGATTTCCGCGTCTATATTATGTGTTTGGGTATTTGCATAAGGGAGAAATGCTCTGCTCTCGCTTTCATTGGATTCAGAGCCCAGTCGATGAACCGGATGAATTTCATATAGCTCGGAATGATCAGTGGCAAAGAGAACCGGATGGGCAGATTCCGTGGAGCGAAACCTCAAATGCTGGTCTATTGTTTTTCTAGGACAGAACAAGTTACCGTCCGGTTTTTTTTTTTTTTTGTTTGCTGGAATTGCATTGAACATGGATGTTCTAGGTTGCTTCCCTCTTTCAGTTTCTGATGAAGTAACAGCGATGTGCATAATTAAGGCAGGCAATTCCAATGAACTGTCTAGTCTGCTGAAAAATCTATTAAAGAACTGTGACGATAATAGATTCAGTCCCACATGTTGTATCAGGAATGAATGAAGTAAAGTACAGGACATAAAAAAATAAGCCGGATATTAGAGAGGGGCATAACCTGATTGATTGGATTATTCAGCTTTATCCTTAACTATGGCGACAAATGTAGTCACACCTCACAACTATTCTTTCCCAGCGCTTAGAAATACCATCAGACTATGTAAAAGGGAAGTTAACCAAAAAGAAACAGTATAGTAATACGCACATTATGCCTTCTCTTGTTAAGGGGAATGAGAGTACTCAGTCTTCTATGCCATTCTGACTTGTCTTAGCTGGGACTTTTCTATTGAGTTGTCAGTTTCCCTTATGTACAATTCTCTTAAAACACTTCTATTGAGTTGTCAGTTCTAGGCTGCTTCCCTTTTTTTAGTTTCTGATCAAGTAACAGCAAGGCGCATAATTAAGGTAGCTAATTCCAATGAACTGTCTAGTCTGCTGACAAATTTTGTTGAAGAACTGTGGCGATAATAGATTCAGTCGCATAAAAAATATTGCAACTTTTTTTTTTCTAAAGTTATTTCCTTTGTATATCTATATTGCTAAAGTTTGTTGTTTGACCTTTTTAGATCTGGAATGGAAACTCACATATGTTGGATCAGCTGAAGATGAAACCTATGATCAGCAACTTGAGAGTGTGTTTGTTGGACCTGTCAATGTTGGGACATACCGTTTTGTGCTTCAGGTAAAGTAGACCTGTCATACTATCAACTGAGTCCAATTTCTTCATGATGCACAGTCCAGAGATCATAGTTCAGATTTCAGAATACTGACGTTCGATTTTCATTTCAGGCTGACCCACCGGACCCTTCAAAGATCCGTGAAGAAGACATCATTGGTGTCACTGTGCTGCTATTAACATGCTCTTACGTGGGGCAGGAGTTCATGAGAGTCGGTTACTATGTGAACAACGACTACGATGATGAGCAGCTGAGAGAAGAACCTCCAGCAAAGCTGTTGCTTGATAGGGTGCAGAGGAACATTCTGGCCGACAAGCCCCGTGTCACCAAGTTCCCTATCAACTTCCATCCTGAACCTGGCACAAACACGGAGCAGCCGCAGCAGGAAGAAGCGCAGCAACCGGCTTCTCCAGAACCGCAGGCGGCTCCGCTAGAACCACTGACGGCCCCGCTAGAAACCCACCTGGGTGATGAAGTTAAGCAGAGTGCCGACGTATGATCAGAGCTCAGATGCCGGCGATTTGTATGCCTAAGGGTGTCTTGTAATGTTATGAATTTACTGTGGTGGGCAGCGCAATTGGTTCCTTGTCTGTAGACGATTCGCAATCTGTTCTGTCAGAATTGTTTGGTGTTAGTTATTTTTGTACCCCAGCCTGTTGTGTTGCAAATAGTGGATGACTTTTTAGAATAGAGTTATTATTCATTATGAACCACACATTGGTTACCCGGGTGCTTTCTCTCTGGCATAGACTGTAACCAGGTCATGAATCTATTATGGTTGGTTGTGGTCAAATAGTTGGTAAGGATTTATTGAAAAATATGTGCATAGAAACATCAATGTTAATGGGCTGCACCAACTATGATAGCCTGCAGACAGTCGGGCCAGGCTGTGTGGAGGAAAAAAATGGTTTGATTGGTTACTTGCATGCCTCCTTCAGCTTGCCGGCGCGGGTTGTAAATCACCTTGGGGCCAGGCTAGAAGACAACGTCCGAATCGACCGTTTCTCCTCAGTTAGCCTCGCTGTGTGCAAAACCTGAGCAACGACGTAGGAGGTCGTGCAGGCAGGGAGATGGCGGGAGCTCGGGCTCACCGCCTGCCGAATCCTCACCCTACTTAGCTGGACCGTTCAACTCTGAAAATCCAAATCCACCAATTTCCTCCCATTCGACCTCTTCGAGATTGAGATCCGAGACGTGTTGGGCGAGTCAGTTGTGTCGAGCACAGCGACGGCTTACCTGCCGGCTACACCGTTTGCGACGTCGACGGAGGTCCTACCAGATACACCATCGAGTGTGGCAACGGTTGTCCTGCCTACTTCTCCGCCGTCCCCAACCTGTGTGGTGTGTGAAACATTTCTAACCTCTCTGTTAGAATTTTGCTAGGCTAAGGTACATATGTTTCAACTAGTGGTAGATGTTGGTAGATCTGTGTTAGTTCGTTCGTTCTTGCTATAGCAATGGTGAATTTGTGCTAGGTATGTTCGTTCATGGTGCAACAATCGTAGATTTATGACTTATTTGCTCATGCCTAGCTAAACCATGCAAATCTTTAGATGAATATGAACTCATCTTGTTTAAAACCATGTACTACTTACTTAGTGAGTCAATTGAAATAGAATAATAAATCCTAGAAACCAACGGCCTCAATTGAAATACTTCTTTTTAATTAAAAACATGTTCTTTAAAAGTTATTCTTTGGAAGTAAATAACTAGTCATCAACCATATCTTATAGGACTTAAAGCTAACCATGGTTCTTTACATGTTAAAAATATGACAACTATTATCCATTATGTGTTAATATGATGTTTATGATGTATTACGCCACTTGTATGTGATACCAAAAGTTAATCAAAACCCTAATAAGAAACTTGTTTGTGAAGTCAATCTAAAAGTGCAACATACCCTAAATAAATCATTACAACTCACCAATTCTAAATCATCGAAGTTAGGTTAAGCTCAAAGCGATTGCCTCTCATATCTATCCATTATAGCATATTTGCAAGTTATGTATACATTTCTCTTACTGGACGATGATGCTATTTCAGAATTTGGAGTTAATACATCTCGAAGTTTTTCCCTGCATAATCTTGCAGTCAATAAAAGCAAATTCACTCTTACTCATGTCATTTGATTGTTTTTATCAAATTACTTGCAAAGTATTATTAGTATCATTACTCCATTTAAAAGAAAATTATTACTTTAGAAATATCGCCTGGTTGGCAACAACGATAAGTTCTCTTATGAGAAAAGTAACACACCTTTGGAGAGTGTATCAAATTATGGCTTGTCACTCCCTGTTCTAGGTTTGAAACTACGAGCACTGCAGGAAAGGAACTCTATGAAATTCTAGACATCCTGTGAATGCTGACGGGCGTAACTTTTCGGAATTAATTAACCTTTTGAATAAATGATTACAAAAACTTGTATTTGCCTAAGAATTCCTAGTCTATAGCTATAGCTAGTGCATGAAACACATATTTCTATTATTGAACTTCCCGAGTACGCTCGTAGTCACTCGTTCCGTATTGAACCTCCTGCTTAGATTTGGAGGCATCGAAGGAGAAGCTACCGTGAAGCTCGAAGATGGAGCAATCAGTTACTACAAGGGGCATGAACCAGTCAATGGAGTCAACAAAGTTAACTTCTAGATATATCATGGTGGAAACCTAGACTGGGGGTAGAAGGGAACGAAATCCCTAATCCTAGCATGTAAGTAGCTAGAGTCCAGTTAGAGTTATTTATCAAGCCATTTGTCTCTATAGCTAGACTTAGTAATAAGTTAGCCTACGTCTTGTTCTTTTGGAGCCTTATTTAAAGTTTACCTCATTGTAAATTAGGAGGCTGCGATGATCTTTTGTAATGTGTATGTGTTGTAAATCTATAGACATGCCTTGGACCCTCAATGTTTCTGTTGTACCACTCCGAGGCATGTAATACTAGTGGAATGGTGTTTCATTAGTGTTATGTCAACGACTTTCTTACTACAACATGAAGTGGTATGCTAGGTCACCGAAATAGTGCACTTTCTTGGGTCCAAATTTGCATTTCTTTGGAATTGGTATCTTGAATTTCACCAAGCATTATCCCAACTCACTCCGCATAAGGGTTTTCTCTTTGTTCTAGTTTAGAACTCTATTCAAGATAAGACATGAAGTCAACAAAGATAGCCACATCATTCTTTAGATAACCAGCAATAGCTAACCCGATATCCATAAAATCGGCCAATGTGAAGTTTTTTCCTCTTGGCAATCTCGTTTTATTGGGATGAATAGGGAGGAGTCCTCTCATGAATAATGTTATGATCCTCCCAAAGTTCGTTAAATATTTTGGGAAAATACTGGCCACCATGATCCAACCTAAGAAGATTGCTAGTTCTCTTTGGTTCATTTTTAACTGTCCTGACAAATTTAAAATTGTCTAAAGGGTTCACCTTCAGTTTGCAAAAAATATTCATAGCAGATTTCAGTACGACAATTAGGAAAAGCAAAAAGGTCAACATGCCAGTTTTTATTACAATTACTTGAAATGCATGGCTTTTCAAGTCCACTGTCAAATCCTAGGGCTCAACCCTTGATACGTCTCAAACGTATCTATAATTTCTTATGTTCCATGCTACTTTTATGATAATACTCACATGTTTTATACATACTTTACATCATTATTATGCATTTTCCGGCACTAACCTATTAACAAGATGTCGAAGCGCCGATTGCTCGTTTTCTGCTGTTTTTGGTTTCAGAAATCCTACAAAGGAAATATTCTCGGAATTGGACGAAATCAACGCCCAGGGTCTTATCTTTCCACGAAGCTTCCAGAAGACCGAGGGAGATACGAAGTGGGGCCATGAGGGGTCGTAACCATAGGGCGGTGCGGCCTGGCCCTTGGCCGCGCCGGCCTATGGGGTGGGGCCCCTGTGCCCCCTCCTGACCTACCCTTCCGCCTACTTAAAGCCTTCGTCGCGAAAACCCCTGTACCAAGAGCCACGATACGGAAAACCTTCCAGAGACGCCGCCGCCAATCCCATCTCGGGGGATTCAGGAGATCGCCTCCGGCACCCTGCCGGAGAGGGGAATCATCACCGGAGGGCTCTACATCATCATGCCCGCCTGGATTGATGCGTGAGTAGTTCATCCTTGGACTATGGGTCCATAGCAGTAGCTAGATGGTTGTCTTCTCCGCTTGTGCTATAATTGTTTAGATCTTGTGAGCTGCCTAACATGATCAAGATCATCTATTTGTAATGCTACATGTTGTGTTTGGTGGGATCCGATGAATATAGAATATTATGTCAAGTTGATTATCAATCTATCATATATGTGTTGTTTATGTTCTTGCATGCTCTCCGTTGCTAGTAGAGGCTCTGGCCAAGTAGATACTTGTAACTCCAAGAGGGGGTATTTATGCTCGATAGTGGGTTCATGCCTCCATTTAATCTGGGACAGTGACAGAAAGTTCTAAGGTTGTGGATGTGTTGTTGCCACTAGGGATAAAACATCGATGCTTTGTCTAAGGATATTTGTGTTGATTACATTACAAACCATACTTAATGCAATTATCTGTTGTATAAAACTTAATACTGGAGGGGGTGCGGATGCTAACCCGAAGGTGGATTATTTAGGCATAGATGCATGCTGGATAGCGGTCTATGTACTTTGTCGTAATGCCCTGATTAAATCTCACAGTAATCATCATTGATATGTATTGAATCTTTATTTGTCAATTGCCCACCTGTAATTTGTTCATCCAGCATGTTAGTTATCTTATTGGAGAGACACCACTAGTGAACTGTGGACCCCGGTCCATTCTTTTACATCTGAATACAATCTACTGCAATCATTGTTTTCTACTGTTCTTTGCAAACAAACATCATCTTCCACTCGATATGTTTAATCCTTTGTTTTCAGCAAGCCGGTGAGATTGACAACCTCACTGTTACGTTGGGGCAAAGTACCTTGATTGTGTTGTGCAGGTTCCACGTTGGCGCCGGCTTCACTGGTGTTGCGCCGCACTACACTCCTCCACCAACAACCTTCACGTGCTTCTTGGCTCCTACTGGTTCGATAACCTTGGTTTCATACTGAGGGAAACTTGCTTCTATACGCATCATACCTTCCACTTGGGGTTCCCAACGGACGTGTGCTTCGCGCGTATCAAGCTAAATTTCTGGCGCCGTTGCCGGGGAGATCAAAACACGCTGCAAGGGGAGTCTTCCACATCCAATCTCTTTACTTTGTTTTTGTCTTGCTTTACTTTATTTTATTTACTGTCTTGTTTGCTTTATATCCAAAAACACAAAAAAATTAGTTGCTTTACTTTCTGTCTTATTTACTTGCTCTATATCAAAACACAAAAAAATTAGTTACTTGCATTTACTTTATTTACCTTTTACTTATTTCATCATGCTTCATCCTAAGTTTACTTTGAAAGATATATCGGTAGGTAGTGGGGTCTATCATTGGAAAAGATAATATAGAAGATTTTTTCACTCATGTTAGTAAGACTGAAGATTTTGAAGATAGATCCTTGGTAGAACTTGCTCCTGATTATGAAATTGCGACTGCCTCTTTAGTGCACATGTTGGAAGCTAGATTTGTTAATCTTAATCCAATAATGCAACATATGTTTCTTACACTCGGTGATATGAAAGAAGGAGAAAAGAAAGATTTTGTTCTAGAAACCCTTCTTAGAGAATTTGGTGATGTAGCTAGAGAAGCTAGGAAAGTCTTTATTCGATATAAGATGCTAGTCTTGTGTACCAATTTTGCAAATATCCCTGAAAGAAGGAAAAAAGATAGGCTAAGATACACTAATAAAGTCAATTGTGAGGGGGAGATTAAAATACCAATACCTCATAAACTCATATGAATGCACGATGCATTAGAAAAGAATTTTGATTGGATTGTCCCTAAAAATTTATTTGAGGAGGATAGTAAGCCTAAAGGTATTGAAAAGGGAGTTCCATACATAAATAAGATACAATGCATAGTTGAGAAAACTCCCAACTCCCGAGGTAATAATGTTGATGCTTCCTCTCTTGATAATACTTGATTTGCACTTTCTGCGCCTAGCTGAAAGGCGTTAAAGAAAAGCACTTCTTGGGAGATAACCCATGTTTTATTTATTTACTGCATTTTTGAGTCTTGGAAGTTGTTACTACTGTAGCAACCTCTCCTTATCATATTTTTGTGCCAAGTAAAGTCTCTATGGTAAAGTTGATGCTAGATTTGGATTGCTGCGCAGAAACAAAATTACTGTCTGTCACGAATTTGCGTAGAACTCTCTGTAAAAAAATCAAAAAATCTGCAAATTTACGTGTGTGATCCTCAGATATGTACGCAACTTTCATTAGTTTTGAGTTTTTCCGTTTGAGCAAGTTAAGTGCCTCTGTAAAATTCGTCTTTACGGACTGTTCTGTTTTGACAGATTCTGTCTTTTATTTCGCATTGCTGCTTTTGCTATGTTGAATGGGTTTCTTTGTTCCATTAATTTTCAGTAGCTTTGTGCAATGTCCAGAAGTGTTAAGAATGATTATGTCACCTCTGAATATGTGAATTTTTGATTATGCACTAACCCTCTAATGAGTTTGCTTGAAGTTTGGTGAGGAGGAAGTTTTCAAAGGTCAAGAGAAGAGGATGATACAATATGATCAAGAAGAGTGAAAGGTCTAAGCTTGGGGATGCCCCGGTGGTTCATCCCTGCATATTTTAAGAAGACTCAAGCATCTAAGCTTGGGGATGCCCAAGGCATCCCCTTCTTCATCGACAACTTATCGGGTCACTTCTAGTGAAACTATATTTTTATTCCATCACATCTTATGTTCTTTACTTGGAGCGTCTGTTTGCTTTTATTTTCGTTTTGGTTTGAATAAAGTTGGATCCCACCATCCTTATATTGGAGATATTACGCTCCGCTTTTTCATTTGAACACTTGTGTTCTTAGTTATGCTTTAATGTTCATGGCGAAGGCTGAAATTGCTTCGTTGATTGCTATTTGGTTGGAATCAGAAAATGCTTCATATGGTTTGGAATAACTTGAAACTTGGCAATTGTTTTGAGCTCTCATTAGATTATGTTTAAGCTCTTGCATCATGTAGTTTAATCTATTAGTGGAGAACTACCGTAGAGCTTGTTAAAATTTGGTTTGCATGATTGGTCTCTCTAAGTCTAGATATTTTCTGGTGAAGTGTTTGAACAACAAGGAAGACAGTGTAGAGTCTTATAATGCTTGCAATATGTTCTTGTGTAAGTTTTGTTGTACCTGTTCATACTTGTGTTTGCTTCAAACAACCTTGCTAGCCCAAAACCTTCTACTGAGAGGAAATGCTTCTCGTGCATCCAAACACCTTGAGCCAAAACCCATGCCATTTGTGTCCACCATATCTACCTACTATGTGGTATTTTTCTGCCATTCCAAAGTAAATTACTTGAGTGGTACCTTTAAAATTTCATTCCTTTATCTTTTCAATATATAGCTCATGGGACAAATAGCTTAAAAACTATTGTGGTGATGAATATGTGGTTATGTGTCTTAGTTCTTATAAGTTGCTTGTTGAGCGGTAACCATGTTTCTGGGGACGCCATCAACTTTTTACCTTTGTTGGATATCATGTGAGATGCTACACATGTTCGTCTTGTCTGAAGTAAGGGCGATTTTCATGATCAAATGGTTTGAGTATGCATATTGTTAGAGAAGAACATTGGGCTGCTAACGAAAGCCATGTATCATGGTGGAAGTTTTCAGTTTGGACATACAACCTCACTCTCTTATGAGAATATTATTTGTTGTTGAATGCTTATGCATTAAAAGAGGAGTCCATTATCTGTTGTCTATGTTGTCCCGGTATGGATGTCCTAAGTTGAGATCTATTAAAAAAGAGAAATCAAATGCAATTGATCTCCTAGGACCTTTGTACAGGCGGCATAGAGGTACCCCTTTGTGACACTTGGTTGAAACATATGTTATGCAATGATAATCCGTGTTAATCCAAGCTAATTAGGACAAGGTGCGAGCACTATTGGTATTCTATGTATGAGGCTTGCAACTTGTAGGAAGTATTATGCATAGCACATATGGATTATTACTACCGTTGACAAAATTGTTTCTATGTTTTCAAAATAAAAGCTCTAGCACAAAAATAGTAATCCATGCTTCCCTCTGCGAAGGGCCATTCTTTTACTTTATGTTGAGTCAGTCTACCTACTTCTTTCTATCTTAGAAGCAAACACTTGTGTTAACTGTGTGCATTGATTCTTACATGATTACTTATTGCATTTGTTATATTACTCTATGTTGACAAATATTCATGAGATATACATGTTACAAGTTGAAAGCAATTGCTGAAACTTAATCATCCTTTGTGTTGCTTCAATGCATTCTACTTTGAATTTATTGCTTATGAGTTAGCTCTATGCAAGTCTTGTTGATGCTTGTCTTGAAAGTACTATTCATGAAAAGTTTTGCTATATGATTCATTTGTTTAGTCATCATCTTTTGTTAGTGACATAGGCATCCCCAATGGGCCTGCCAAAGATGGTACCCGGGATTTACTCAAGGCCCAAGACTCGAAGAATAAGAAGATTCGGAAGTCCATTTAGTATTAAGGAAAGATAGTTTGTATTAGGAAGAGTTTTGTAATCTCACGGGTTGAGTACGAAACCCTCCCGAACTCTGTAACTTGTGTATTACGAAACCCTCGGCTCCACCTCCTATATAAGGGGGAGTCGAGGGACAAAGAGAGGATCGAATCTATTGTCAACATAACCCTAGTTTTCATAATCGTCGAGTACTTTTCGCCTGAACCTTCGAGATCTACTTGTCCTCTACTTCTAACAAAACCCTAGTCTACAACCTGTAGGCATCGACAAGTTAATCCTTTGTCAATTGGCGCCGTCTGTGGGAATTAGAGGTTGCAAGGAGCTGATCTCGATGGCACGTTCAAGATCGTCGACTTCGTCGGTGGCAAGCAATGCGACGGATCGAGGTAACAAGGGAAAAACTGATCTAGTCAATTTTATTCCTCACCCGCCCTCCCGTATGGATGCATGTGCCTATCTGGAGGAGCCCATCATCATGACGTTCGAAGAATTCCGATTTGGCGTCAACAAGGAAGGATCCTACCGTCTCGAAGTTCCGATCTCGTCGGAATTTTCAGCGGTCGATTCTAGCTTTTCGTCGAGTGACGAGGAGTTTTCGTCGCCACGCTTCGTCGACAGCAAGGCAAGCGCAAGGCTCGCAAAGATCTTCAGCAACACATCCTTCGAGTCGTCTGCGGACTCTTTTATAAGCAGCGACTCCGACAGCGTCGACAGCTTCAACTTCATCGACAAATCTGTCGCCATCGGAAAGGTCTTCACCACTCAATATGATGGTGTCACCAATCCTGACAAAAATCAATACGCAAAATATCATCAGATCTATGCAATCGAAGAGGCAGGCCGATCAGAACCAGAAACGTCAGAGGCTTTCGACGATTTGGGAAATCCATACGTTGATCCCGCTGATCTCAGACACGGTCTAGGCACTAAATATGTCGGGTCTTCACCCCGAGAAAGAGTACAGCTCCCGCAAGCAGCGTGGGATAGGGCTGCAAGAGCCATGGATGGTTCAGAACCAATGACCACCACTGCTACTGTACAAGAGCTACAAGCATATCAATATAGACTCGCTCGAGTAAGCAGAGAGCTGGAAAACAGACAGACATCCTTGAATAGGAGAAAAGAGGCAGCTTCCGCGTCCGAGCAAGCGTCGAGCGAGCTCGGTCGACAATCGAAACTTCGGCGGATAGCCATAGAGAGGCTCGAAGGAGAGCAAGATCTCGGCTGCAAAACATACCCGAAGAAGAGAGAGGAAATCTAATTCAAAATCTCGACATGTCCTTCATGACGATTGATGAAAGGGGAAATATCATCCCAAAAACACCAGAAGCAGGGTACATGGCAACACAAGCTTACATCCTCGCGTCTAGACCACCTCCTGGGGACCCGAGGGAACCATTGTTCAATATGGCAATGGCTGGAGTAGGAGTAATGGGAACAGCGTTTGCAGCTACACCTCCCGAAGGAAATCCTAGGCAAAATAGTCCACGACCGACTGCAGCAGTTCAAGACCCACCAAGAACAAGTGGAGCAAGAGACACAGCAGTCCAAGTAAGGGTGGACAGAGCACGACAAGAAAGAAGGGAGCGTCAACACTCACCGGAAGTTGCCGACGAAGATATGTGTGGGCTCCCGTGCTTCACGAGAAGAGTTCGCAAAACTCGAGTACCAAAAGGATTCAAGTTACCCGAGAATTTCAAAAAATTCGACGGTCTGCAGGATCCCGAGGATTGGCTCGTGGATTACCTTGAGATGGTGAAGTTGGTAGGAGGAACCAGAGCAACAGCTATGCAAAGTATCCAAGTTCACTTAAGTGGTGCCGCAAGATCGTGGATCAAGAAACTTCCCCCAGGCTCCATCGACAGCTGGGATAATTTCGAGGACATCTTCGTAAGAAACTTCCGATCCACCTGCAAGAAACATGCGTCATTAGAAGAGCTGAGAGCTTGTCGACAGAAACATGACGAGTCGATGAGAAAATACATACATCTCATATGCTTTACAATAATGTTGATCAAGATTATGTTGGTAGCATGTCACTTCAGAAATTATTTGTTGTTATCGTTTACCTACTCGAGGGCGAGTAGGAACTAAGCTTGGGGATGCTTGATACGTCTCAAACATATCTATAATTTCTTATGTTCCATGCTACTTTTATGATAATACTCACATGTTTTATACATACTTTACATCATTATTATGCATTTTCCGGCACTAACCTATTAACAAGATGCCGAAGCGCCAGTTGCTGTTTTCTGCTGTTTTTGGTTTCAGAAATCCTACAAAGAAAATATTCTCGGAATTGGACGAAATCAACGCCCAGGGTCTTATCTTTCCACGAAGCTTCCAGAAGACCGAGGGAGATACGAAGTGGGTCCACGAGGGGCCGTAACCATAGGGAGGCGCGGCCTGGCCCTTGGCCGCGCCGGCCTATGGGGTGGGGCCCCTGTGCCCCCTCCTGACCTACCCTTCCGCCTACTTAAAGCCTTCGTCGCGAAAACCCCTGTACCGAGAGCCACGATACGGAAAACCTTTGATACGTCCAATTTGCATCACTATTTTGTATCATAATTTGCTGTTATTCATTGATATATTTCATATTGGGATACAATACTTATGTTATTTCATCTATTTTGCATGTTTCATCATTATTGGAGGATCAAGCACCGGAGCCGGATTCCGCTGGAAAAAGCACCATCGAACGCAATATTTCGGAAGATCAACCGTGGAAGGAAATTTCACGTAAATTCCTATTTTTCCGGATGACAGAGGGAGCCGGAAGGGGAAGAAGAGGGGAGCCACTGTGGGCCCGGACCACAGGCCGGCGCGGCCCATGGCCTGGCCGCGCCACCCTGTGGTGTGGGGGCCCCACAGCCCCTTTCGCCTCCTTTTCTTCGCGTACTCCTTCGTCCCGAAAACCTAAGCCACAGAGAGGACCTCACGAAGGGTTACAACCGCCTCTGCGGGGCGGAGAACACCAGAGAGAAAAGAGCTCTCCGGCGGGCAGGAATCCGCCGGGGAAATTCCCTCCCGGAGGGGGAAATCGACGCCATCGCCATCGTCATCGAGCGGGACATCATCTCCATCATCATCATCATCATCATCATCTCCACCATCTACACCGCCATCACCACCGCTGCACCTCGTCACCGCTGTAACAATTCGGGTTAAATCTTGATTGTATGATAGGGGAAACTCTCCCGGCATTACTCTCTACTTGTTATAGATGCTATTGAGTGAAACCATTGAACCAAGGTTTATGTTCAGATTGTTATTCATCATCATATCACCTCTGATTGTATTCCATATGATGTCTCGTGAGTAGTTCGTTTAGTTCTTGAGGACATGGGTGAAGTCTAAATGCTAGTAGTGAATTATGGTTGAGTAATATTCAATGTTATGATATTTATGTTGTGGTGTCATTCTTCTAGTGGTGTCGTGTGAACGTCGACTACACGACACTTCACCATTTATGGGCCTAGGGGAGTGCATCTTGTATTCGGTTGCTAATTGCGGGGTTGCCGGAGTGACGAAACCTAAGCCCCCGTTAGTATATCGATGCAAGAGGGATCGCAGGATCTCGCAGTTTAAGGCCGTGGTTAGATTTATCTTAATTACTTTCTTGTAGTTGCGGATGCTTGCAAGGGGTATAATCACAAGTATGTATTAGTCCTAGGAAGGGCGGTGCATTAGCATAGGTTCACCCACACAACACTTATCAAAACAATGAAGATTATTTAGCCACATGAAGCGAAAGTACTAGACTAAAATCCCCGTGTGTCCTCAAGAACGCTTGGTCATTATAAGTAAACAAACCGGCTTGTCCTTTGTGCTAAAAAGGATTGGGCCACTCGCTGCAATTATTTCTCTCGCATTTTATTTACTTCTACTTTATTTATCTGCAATATCAAAACCCCCTGAATACTTGTCTGTGAGCATTTACGAGTGAATCCTTCATCGAAACTGCTTGTCAACACCTTCTGCTCCTCGTTGGGTTCGACACTCTTATTTATCGAAAGTACTACGATACACCCCCTATACTTGTGGGTCATCAAGACTATTTTCTCGGCGTCGTTGCCGGGGAGTGAAGCGCTATTGGTAAGTGGAATTGGTAAGGAAAACCTTCTATCGTTTGTGCTGATTTTATTTCTGCCTCGTTGCTATAAGTCATTATGGAGAGATCTTCTCTTCAATTTCTATTTGGGAAATCTACTACTACCGCAACGGTAGTGGATGAAGCGCCAGTGAGGAAGTAGTACCATATAAAATACCTATGAAAATTATTGAACGTGTTATGGATAACCGCTATGAAGGGGATGGAACTGTCCATCCCGGTGATCATTTATTGTTTTTGCATGAATTATGCGGGTTATTCAAATGTGCAGGTATTTCTATGAATGAAGTTAGGAAGAAACTATTCACTATATCGCTGTCCGGTAAAGCGGCGCACTCGGTATAAATTGCTGAAGAATGGTGATTCTATTGATTGGGAGGACATTGTGCCTTTATTTTATTCCAAATTTTATCCTCCAAGTGAAATTCACAAAGATCGGAACCGCATATATAATTTCTGGCCTCATGATGGAGAGAGTATTGCCCAAGATTGGGGGAGATTGAAGTCTTTAATGCTCAAATGCCCCATTCATGAGCTTCCTGGTAATGTTATTATTGATAATTTCTATGCAAGACTTTCTTTTCAAGACAAGACCTTGCTGGATACTTCTTGTTCTGGATCATTTACACGCAAGAAAGAAGAGTTTAAAAGGGACCTTCTTGATCGGATCCAAGAAAATACTGAAGGATGGGAGAACGACAAAGATAGAGAATCGGGTATAATTTATGATTATAAATGCATTGAAGCTTTTATGGATACCGATAAATTTCGTAATATGAGTGCTACATATGGTCTTGATTCCCAAGTTGTTGCAAATCTTTATAAAGCTTTTGCCTCTCATTATGAATTGCCTAAGAAGAATTTTGATAAGTATCATGAACCGTATAAAGATAAAGTTGATTCATCTGTAAACAAATGTGTAGTGATTGAAACTGTTGATAATGTTATTCCTGAAGCTTATATTGAAAAAACTCCTTTCCCTGCGAAAATGAAGGAGTACTCTGTCATATCTAGTGCGGTTAATAAAAGTGAAAAGAAAACCAAAGAACCTGAAGAACAAATTAAAATTGAACTTCGTTGTTGCAATAGTTAAAGATCTTGTGACTTGAAAATGTGGAGGATGGTCATATTATTTTCTGTGAAGATGCTTCTAATATTGTTTCACATCCTAATAAACCCAAACAAGTTAGTGTTCCTATGCTATCTCGTTAGAATTGGTGATCATTGCTATTATGGTTTATGTGATATTGGTGCAAGTGTTAGTGCTATACCTTATGAGCTTTACACCGAGATTATGCACGAAATTGGTTCTTGTGAACTTGAAGATATTGATGTGGTTATTCATCTGGCTAATAGAGAAACTATTTCTCCAATTGGTATTGTTCGAGATGTGGAAGTTCTATGTGGTAAGATTAAATATCCTGCTGACTTTTTGGTACTTGGTTCTGCTGCTAGTGATCATTGTCCTATCATTTTTGGTAGACCTTTTCTAAATACTTGTGGAGCTATTATAGATTGTAAGAAAGAGAAAATTTTGACTAGATTTGCTTGGTGAACCTTATGAATTTAACTTTTCTAAATTTACCAAAACTCCTTATAAAGCTGACTTGCCTAGTAATGATTTTAAAATGGAGCGAGTGTGCATCTATTGTTCTTGTTCCTAATAATCCTTTGCAGCAACATTTGGAGAATAGTGAAAGTGAAGCTTTTAGGAAAGAAAGAGATGAGCTTGAGGAAATTTTTCTTCGTCAACCTATTCTCAAGCATGATTTACCGGTGGAAGATTTGGGTACAACACCGCCACCAAAGGAAGATCCGGTTTTTGATTTAAAGCCTTTACCTGATAATCTTAAATATGCTCATATTGATGATAAGAAAATATATCCTGTTATTATTAGTTCTAAGCTTTCAGAGATTGAGGAAGAAAGGTTATTGGAAATATTGAAGAAACACCGAGGAGCTATTGGCTATACTCTTGATGATTTGAAAAGGATTTCTCCCTCTATTTGCCAACATGCTATTAATATGGAAGAAGATGCAAAGCCTGTTGTTGAACATCAACGTCGTCTAATTCCGAAGATGAAAGAGGTGGTAAGGAACGAGGTATTAAAACTTCTTGAAGCTGGTATTATATATCCTATTGCTGATAGTAGATGGGTTAGTCCTGTGCATTGCGTTCCTAAGAAAGGAGGAATGATCTGTTGTGCCTAATGATAATGATGAGCTTATTCCTCAAAGAATAGTTGTAGGTTATAGAATGTGCATTGATTTTCGAAAAGTTAATAAAGTTACTAAGAAAGATCATTACCCTTTACCCTTTATTGATCAAATGTTAGAAAGGTTATCTAAAAACACTCATTTTTGCTTTCTTGATGGTTATTCTGGGTTTTCACAAATTGCTGATAAAGCTAAAGATCAAGAGAAAACCACGTTTACTTGTCCTTATGGAACTTATGCTTATAGGCGTATGCCTTTTGGTTTATGTAATTCTCCTGCTACTTTTCAAAGATGCATGTCTGCTATTTTTCATGGTTTTTGCGAAAGTATTGTAGAGGTGTTCATGGATGATTTTTCTGTCTATGGGAATTCTTTTGATAATTGCTTGCGAAACCTCGATAAAGTGTTGCAGAGATGTGAAGAAACTAACCTTGTTCTTAATTGGGAGAAATGCCACTTTATGGTTAATGAAGGAATTGTATTGGGACATAAAATTTCCGAGAGAGGTATTGAAGTTGATAGAGCTAAAGTTGAAGCAATTGAGAAGATGCCCTATCCGAGGGATGTTAAAGGTATTCGTAGTGTTCTTGGTCATGCTTGGGTTTTATAGGAGATTTATTAAAGATTTCTCTAAAATTTCAAAGCCTCTTACTAATCTTCTTCAAAAAGATGTACCTTTTGTTTTTGATGATGATTGTAAGGAAGCTTTTGAAACTCTAAAGAAAGCCTTAACAACTGCTCTCCGTAGTCGAACCTCCCGATTGGAATTTGCCTTTTGAAATTATGTGTGATGCTAGTGATTTTGCTTGTAGGCGCTGCTCTTGGACAGCGGGTAGATAAAAAATTAAATGTTATTCATTATGCTAGTAAGACTCTTGATGCTGCTCAAAGAAATTATGCTACAACTGAAAAAGAATTGTTAGCTGTAGTCTTTGCTTGTGACAAGTTTAGACCCTATATTGTTGATTCAAAAGTTACAATTCATACTGATCATGCTTGCAATTAGATACCTTATGACAAAGAAAGATGCTAAGCCAAGGCTTATTAGATGGGTACTTCAGTTGCAAGAATTTGATTTACATATTATAGATAGGAAAGGTGCTGATAATCCTGTTGCTGATAATTTGTCTAGATTGGAAAATATTGCTTATGATCCTGTTCTTGTTAATGATAGTTTTCCAAATGAACAATTGGCTGTAATAAAGGTGAGCTCGCGAGAGAGCCCTTGGTATGCAGATTATGCTAACTTTATTGTTTCGAAGTATTTGCCTCCAACCTTTTCAGCTCAGCAAAGGAGGAAATTCTTTTATGACTTGAGGCATTATTTTTGGGATGACCCACACTTATATAAAGAAGGAGTAGATGGTATTATGCGAAGATGTGTTCCTGAATATGAACAACAGGAAATATTGAGTAAATGTCATGGTAGTGTTTATGGAGGACATCACGCTGGAGATAGAACCGCGCAAAAGGTTCTACAATCAGGTTTTTATTGGCCAACACTTTTCAAAGATGCAAGGAAATTTATTTTATCTTGTGATGAATGTCAAAGAGTTGGTAATATCTCTAGACGCAATGAAATGCCTATGAATTATACTCTTGTTATTGAACCATTCGATTGTTGGGGATTCGACTTCATGGGTCCTTTCCCTTCTTCAGATGGTAACACTCATATACTTGTCGCTGTTGATTATGTTACTAAATGGGTAGAAGCTATACCTACAAAAAGTGCTGATGGTGAGACCTCTATAAAACTGCTTGTAGATGTTATATTTCCTAGATTTGGAGTACCTAGATATATTATGACTGATGGAGGTTCTCATTTTATTCATGGAGGTTTTAGAAAAACTCTTGCTAAGTATGGTATTAATAATAGAATTGCTTCCGCTTATCACCCTCAAACTAGTGGTCAAGTAGAATTATCAAATAGAGAGATTAAAGCTATCTTGGGTAAGACCGTTAATAAATCTAGAAAGAATTGGGCTAGCAAATTGAAAGAAGCACTATGGGCTTATAGAACTGCTTATAAAAATCCTATGGGAATGTCACCTTATAAAATGGTTTATGGAAAAGCTTGTCATTTACCTTTAGAACTAGAGCACAAAGCTTATTGGGTCGTTAGAGAACTAAATAAAGATCCTAAATTAGCCGGTAATAAAAGATTGCTGCAATTAAGTTCTCTAGATGAATGGATAAGTGAAGCTTATGAAAATGCTAAACTCTTTAAAGAAAAAGTTAAGAAATGGCATGATAGAAGGATTATCAAAAGAGAGTTTAATATTGGGGATAAAGTCCTATTGTATCGGTCTCGTCTCAGATTTTTTGCAGGGAAATTACTCTCGAAGTGGGAAGGACCATATGTTGTTGAGGAGGTGTATCGTTCAGGAGCAATTAAAATTAGCTCTCTTCAAGGCAATGCCACACAAGTGGTGAATGGACAAAGACTCAAGCATTATATCTCGGGTGATTCTTATAATGTTGATGTTGATATTATTCAAGTGGAAACACCGGAGGCTTTCATCAAAGGACAAATTGACAGTCCGCCAGAACTCGACTTTGAATAGGTAACAGTACAGGTAATAAAAAGTCCGCGTTTACCTTTCCGAACATTATTTCTGCTGTTTTTAGGAAATATGAAAAATTATGAGTTCGAAACGGAGTGGAAAGGACGCACGAGGGCGTGCCACCATAGGCCGGCGCGGCCTGACCTGGGCCCGCGCCGACCTATGGTCTGGCCGCCTCGTTGCCCCTTTCCGACTCTGGTTTGATCTGGTACTTTCCTTATGTCGTGAAATTTTTTGCTATATAATCTCCCGGACCCCTGGAGGTCCGTAATATCGTTTTCTCGTCGTGTTTTGTTTCGAGCTGTTTTCTGCCAGATTTGTTTTGATCTAGAAGCACCATGGTCTCCAACAACAAAGACAAGGGGCCTTGGAGGGAAGAGATGGATGAAAGGATCAATAAGGAGAAGGAGAAGATAGCATCAGCAAAAGGAGAGTGGGAAACTACGAGGAGTAAGCCAATCTTGGTGGGATCGGTTAACACTGGGCGTTCTTTTTCTCATAACTTGCAGGGAGCTCTTCCGCCTGCTCTGGACCTCGACTCTTTCCCTTGTGTGGAGGAAGCAATACGGGTTGTCGATGAGTTTTGTGATCAATATCGTGCTCTCAAAAGGGAAGTGGAGATACTTCGAGAGGAGAACCGGCGACTTCGCGGAATCGTCGGAATATTACTCAAACCTCAGCACAAGGCCGTCACCGCCACACTCGGGTAACAATGAGTCTCTTCAGGTTTTGGTGCAGAATTACAAAATTGAGAAGCTGAAGCTGAAGGAGATCCTTATGAAGCGCGAGAGGAATCCATCGCCATCATCACCGAAGGAGTAATTCATCATCGGTATTGGCATCCCCTTGGTTTGTTCCAAGCTTGGGGGAGTGCCGCGGTATCACATCATCATTACCTTTATCTTTTACTATCAAGTAGTGTCATATCATGAGTAGGGAAGTTATCATATGGAATAGTATACAATGTGGAAGTATCTCTCTTAGTTAGTTATCTATGTATCCGTTGGTGTGAGTTATCGTTATGGGATATTAATGAGAAGTTTTATCATTTACTCTTTGCACACTTTATTTTAGTTTGCAATCTCCATTATATGATTACTCTTGACATGAGTATTGATATCACTTTGGGAGCATCAAGTAAATCTATTTGGTTTTGGCAAACTTAGCATTGGTCAATAGCAACAACATCTTGATGTTTAATAGAAGAGAGAAATACACTTAGATATATTACTCTATTATCTCTATGCTTAGTATTCTAAAGTTAAAATTGCTTGTGCTTATGAGAAAGATGCATGATTGTTTCTATCATATGTATATTTGTTTGTTTCCCTCAACCTTTATGCTTGCTATCAAACCTTGCTAGCCAAAGACCTGTATCGAGAGGGAATGCTTCTCATACATCCATAACCTTAGACCAAACCTATGCCATTTGTGTCCACCATACCTACCTACTACATGGTATTTTCTGCCATTCCAAGTAAATACTTCATGTGCTACCTTTAAATTATTCAAACTACTACTCCTGATTTGTGTCAATGTTCTATAGCTCATGAGGAAGTATGTGGTGTTTTATCTTTCAATCTTGTTGGGCGGACTTTCACCAATGGACTAGTGATACGTCTCCAACGTATCGATAATTTCTTATGTTCCATGCTACTTTATTGATGATACCTACATGTTTTATGCACATTATATGTCATATTTATGCATTTTCTGGAACTAACCTATTAACAAGATGCCGAAGAGCCGATTGTCTGTTTTCTCGCTGTTTTTGGTTTCGTAAATCCTAGTAAGGAAATATTCTCGGAATTGGACGAAACTTTCGCCCGGGGTCCTATTTTTGCACGAAGCTTCCGGAAGACCGAAGAGTCAACGAAGTGGGGCCACGAGGCAGCCGGGGACAGGGCGGCGCGGCCCGGGCCCCGGCCGCGCGGCCCTACCCCCGGGCACCTCGTGTGGCCCCCCGACCTACCCTTCCGCCTACTTAAAGCCTCCGTCGCGAAAACCCCGCACCGAGAGCCACGATACGGAAAACCTTCCGCAGACGCCGCCGCCGCGAATCCCATCTCGGGGGATTCAGGAGATCGCCTCCGGCACCTCGCCGGAGAGGGGATTCATCTCCCGGAGGACTCTTCATCGCCATGATCGCCTCCGGAGTGATGAGTGAGTAGTTCACCCCTGGAACATGGGTCCATAGCAGTAGCTAGATGGTCGTCTTCTCCTTGTTGTGCTTCATTGTTGGATCTTGTGAGCTGCCTAACATGATCAAGATCATCTATCTGTAATACTATATGTTGTGTTTGTCGGGATCCGATGGATAGAGAGTACTATGTTATGGTGATTATCAATCTATTGTTTATGTGTTGTTTATGATCTTGCATGCTCTCCGTTATTAGTAGAGGCTCTGGCCAAGTTTTTGCTCTTAACTCCAAGAGGGAGTATTTATGCTCGATAGTGGGTTCATGCCTTCATTGACACCTGGGATCGTGACGAGTAGGTTCTAAGGTTGTGATGTGCTCGTTGCCACTAGGGATAAAACATTGATGCTATGTCTAAGGATGTAGTTGTTGATTACATTACGCACCATACTTAATGCAATTGTCTCGTTGCTTAGCAACTTAATACCGAATGGGGTTCGGACGATAACCTGAAGGTGGACTTTTTAGGCATAGATGCAGTTGGATGGCGGTCTATGTACTTTGTCGTAATGCCCAATTAAATCTCACTATATTTATCATATCATGTATATGCATTGTTATGCCTTTTTCTATTTGTCAATTGCCCGACCGTAATTTGTTCACCCAACATGCTTTTATCTTATGGGAGAGACACCTCTAGTGAACTGTGGACCCCGGTCCTATTCTTTACATAGCATACAATCTACCGCAATTGTGTTTACTCGTTTTCTTTGCAAACATCTTCCACTCGATACGCTTAATCCTTTGTTACGAGCAAGTCGGTGAGATTGACAACCTCACCGTTTCGTTGGGACAAAGTACTTGGGTTGTGTTGTGCAGGTTCCGCGTTGGCGCCGGAATCCCTGGTGTTGCGCCACATCACATTTCGCGACCATCAACCTTCAACGTGCTTCTTGGCTCCTACTGGTTCGATTAAACCTTGGTTTCTTTCTGAGGGAAAACTTGCTACTGTGCGCATCATACCTTCCTCTTGGGGTTCCCAACGAACGTGTGAGTTACACGCCATCAACTAGCGGCATATCCGCTTATCCAATAATTTTGCAATAAGAGCTGGCAACGGGGTTCCCAGCCCCAATTAATAACTTTCATTAATAATTCTCTTCACATGTTTTGCTCTGATTTATCAGTAAGCAACTTAATTTTGCAATAGACACTCCTCCATGGTATGTGAATGTTGGAAGGCACCCGAGGATTCGGTTAGCCATGGATTGAGAAAGCCAAGGTTGGGGGAGTGTCATCCTTAATAAAACTATAATACATGTGTAAACAAAAGAGAAGGGGGATGATCTACCTTGCTCGGTAGAGATGCCGTCCCTCATGGGAGCCGCTCTTGGAAGGTTCGTTTGGCAAGGGGGTTAGAGTGCCCGCTACCATTCGTTGACAACAACAAACACCGCTCAAAATCTTACTTTTATGCTCTTTATATGATTTCAAAACTTGAAAAGCTCTAGCACATGATTTAATCCCCGCTTCCTCTCGCGAAGGGCCTGTCTTTTACTTTTATGTTGAGTCAGTAAACCTATTTCTCTCTATCTCAAGCAAGCAATTGAGTTGTTGTGAACCAATCATTTATGCTATGATTCAGTTAATCATGTCTTTTATACTTTTTTGTTTAGTACCAATTTTATCTGAATGAATATGACTTCGAAGTTATCAATGATTATGAGGAGATTGTCATGCTTGAATATGAAAGCTTTGCTTAGAAGTACAATCCGTTAGTAGTTCTCTGACCAAGAACAAAGTTTGCCATCACCAACTATGATTTCTTATGCACCTTTACTTGTGATTTCTCTTTACTTATTTCAAGATGAGTTATATGAGGGAATTGCTTACTAGAATGTCTTGTGTGAATGAATATGATGCTTCTTGTCCGTATTTTATTTATCGACTCTTCACTCCATAAACATGTGGTCTTGTTTATCGAGCTCAGTTTCGCTTGGGGACAAGCGAGGTCTAAGCTTGGGGGGAGTTGATACGTCCAATTTGCATCACTATTTTGTATCATAATTTGCTCGTTATTCATTGATATATTTCATATTGGGATACAATACTTATGTTATTTCATCTATTTTGCATGTTTCATCATTATTGGAGGATCAAGCACCGGAGCCGGGATTCTCGCTGGAAAAAGCACCGTCAGAACGCAATATTTCGGAAGATCAACCGTGGAAGGAAATTTCACGTAAATTCCTATTTTTCCAGATGACGGAGGGAGCCAGAAGGGGAAGAAGAGGGGAGCCACTGTGGGCCCAGACCACAGGCCGGCGCGGCCCATGGCCTGGCCGCGCCACCCTGTGGTGTGGGGGCCCCACAGCCCCTTTCGCCTCCTTTTCTTCGCGTACTCCTTCGTCCCGAAAACCTAAGCCACAGAGAGGACCTCACGAAGGGTTACAGCCCGCCTCGCGGGGCGGAGAACACCGGAGAGAAAAGAGCTCTCCGGCGGGCGGGAATCCGCCGGGAAATTCCCTCCCGGAGGGGGAAATCGACGCCATCGCCATCGTCATCGAGCGGGACATCATCTCCATCATCATCATCATCATCATCTCCACCATCTACACCGCCATCACCACCGCTGCACCTCGTCACCGCTGTAACAATTCGGGTTAAATCTTGATTGTATGATAGGGGAAACTCTCCCGACATTACTCTCTACTTGTTATAGATGCTATTGAGTGAAACCATTGAACCAAGGTTTATGTTCAGATTGTTATTCATCATCATATCACCTCTGATTGTATTCCATATGATGTCTCGTGAGTAGTTCGTTTAGTTCTTGAGGACATGGGTGAAGTCTAAATGCTAGTAGTGAATTATGGTTGAGTAATATTCAATGTTATGATATTTAAGTTGTGGTGTCATTCTTCTAGTGGTGTCGTGTGAACGTCGACTACACGACACTTCACCATTTATGGGCCTAGGGGAGTGCATCTTGTATTCGGTTGCTAATTGCGGGGTTGCCG
Organism: Lolium rigidum; assembly: GCF_022539505.1. Taxonomy (NCBI): domain Eukaryota; kingdom Viridiplantae; phylum Streptophyta; class Magnoliopsida; order Poales; family Poaceae; genus Lolium; species Lolium rigidum. Next base: position 225,144,990 of record NC_061511.1, on the reverse strand, counting down.
GAGTGACGAAACCTAAGCCCCCGTTAGTATATCGATGCAAGAGGGATCGCAGGATCTCGTAGTTTAAGGCCGTGGTTAGATTTATCTTAATTACTTTCTTGTAGTTGCGGATGCTTGCAAGGGGTATAATCACAAGTATGTATTAGTCCTAGGAAGGGCGGTGCATTAGCATAGGTTCACCCACACAACACTTATCAAAACAATGAAGATTATTTAGCCACATGAAGCGAAAGTACTAGACTAAAATCCCCGTGTGTCCTCAAGAACGCTTGGTCATTATAAGTAAACAAACCGGCTTGTCCTTTGTGCTAAAAAGGATTGGGCCACTCGCTGCAATTATTTCTCTCGCATTTTATTTACTTGTACTTTATTTATCCGCAATATCAAAACCCCCGAATACTTGTCTGTGAGCATTTACAGTGAATCCTTCATCGAAACTGCTTGTCAACACCTTCTGCTCCTCGTTGGGTTCGACACTCTTATTTATCGAAAGTACTACGATACACCCCCTATACTTGTGGGTCATCAACCTTCCAGAGACGCCGCCGCCGCCAATCCCATCTCGGGGGATTCAGGAGATCGCCTCCGGCACCCTGCCGGAGATGGGAATCATCACCGGAGGGCTCTACATCATCATGCCCGCCTCCGGATTGATGCGTGAGTAGTTCATCCTTGGACTATGGGTCCATAGCAGTAGCTAGATGGTTGTCTTCTCCGCTTGTGCTATCATTGTTTAGATCTTGTGAGCTGCCTAACATGATCAAGATCATCTATTTGTAATGCTACATGTTGTGTTTGGTGGGATCCGATGAATATAGATTATTATGTCAAGTTGATTATCAATCTATCATATATGTGTTGTTTATGTTCTTGCATGCTCTCCGTTGCTAGTAGAGGCTCTGGCCAAGTTGATACTTGTAACTCCAAGAGGGGGTATTTATGCTCGATAGTGGGTTCATGCCTCCATTTAATCTGGGACAGTGACAAAAAGTTCTAAGGTTGTGGATGTGTTGTTGCCACTAGGGATAAAACATCGATGTTTTGTCTAAGGATATTTGTGTTGATTGCATTACGCACCATACTTAATGCAATTGTCTGTTGTTTACAACTTAATACTGGAGGGGGTGCGGATGCTAACCCGAAGGTGGATTATTTAGGCATAGATGCATGCTGGATAGCGGTCTATGTACTTTGTCGTAATGCCCTGATTAAATCTCATAGTAATCATCATTGATATGTATCGAATCTTTATTTGTCAATTGCCCACCTGTAATTTGTTCACCCAAGCATGTTAGTTATCTTATTGGAGAGACACCACTAGTGAACTGTGGACCCCGGTCCATTCTTTTACATCTGAATACAATCTACTGCAATCATTGTTCTCTACTGTTCTTTGCAAACAAACATCATCTTCCACTCGATACGTTTAATCCTTTGTTTTCAGCAAGCCGGTGAGATTGATAATCTCACTGTTACGTTGGGGCAAAGTATCTTGATTGTGTTGTGCAGGTTCCACGTTGGCGCCGGTTTCACTGGTGTTGCGCCGCACTACACTCCTCCACCAACAACCTTCACGTGCTTCTTGACTTCTACTGGTTCGATAACCTTGGTTTCATACTGAGGAAACTTGCTTCTATACGCATCATACCTTCCACTTGGGGTTCCCAACGGACGTGTGCTTCGCGCGTATCAACCCTCGCTTCCTCAATCAACACACCATTCATCTTGCAAATATTAGAATGTATAAGTTATAGAGGCGCCAAGCTTCTCTTTGCGGCTGTTGTACGAGGCTTTCGAGAGTTTTGCTTTGATTGCACACAACTATGGCCATCACCAAAAACAGCGGCAGAAGTATGGTTCACTGACTTATTGCAAAACTATCAAAAGGAAAAGCGGAAAAAGTATCCACACTCATATCCTGAAACAATTGTTTTTCTATGATTGGAAGCAACTTCTTGATTATATTCTAAAACAACCTTAAACACATCTATGCATCGAAGAGAGCCTCTAACAAGATTCTTGTTTATAGTGGGTACATGCTGCACGTTCTTCCCTGAGGTAAATTTCAGATATACCGTGCCAACACCATGAACAGAGGAATGTAACCCATTCTCCAATACTATGAAAAAAATCCTGAGTGTACTGGTGAGAAGTGAACATAGATATGCCGGCACATACATGAATATTAGCATCCAAATCAATCCGCCAACGTGGATATTGGAAATCAAAAGAACGGTAAATAAATTGTCATAGCCAAAAATATTGCTAGCGGTCATGTCGTTGACACTCTTGGGACCATTTTTTCCCTCTGCGGACTACATGATCTAGGACTCCTCAGATAAGTGGCCAAGCTCTCCACATTTTTTTTCGAAACGGGGTATATCCCCGGCCTCTGCATCAATCAATGCACATAGCTCTCTTTATTACCCAAAGTATCAAAATATCAAGTATCAAGTTTCTTCTTCTTGAAGGTAATAGTCTTGACATGCTTATTGTTCCTTTTGTTCTTGTCGTAGGGTTTTTCTTCACCATGTCGTCGCTAGACGGACCCTCACCGCCTATCTTAGTAGTGTACTTTCCCCGAGTCTTCTCTTGAACATCAAGAGACGTTATCAGATTTTCAACTGATATCTCATACATCTTGTGTCTGAGAGTTGTGGTGAAGTTCCTTTATCTAGCAGGCAACTTTGCAATAATACATCCAACCACGAATTTATCGGGCAAGGTACACTTAAAGAGTTTGAGCTATCTGCCAATGCATCATATCTTATGAGCTTATTCAACTATAGAACGGTTACTCACTATCCTGTAGCCATGGAAACTCCCCATGATGTACATTTCACTGGTTGCATCTGTTCCACCAAATTTAGTGTTAAGTGCACCCCAAAGCTCTTTTTCCGCCAAGTTGTGCATGTACATATCGCATATACGATCAACGCTAAGAAGACATCTTCTTAGGAGATTTTTCGGATGAAGGGAGCTTTATTACACAAATATAGTATCGTGAGGATACAGTTCATAAGAGCTTATACCCGGCGTTTGCATAACTAAGATGCACACAATCACACAAATAAAAGTTACAAAGGTGAAATATAGGAATCTTAATTTTGTGGAAGCCTATATTGCTGGAGGGAGCTTTATTACACAAATTTTTAGCCCTCTGTGCAAAATTTGTGCCAGAAATATGAGCTTGCGGACATGTACAATATCAAGCCTGTGCCACCTCAAGTGGTTTTAGATAGGATCAAGAGTGAGACCAGTTTGGAGAATAGTGTTGGTCTTTCGGCTCAGATCAACCTGCGTCTTGTAGATACCCTGCTCCTCCTAGTTGTTGTTGCAACAAAAATCTAAACCTAGTTTATCGATGGTGCATCTCTGATCATTGCCCATCCCTTATTAATATGTTAGCAAAATATCTAAAAAAAAAAAACCAGATTACAAGTTTATAGACGTTTGAGGGACGCGGGCTGAAGATAATCTTGTAAGCTGAAGTTATAGACTAGGCTCTTCACTCTGAACCCAACACACCCTTTGGTTACCCGTTACCGAAGTGCTGTGTCTCCGGTGTTCTGTCGTGGTCGTCAATCTACAGTTGTTCTGGTCACATGAACTTATAATATCGTGCCATGTTCAGTTCTTTTGTACGGACATAATAATATGTTTCCTGCTGCACACGGATTAATAAAACGTGTGACGCGTGAAGGAAAGTAAATTAAAAGAAAAAAAAAACGCCATGCTTTCCCTGGAGAAGGAATAACCCAGGGAGGTGCCAAGCACAGAAAAGGTCACGGCAGTCGGCCGGCAGAACCTGCTGCTGCCCATGCCCGATCTGATCTATTCCGCTTTGGAAAGCACCAAAAGTGGACGGACAAGCTGCTCCGTGACATGATCGCACGAGTGACACCGGTCTGATCAACCATTTGAAGTTAACCCATTAAACCCATGCTCATGGTTCTTGGTGGTGCTAGCCAGACTGCTCACTGCTAGTCTGCTAGTGTCTTGATGGATGATTCTGTTTGGCCCCTAGGTATTCTTAAGATATTAGGTTTTAGCTCATGTCTGTGACATGATGATATACGTCACGGTGGGCAAAAAAACCGATGACCGAAGACCGAAACCGAAAAGACCGAGACCGAACCCAAAAAGACCGAGACCGAAATGACCGATAAAATATTGGGTAGAAAATTTTATAGACTGAATTAAGTTTGGTCAATTCGGTCATTTTGTTCTGAGTAACCGAATAGACCGAACTGACCGAATTTTACGTAAGACTGTCCCAATCCTTAGATTTTGTGATATGCGTGAGATGTGATATTGTTGAATGTTCATAAACTTCTCTAGCGTTGTTACATTTTTGTTTAGATTGTTGAACATTTATTCGTGCCAATTGATAATAATATATGCAATGAAAAAAACATCCAAAATACATCTAAAATGTTGCCAACCTTTTACTAAATAATGTCTAAGTTTTGCGTTGACAACATCGGCCACACTGTTCGGTCATGACCGAACCCGAACCCGAATTATTGGGTACCCGAATTTGTCGGGTAGTAAAAGTAACAAGTATATTTCGGTCTTCATTTTTTTCTGACCGAATTTGAAATAGACCGAAATACAAAAACCAAATTTTCGGTCATGACCGAATGCCCACCCCTAGATATACGTATGCGTAGACGCTAAGCACACTCCGGACCACTGGTAAGCTTGGCGCCCAATGCTATGCCAACAAAATTATTATTTTGCATTATGCAATTTTCCTTTTTTGTGTTTTTTTTTTTGGAAATCATGACATGAGCTATATATGTCGATTCATAAAGAAGAGAATTTACTGGTTTACTAGGGGAAAGTGGGTGAAACCATATAGAAAGGGCACAAAGTACCCCATTGGCCGCTGCCCCTGCTTTCCCGCCCTTGCGGTAAAACAACACCCCCGGTCCACGACGATCAGGAACTCTAAGGTGATACCTCCAAAAAGGTAGCGACATGCGTCACTGTCGCCCGCTCTATCAGAGTTTGGTATTCGCCGGAAGGTCTAGAGATCCTCATGGTAAGGAAGCAAAGAAGCTCCATGCCGATACAGGAGATGCTTTCATCGATGTCACCGACTAAACATGGGCGGAGCTGCATAGGCTCTCCGCGATGCACGTGCATCAGGGTTAAGAATTTTTTAGCTTCATTTATAACTTAACAAGGTCCAATGCATCAGGGTAGAGTGAGAAAGGTGCATCTTGGAAGCCACCAATCGAGCTCACAAGGCTATGAACTTGAAAAGGCTTATGCTATGTCTTGAAGATGCATCAGGGAAGCTTTCCCTCTAGCTCTGCCCCTGCGACTAAAGTGAGGTGAAAGGCTTTTGCCTTGATCTCTGACGTATCCTTGCCACGCAGCTCACCACCTGCACTATTTGTGTGTTGACCACGAAGCAATTGTGTCTCCCTCGATGAGCATAGGTACCACCATATCAGGACGGTCCCTTAGGGTTTAGGCTTCTCCACCGCCAGGCGATCGGAGGATCCCCATCCTCTTTTGGGGCAGGGTCCCCTGCTACGCGGCAAGAGTTGACCCCCCCCCCCCCAGGACGTGGGGAAGAGGCATGGGCATGCGACGAGGAAGCTAGGGTTTTCCCCGATTCGTCGCAGGCGACATGGGGACCAATGGTCCCTCTTCTTTAGGATTTGCCCATGCAATGACACTTTCTGCTATGTTTTCTATCTAGGGAATTCTTTGCCACCGTGGTAAGGGCTGACCCGCCCCGAGAACGTGAGGAAGGGGCATGGGCCTACGACGAGGAAGCTAGGGTTTCTTCCGATTCGTCGCGGGCGACAAGGGGACCAATTGTCCCTCTTCTTTAGGACTTGCCAATGCAATGCCACTTGATTCTATGTTTTCTTTCTAGGAAATTGCTTTCTTCGCCACCATACTTTTGTTTTGTTTTCCCAAGCACAAGCTATACTTGTTCATGAAAATCTTTTGTCGTTCGAAAGCATGTAAAAAAGAAAGTAGAAAAGGCAAGGCGGTGTACTCGGGCGCTGGACCCGGAGAGAGACCATGTCAACCCGGTGACAACGATATTCCCCACAGAATCCAGTTTCCGCCCGCCGCCGCGCCGCTGATAGCGAGAGTCCTTCCCCATTAAAACCCTCCCGCCCCTCCCCAAACCACGCTCAAATTCCCCGGAGCCACCACCACCGACACCCACCAAGGCGGCGGCACCACCACTAAGCGCAGGCGGCCGGCCATGGAGGAGAGAGCGCCGCTGCTGTCCCATCGAGCGGAGCGGGGCCGAAAGGCGGCCAAGTGGCGGTGGAGCGGGTCGGCGGCGGCGGAGGAGGCCCGGAAGGTGGCGCACGTCGCGCTGCCGATGGCCGCGGTGAGCGTGGCGCAGTATGCCGTGCAGGTCGCCTCCAACATGATGGTCGGCCACCTCCCCGGGGTGCTGCCGCTCTCCGCCTCCGCCATCGCCACCTCCCTCGCATCCGTCTCAGGCTTCAGCCTCCTCGTACGTCGCCTCTCACACCTGAACCGCCTAAATCGATATATGCTTGCAGCATTGTTCTATTGGTATATGCGTTTCCTGGTTAGATTCCTTTGCCGGCCACACTGGAAGCGTTTTCAGTATCCCGATTGTAGAATTTGAGAACAAAAATCGATTGGAGTCTGTAGATTTAGTTTTGTCAGTGTTGCGATGCTCAGTTCAGTTATTCTGTGAGCCCAGGCGTCATGGGCAGGTGGTCAATCTCGAGAGAATTTTAATGTAGACTAGTGTCTTTCATGACAACTTGAACACTACCACCTTTCTGTAAAGTGTAAACTTTTCTCTTTTTTTGAGGGGAGTGTAAGTATGCTGACCTCACTAGCGAAAACAAAATTCTTTCTTTTTTCCAGCCAAAGTACAAACCTGTGTGCCTTTTGCCGCTGAACATAGGTTGCTACTGGTGACATCAGTGCATTACCAATTTACCCCGGCAGGAATGGTGTGATGAAATTATTCAATTCTTACATAAAGTTCAGTAACTTCTTTGGTGAAACAAGTGTGTTGGAGAAGATTGAAGTTTTAGCATTAATAAGTATCTCAAGCATGTTGTTATAAAAATGATTAAAGGGGGCCGGGAGGAGTTCAGACTTTTGTCATTATTTCACCAACTTGGACATAGCTCCACCAAATGGTTAACACAGGAATGGAACTACGGTCAAACCTTCAAACATAACTTTGTTATTTGGCATGCTCAAAGTTCAAGAAAAGATTGTTATATTGATGAAGCAAGCTTGTGATGTGTGGGCTTAGGGCAATATGCAATTACTGTACATCTTTGTTTAATATCCTGAACAGCTTTAATTAAACTTTTTTCTTTGAGTTGAATGTATTTTCCACCAGTTATCTGAAACATTCTGCTTTGTAGAACAGATTGGAATGGCAAGCGGTTTAGAAACTCTATGTGGTCAAGCTTACGGGGCTGAACAGTACGGCAGATTGGGAGTGCAAACCTACAGAGCTATGGTCACACTGATAGCTGTGAGCATCCCAATCTCACTTCTATGGCTGTTCATGGGAAAACTCCTGACCCTCATAGGGCAAGACCCCGTGATCTCACATGAAGCTGGTAGATATATAGTCTGGTTGATTCCAGGGCTCTTTGCATACGCAGTCAACCAGCCCCTAACAAAATTTCTGCAGTCTCAGAGTCTAATAATTCCTATGCTTTGGTCCTCCATTGCGACATTGCTCTTGCACATTCCCCTTTGTTGGTTATTGGTGTTCAAGACCAGCCTGGGTTATTTTGGAGCGGCTTTGGCAATAAGCGTATCGTATTGGTTGAACGTAATCATGCTTGTTGCATACATCGGATTCTCAAATTCCTGCAAGGAGACATTCTCACCTCCTACGAAGGACGCCTTCAGTGGAGTCGGTCTGTTCATGCGCCTAGCCCTGCCATCTGCACTAATGTTATGGTAATCCCAGTAGTGTGATTCAGAATGTTGGTGTGTCATGTTTCTTTTCCTCAGGCTAATGACTTTTCTTGTGCATCGTCCAGTTTTGAATGGTGGTCATTTGAGGTCATTATTCTTCTGTCGGGGCTTCTACCCAATCCAGGGCTGCAAACTTCAGTTCTTTCGACATGGTAAGAATTTCTCATGTTAGGTAATATGCTCTTATGGTAATATCTTCATTATGTTTACACCCATTTTTCTGTGCAGCATGACAACGATCACATTGATGTATACTATAGCATATGGGATTGGTGCTGCTGCAAGGTAAGTAGAAGCTTAACATACTTCGACATGGTACAGTTTTTGGGGACGAAATTATTATTTGATAACTCCATTTTGTATAATGTTCAATGGGCAGCACTCGAGTATCAAATGAATTAGGTGCCGGGAATCCTGATGGTGCTCGATTGGCTGTCCGTGTTGTGATGTTCATTGCTGTGACTGAGGCAGTTCTCATCACTGGGGCTCTGTTAGCATCCCAGCACATCTTGGGTTACGCATTTAGCAGTGATAAGGAGGTGGTTGACTATGTCAATGCAATGGTTCCATTTATCTGCATTTCGGTCGCTGCTGATAGTCTACAAGGAGTTCTCTCAGGTTACAATTTTCTATCTTCTAATTGATCTGTCAATTTTACTGTCCCTTCGAAAGAGTGAACAGATAGGGAGCTTCCAGTTATACCTGTGATGATTTAAACATTTGATTAAGCCGTATACTATACTTGATTCAGCCACGACACCTATATCTTCAGTCCTTCACCTGTAGTTTGATTTCCGTAAGTCAATGTGCGATGCAGTGAGCTTTTATCCAGTTTGGTAATAAGCCCTGGTAGGTAGCAAGTGATGTTATTATTTGCAAGTCATGCTGATTTCGCAAAGACATTATCAGGTAAGGTGTCACTTATTAATTACTTTGCATTTCACTATACTAATGCTATTTTGTGTTGTGGAAGCCGACATTGTTACTTGGGGAGTTACCTGTTTGTTCAATCAAACATGTGCTCTTATGTGAACATGGATGCCGGTGTTTACATCCACACACATCTGGCTGGGATGTAACCTTAAGTGGGCGCCACCTCACTAAGTATGCAATTGCACCCTTCTTCTAGCTAGTGGAACAGTTGTTTGCTTCAGAGATCTATTTCACTATTTGTGCAAAATCCGTTTTAAAAAAACCATTTGTGCAAAACCATGTTTGTCGAGAGCACTGGACAGGCCAAAAATAATGAACTGTATTCGCCCAAATATGCTCTTACTTGACACTTCCAACATTATTTAATTTAGACACCGGCAAGATCCTCATGTATAATGACATTACTAAACTCTCATCACAGGAGAATATGTTTTCCCTGTTTTAACCAGAGGTTCAGGGCCATATGCATTGATGTCTAAAACTATATTGTATCATTCAGGTATCGCTCGAGGATGTGGGTGGCAGCACCTGGGCGCCTATGTTAACCTTGGTTCATTCTATCTCTTTGGAATTCCAATATCTCTCCTTCTTGGGTTTGTTCTTAAGTTGGGAGGGAAAGGACTTTGGATGGGCATTTCATGTGGTTCCATAATGCAATTCTTACTCCTCGCCTTCATAACATTCTTCAGCAACTGGCAAAAGATGGTTCGTTCTTTTACCTACTTTGCACTTCACTGAAGTTTGTTGTGTGCGAAAGAGAAAACCCGATTTATATGCTACTAAGCTGCTGTTTGTTTTTGCAGTCTGACAAAGCGAGGGAGAGAGCTTTCGGGGAAAGCCTGGCGGAGAAAGGGACTGTTGCAGTCTAATTCTTCTGATCCGCTGACATCAACTTGAAGCGAACAACAAATTGATCTTCTGGCATTGTAGAGAAGTCTACAATCTAAGGCTAATTATGTTCTCAGTTGTGAGACCTGTGAATGTATAGAGACGAGTTTGCTCATACTTGTACTGTTGCAGTTCTTTTTGAAGCCAGGAGAACGATATCAGAAAATTAATATCCCAAAAAGAAAATATAACAATGGCGTAGCTTCAGTAGTCATCCTGCCAAAAAAAAGAAGAAAATCCTGTGCCAATTACAGTAAAAAAATATACTCCCTCCTTCCATAAAAAGATATCTTAGATTTATCTAAATCTAAATGTATATATGCACTAAATTGTGTCTATATACATCCAAATTTAGACAAATCAAAGACATCATTTTATGGATAGAGGGAGTACTAGGGAGTACTATGTTACAGTAAAAAAAACTCTGTGCCAACTTGAAGAATAAATAAAAACGAGAATTGGACATAGATTGTAACATTTTATACTAATTTCTTTAAATACGTGTATATGCTGCAGGTGTTTTTTAGTTTCAGGTTGAGGTAAAGATTATGTTAGATAATTATAGGTAGAACCAAGAGTAACCAAATGCAAGGACAAGAATTTGTATTTTTTGAAGTTGTGCTTGAGTTTCAGGGCAATGAAAAATGGTCAATGAACCTGTGTGTTGCTTACTCTACTACCACATTCTTAAAGAGCTACCACATTTCCGACAGAAGTGTGGCAAACCATAATTCGTAACTTCATATTGCGAAGGAATCCTTTGCCACGGCTAACAGGAAATGAATATATGACAAGTACATCTAAGTAAATATCTGTGGCAAGGAACAAAATGCATGCAATCGGAAGAGTAGTTTGACGCTCGAAAAAAAGCAGACAAGCTGCAGTGATAAATTAACTAAAAGTTACACACTTCAGCTCCGCCTTTTTATATCATTTTCAAGAAATAATTTATTGCACATTTCGTGTTAGAGACAGAAAATTCATCAACAAAATAGGGGAAGAGGCATCATCGGCATCGATGGAGCGCATCCAGCATTTTGACGACCTTTGAGCCTTACAAGTTTCCAGTTAACACGGGCAGTCCCAAGCTGCTGGCAACCATCAACCATGGTAAACATATGGTCAAGACATTCAACAGTACCTGCACACAGCAAAGATCATATTCAGATTTGCATACTCATTCCACAATTACATGAATACAAAACACAAGAATTCAATTCCACTCAAGGTAGACTGACATTTGTTATTACTCAGAGAAAGCAGAGCAGAGAATTTGCACAAGTCTTAAATTGGTAACTAAATTTACTGACAAATGGACAATTGTAAGTTCACAAACACATCATAGCGATTATTACAAGAGGGCTAGGATCATTTATTTTTCCAAACCTAGAGAGATGACTAAGATCATGGTGATACATTGCACTCAAATATAACATCCTAAGCATAACAAAATGTGATCGATGCATACATAAACCACAGAGGTGACCTGGCATCAATTTCTTTGCTAGGGCGACCATTTTTAATTTTCAGGTGTATTTGTAAAATTACTTGAATACAACACACAAGAAACCAATATTGAGTTGGATTGAGTGGAGAAGATCAGAGTATTGCACATCATAGCGATTATTACAAGAGGGCTAGGATCATTTATTTTTCCAAACCTAGAGAGATGACTAAGATCATGGTGATACATTGCACTCAAATATAACATCCTAAGCATAACAAAATGTGATCGATGCATACATAAACCAGAAATCCGATTCCAATTACGTTTACATTGATTTTTTTTCTAGCCAGACATGGTCGAACTTGAAAGTAGAGGCTTAAGTTAAGTAGCATTTCTTCAGTGTAACTAATGGCGGCCACAGAATTGTGTTGAAGATCCGCCACTGGCTAGGATCATGGTGACACAATGTATAATCAAACATCACATCATATTAAAATGTACTTGATGCATTGCTGTATACTACCACATCGGCAGCACATCATCAATTTCTGGACAATTTCACTACAACAACCATCCATGTACCCACTCAAGCTATTCCGAGCTACAATTCTGCAGGATCTCACCTTGGAATGCAGGCGCCGATCAGTCCATGACAACCTTGGCGCCAATGGCCTTCATCCGCTCGACGATCGCCTGGGCTTCCTCCTTGGACAATCCTCCCTTGATCACCGCGGGCGCCTTCTCCACGAGCTCCTTGGCCTCCTTGAGCCCAAGGTCGGTGAACGTCCGGATCTCCTTGATCACCTTGATCTTGCTGGCCGCGTCGAAGCCCTCCAGCCGCAGCTCGAACACCGTCTTCTCGGCCGCCGCGGCCGGCTTGTCTCCGGCCGTGCCGGCGGCCGCCCCACCTCCGCCGCCGCCGAGGCCCGCGGCGGAGTTGAGGATGGCGATGGGTGGCGCGGAGGGGATGTCGAGGCGGCGGAGGAGGAGGGAGGAGAGCTCGGCGGCCTCGGCGAGGGTGAGGGACGAGACGTCGTCGACGAGGCGCCAGACGCGGTCGGAGGGCGGCGGGCGGGACGGCGGGGCGGTGGAGTCGAAGGTGGCGGGGTCGTAGTCGGTGGGGAGCTTGCGCACGTCTATGAGCTCCTCGGCGGCGGCGGTGGAGAAGGCCGCCGGGAGGCGGCCGTGGTGGCGGAGCAGGAAGCGGTGGCCGGAGCGGAGCAGGGAGGAGGCCATGGCGGAGAAGGAGGTTAGGGTTCTGGGGCCAGTGGGAAGAGTGATGCTGTTTGGGAATTGGATTTTGGAAGAAACTATGGCCTGCCACTTTGGATCTGAACTTTTGGCCCATATAGTTAACCCAGCCCGTTATTGTTCATGAGGTTGTACTGGCCATTACCAGTGCTGCATAATTTCCCTTAAAAAAATTAGTAGTGCACAATTTTCTTGAAGTTAAAAACACTATCCCTCCGTTTTAAATTAGACGTATCTTTTTTCCAAGTGAACAAACCAACACACTAAAACGGGTCTAGATATATGTGTATCTAAATCAAATCTGATTAAAACCGTGTTAACTAATTTGGAAGGGAGGGAATACTAGAATAATCCACTTAAAAACCTAAAACACTTTGTATGATTAAAAAAGGTACAAACTTAACACGAAATTAAGTATAAAACATCTTGAAACAAAGCAAGTGAAATGTATTAAAATGCATTCAAAACACCACTCTCAAGTTGCACGGAAATTCATTTTGGCTCGTAGGTGTGAGTTGCACAAAAATTCACTTTGGCTCGTAGGTGTGTATGCTCCTTTTTCTGAAAAAAAATCACATTTTTAAATTTTAAAAGAAATTAAAAAATATTTGTGCGTACATCCCGACATTCTTTGCGCTCACAAATTTTTTTTGCGAAAAATGGAACTTTTTTTTTGCCATGTGTGGGAAAGACAAAAAATATCTAGTTAAAGCCTTATTTAATCAATGACTTTATCTATTTTACGCAGGCCACGATAGATTTTTTCCCACATAGGTTGTGGAGATGTATGTCTGAAATTTTGTTTTAGATTTTTTGATATTTTCGAAATGTGTTAAAATATATTTTAAATAAAAGGAGCGTATAGACCTGGGAGCCACAACGCTACTCCCCGGATTGTATACAAATACAAAGTATAAATTTCGTAGTAATCACTGAAAGCTGAATTGTGCCTACATTGTGAGTCAGTCAACAGCATAGATGCAGGAAATGAGCAACAAATCATCAGGTAAACTACTTAATCGGCAAATGAATCTACGTCTGTGGTCTTGCACCGTTTCTGACTTTCAGGTTTACACCATGATAAGTGGTACACTAGCCATCAAATTGGCGTTTGCAGTTCACCAAACTAGACAGTACAATTACTAACAGCAAAAAGGAACAAACAGCAGGCGCTGTAGTTCCATCATGTTAGGGAAACTCTTGCTTATGTCTTGCCAGCGTTTTCTGGCGTTGTAGTTCCATCATCGGAAATCTCGGCTCGCCTTCGTTGTTCGTCACTGTTCTCCCCACTTGGCATCAGATTGTAGCTCACTCCAACACGTGTCTCCACGTGTCAACGAGCAAGGTCTGCCAACAAACCGTCTGGGGTTACAGCACCTGTCAAACCCCAGTCACTCACTAGTGTGACTCCTCCCACCCTCATCGGAGGTAGCAGCCTCTTCTCGTTGATATCAAGGAGAATAGATAAAACGTCATCGGAGAAGACAAGATCGTCTCTCTTCTTCTCCTTCCTAGCTCGGTTCAGCTGCATGTACGCACTCTGCCTGCAATGCACTACATCCATTGATTTGAGGTGCGGCAACTGACGAAGCTCCATCCATGTCTGCAATGGCGGCTGAAGGTGAGAGCATGGGTGAGAAGGGGAGGTGTGTGAGGTGCAGGGAATGGCAGGAGCACTACTACTGGGAGCACATGGATGTCAGCAACATCAAGTTCTTCAAGATCATGACAGCAGACTATCAGCAGCGCATTGTAAGTAGTTAAGTGCTCCATGTTTGAGTCCTTGTGGCCTTGGTCCTGTGGATCTCTGAATTTTTTTTATTAGGTTGGGGTTAGATTACAGATTCTAGAATGTGTAGTTTAATAAGTATGGTTGCTTATAAGAATCGAGTGCACTTTTAGACACATTTTCCTTCTCTTCCTTTAATCAATGGGTTGGTTGTTGCACTAGTTACATTATTGTGTAACTGTGTTCATCTTTTTTTTTTTTGCGAATTAACTGTGTTCATCTTATATCAGAGCATCCCGGAGAACATCGCCAACAAGTTCACCGAGCAGATCGCAAAGGGAGCCTTCACCCTCAAGGCACCCAGCGGCGATACATGGTGCGTCGATGTGGGGAAGATCGCCGGCGAGTTGTTTTTCATGTCAGGATGGGAGGAATTTGCCAAGGCCCAGGGACTGCAGGAGAATGACCTCCTGTTCTTCAAATGCAGTGACAGTGGTTCCTTTGATGTGCTCATCTTCGACTCGAGCGGCTCCGAGAAAGTGCCATGTTTCTTCACCGACAAAGAGCGTGCCAAAATGCTCAAACAGTTTGACGACATTGTGGCTCAGGAAGCTGAAGTACACGGTCTTTTGAGCGATGCTGGCAATGCTATCATGCGGCTGTCCCAGCCGGTTGGGTCTCCACACACGACCTCTACTTCAGAGAAACCAGGTAACTAAAACCAATATAACTTTGCAGCGTGTCCTCATAACTTGAGCTATTGTGGCATTGATTGATGTTGAAACCACATAATCCAGTGAACATAATGGGCATCTTCCACAGGTGAAGAGAATGAATCTCCAAACAACAGGGACCCTCAAGTTAAGTGTGGGGTGACCGAGGAAGAAGAGCAAAGTGATGATGAGCAAAATGACAGCTCTGACTACTACTACTACTCAAGGTTTGCAAGTTACCTAACTGTGGACGAACGGGAGCAGATATTCGGCTTGGCATCGATTCAACAAGGAAACCCGGTTTATGTGGTTGTCCTGCAGAAATCTCATGTTCGTCGTTCGAACAACATCCTGGTCAGTTCAATTGGCTGTCATAGGATGAGTACATCCATATAACTTTTTCATCTGTTAGCTTGGAGCTTTCTTTACCCATAAATAAATCTTACAAGTACCTAAACATGCTGTTTCTTTCATACTAGACTGTGATTTGTAGCCATTGTTCTGAATCAGTTAATGCTCTGGCTGCAGGTCATCCCCAGCAAGTTTGCAACTGATCATCTCGCGAGGAAGTCACATGACATACTGCTTCTGAAGCCAAACAGAAAAGAGCAGTGGTATGTCAAGTACTACTACCACGCAAAAGTCACCCGAGGCATCAACGGCGTGCGCTGGGCCAAGTTTGTCCGTGACAACAGGCTGCGGGAGGGCGACATCTGCATCTTCGAGCTGATGAAAGGCATAAGGAAGGTGACGATGACAGTTCATGTCACTCGGAAGGTCGATGATGGCCGGTTTGTTCTGCTGGCCTAGGTTCGTGCTGCGGCTCAAGTCCCATGTAACGTGCAGGCGTTTCTCTGCAGTGTGTATATAGACGGGTTAGTAAGGACTGAACTAGTGTAGAAGTAGCATCAGGTGCAGCGCATCTGGAGGATGCAAATGCACTGCTTTGTAACCTGGAGCTAACTTCTTAAGGGCAGATCTTTGTGAAAGTCCACACCTTGAGCAACTTTGCCACAACAAATTGATTGAAACTGAAAAGACAAGGTAACGACATTTGCTACTCATGGAGTGGAGAGATCTTTGAGACCTCTAAAACATAGAAATCGAAAAAAATGCACCACGAAAGTCCTCTTAGCAGACAGTACTAACATATTTCACACAAACTTGATGCTAAAATCCATGACACAGACCATGGCATATAAAAGGAAGATAATTTTCAGTCTAGTCTGTAAACTGAACAATGTGTTCATTGCAAGTCATTCAAAATGGATCCAGGAAACGAGCAATGTAATAACTCAGAACTGTTCGGGGAGAGAGGGTTGCACATTTTCTCACTTGCAGGTTTACACCGTGATAACTGATTACTGATACACTAGCCATCAAGTTGGCATATACATTGTTGCAGTTCATCAAACTGGACAGTAATAATAACTAACAACAAAAATGGATAAACCGGAGACTTCATTGTTCCATCAGGTTAGGGAAAAACTTGCATAAGCTTTGTTCTTCTGAGTTTAGCTCCTTCCATCAGAAGATGTGATATTGCTGTGTTCTTCTGACTTCAGCTCCTTCCATCAGAAGATGTGGACAATATCATACGCAAATCTGGTAAGTGTCAAGGATGAACTCGAGAAAATATATCGAGACTTTAGCAGTTAAAAGAGGATGGTGGAACACAGGTACAAATCTAGTAACCGTCCAACTTATAAGGGCATAATAACATATTAACCAACTTATAAGGGCATAATAACATATTAAAAGAACTGGAAATATCGATAAACCAAGGATACGTCCAGAACAACACAAAGGACTGCAAATGAAAAATCACAATGTTAGAACATCATGAAATAAAGCAAGGCTCATTGTAATGAGCATATCTTCAAAGAATAAACTTGAAAACAAGAACATAAAGAATGCATATGGCAATTAAGTATAACCAACTGTTGTGTTTGGATAATTTACGCCGTCTATCAAAAAACATAACTGACCATCATGAATAACATATATACCTCAGTAGATAATTTATCCTCCCAAGTTTCAATAGTGTATGTGGTCCTACTAGATCATCTAAAGCTAGAGATAGTCTTTAACAGGTAGTAGCAAACTAGAGTTGTATATATTCCTAAGTCCTAAAATCAAGATTTTTTTACAGTAGTGCCAAATAAGAACTCATTTGGATCCAGCTCAATGTTCAATAGCTTCCTAGATGAGAATACAACTAAGATGGCATTATTGATGAGAAAGCCACATCAATTTTAAACAGCAGTGTCTGTATAAGACATATTTTAACAGTATATATAATAGCATCTAATGGTCAAAATGTTTAGGAGGCTACACTGATAAACCACATAATACATCGGTATGGCAATTATTCTTACCATAAGGCCACCAAAAACTCCTTCGACTAAAATCCTGCTCCAGCTATCGAAGTATGTGTGGACTGAAAACTTTGACTTTGCCAAGAGCCCCAGCGAGGCTACCATCATTATCAGAAAGTAGAAGATGAAACCGGTCAGACCTGTGAATCCCCATATACCGGCAACAACTCCACCAGTGATAGACAAGAACGTCCGGCTGCATCACAGATAAATATCATGTTTAGGACAAACCATATTGGGTTAAAGAGAAGAAAAAAAACAGTGAAATATCTACGATATTTGCCTGTAGCCGAGAAACAATCAGTGTTTGGAGCTTGTTTACCGCAGTATTACGTATGTCCACTACCAACAGAACACATTAGAATACTTCCTGGAGTGCAATTACATTATCTAAACAGTTGTCCATACGAGTCTCAAACATAGAGAATCAATGATAACATCAATTATGGAACGGAGGAGTATGCATGTACATTACCAATCGAACACATCAAAACTAGTTACCAGAGTGTAATCACATTATCTAAACAGCTGTACATATGGATGTCAAGTCTATATACCCCCTTACACTCGAAAACTAGATACGCCTCGTGAATCTAAGAGGTGTGCGGTGTGCCCCAAGTTAGTATCACTTAAGCAGTTCAACTTAGTTATTCATCAATCATCTAAAGCCTCAACCTAGCAGGAAAATTTAAGCAAATCCTTTTAACTCAGTTTAGCAGATCCACTGGGCAGCTACCAAGAGTTCAGATAAACAGTGCAAGATTGCTTCATAGAGTTCCCCCAGGTCCAGATTGCCAGGTACAGTATATCTCAAGTCTCAACCTAGCAGGGAAATTTAAGGAAATCGTTTAAACTGGTTTAGCGGATCCACCAGGCAGCTACCAGCAGTTCGAATAAACTGTGTTAAGATAGTTTCAGAGAGAGTCATAATTCCAAGAGAAACCACCAATTCCACACCTGTTGTCCCCTTGCTCAAACAAAATTCCGCTCCCGTGTTCCTTTCCTACCAATACTTACAGCGAATCCCCCCAAGTCCAGATTACCAAGTACAGTATATCTCAAGTCTCAACCTAGCAGAAAATTTACACAAATCCTTTTAACTCAGTTTAGCGATCCACCGGGCAGCTACCAAGAGTTCAGATAAACAGTGTAAGATTGTTTCATAGAGTTCCCCCAAGCCCAGATTGCCAGGTACAGTATATCTCAAGTCTCAACCTAGCAGGGAATTTAGCGGATCCACCAGGGAGCTACCAGCAGTTCGAATAAATTGAGTAAGATTGTTTCATAGCGCATCATAATTCCAAGAGAAACCACTAATTCCACAGCTCGTGTCCCCTTGCTGAAACAAAATTCCGCTCCCGTGTTCCTTTCCTACCAATACTTACAGCGAACCATCTAGTGATCCGTAATTACGCTAGTGAATCCATAAGATATACACTGGGATCAACCCTGAACAAGCTAACATGAGAACCGAGGACACCTCCAGATCAGATCGACTCATCGAACCCAACGGGAAGAGGGGGTTGCGCGGGAGGGAGGGAGAGAGGGGCGCGGACCTGTAGAGGATGGACCTGACGTTGCTGGTGAGGTTCTCCGCCTGGATGATGGGGACGTCGTCGCCGGTCGCCGCCATCGCCGCCGTAAAATCTCTTTTCCTAGCGCGAGATTTGGAGGTCTGGGACGGCAGCGATCTGGGCGGCTCGACTCCACGTCCACGGAGATGTGTTGGCTGACTCGGTGGTGGACCTGGTCTAGGGTAATTTCCGTTCTTGTCCTCGGCCTTATTACTAATTGTTTTTGTAGGGGAAAAGACAGCCGTGGAGGGTGGATTCATAAACTTTTTTTTTCAACATGGCGGATTCATAAACATGACACTTGCATAGGGTTTTAAAATTGGCTTTTACCATCACTTTGGTCCAAAGACATGTTCGTCGGAGGAAATCTGTCACCGTAAATTCCAAGTTGGCGAGCTGTGCAGTCAACTCAAAAAAGAAAAACTCACACAAAAAAACGCACACACAAGCGCACATCCTTGCTCTGTAGAATTTTCTAAATAGAACCTTCTATTTCCTTAGTCGTAACTAACTAGCCCCCTCAAGAAAAGTTCCTTTTTAAGAAACACCGAGTACAAGGTAAACGCACACGCACACAACGTCTACTGTAGACCGGAAGTACGAAGCTTCAAGATTAAGAAGTAACCACAAACATGAGATGGTGCAGCGGCAATGAAAAAAATAGCACGCTAACATAAATAGCGTGGGCTTCAGAAAAACGCTATAGACGCTATAGCGTGCTATTTTTCAAAATAGCGCTTAACAAAAAAATATGAAAATTCAGGATTTCAGCACATATATAATAATAGATATAGCACTCTGCAGCTACAAAATCTCGGATATGATATTTTGCAGCCAAACATCAACCAGAGATAGTTCACATAGTCCATAACTTGATATGACATAGTCTCAAAATCACAAACCATAGTTCATATTCACATTGTCCCGAACTAGAAGGACTGAAGGAGGGGAAAGGAGGCACGGGGTGAAGGCGTGAAGGTGAAGCTAGGCGTGGCCGCTTACCACCGATTGACAGAGGAGAAGGGGCGGAGCTGCGCCGTCACGTCGTCGCTCGCCGGGCAGAGCATGTGACAAGGAGTTGGGGAGTGCGCGATCTGAGTTTCTTAGTCTAGGGTTGCATGGATTAGGAATTTAGGATACGCAAGTGGGTCAAAATATGGAATGAGCTACTAAAAAACTACTCGCAAAATAGCGTGCTATGCGGAATAGCGAATAGCGCCAAATAGCGTGAAATAGCGCGTCTTTAGCGCGTGTAGCGTCATAGCGTGCCTAGAATGCATAGCGTAGCGTCCAACTCGCAAATACGCTATAGCGCCGCTATTAGCGTGAAATAGCGCGCTATTTTTTTTTCATTGTGCAGCGGTGGTTGTTGGCATCGAAGCAGAACGATGGCAATGATTTGTTAGATGTAGGAGATAACGACCGTACCTCGCCATATCATCTAGTGCATTTTGTGCAAAGTCAGTTGGATATCCATGGAAACATGATTGCAAGGATTTGGTGATGTTTTCAAGGGTTGTCCTCAAGATAAAGTTTGGCTCTGGCTCTAGGCACAACATCAAGAGGTCACACCCCTTAACGAGATTACGCGCTTCTCTTCTTGAGTCGTGGTTGAACCCGGTCAATAAACATTGTTGTCCCACTCTTGCAAGTTTTCAATGACCCATAACAGGTCATATGCATAGGCCAAAGGGCTGTGGAGACCACTCGTCTATTAAAAAATCCCTAGGGATACTATTTCATTTCTTTTATCTCATGCAAACTTCTCTTTTTTTTCCTCACGTCAACTATCTAGAGGTAATTCCGTCGAAAGGTGGTGTAATTTACCATCCACAAGAGTGCTCTAATTTGTGAGCTAAACTATACACCCTACGTCTAGAAACGGAAGGAGTAGCTTTTTATGATCATGTTCCACTATGAAGAAAGAGATGTGCACCAAAATCATAACATGCTCATCAAGTAATCACCATTGGCCTCTCCTTAATTTTGTGACTTTAACAAAGGATCGATACCTACCATGTTATGTTGTTTTAACTACAACATGCTGAATCTATTATTTGAGAAGAGGAAGTGTGAAATGTTAATATAACCTTGAGTGAATTTGTTAAATTAATTATGCAGAAAGATTTAGCACAAAGCAACTGTAGAGCAGGCGCGCACGATGTACGTGAGCAATTTGGGTGCCACTTGGAATGTTTGGCGTACTATGCCACTGTGACAGACTGACAGGTTTACTCTAACGTGTGCGATTGTAAACAGAACAAAACAAAAAAGCCAAGCTTGGAGTGCCGTTGTTCATGGCACTGTTGGCTGATCTGGGGCCGACGCGCAGAATTCCTCGCTCGTCCGTTGTGTGCCACGGCCAAATCACACGCACGTCGCAGATGGTCCTTGGTCCCCGGCCGTGCCCATACGTTGCCGAGATTAGGCCAATGGTCCTTGATTAGTTGCTGGAGTCCACTCCACGATCGATGGTGCAGAGCGGATCTGAGATCGAGGTCGTGACGAGTTGAGTGTTACTCCGATATTTGCACAAAAAATGAAGAATTGTAGCAGGGTTTCTCCGAGGCAGATTATTTCGAGATCAGCGGCTCGATCGGATAAGAAGTTACCCACCTATCGTTTTGTTTCGTTATGCAGAATGCACCGGTGTCCCCCGCACTGATGGATAGCGTAGTAGAATTCTCGACATGATATCGAAGAAATTCTTCGGAAGAATCAGATGGTGAGCAGCGAGGAAGAATATCCGATTAGCCTGCCTTTGGCAGCGTTAAGGAATCAGGATGTGTCGACCGAGGATTAATTGGAGCTGGAGCCTCTCTATGACGTCGGCAACTCTCTGGCATATATCGTGATTTACCCGATCGGGTGTAACTCTCGTATGTTCCTCCCGATTTTCTTGTCACGAGCTGAAGAACACGGGGCAAAACAGACAGTGCAGCAGCCTAAGGGTATCTCCAACCGAGCAACCCAAACGAACGCGTTGGACCGTCCGTTTTGGGCCGTTTGGGTGGCCACGCGGACACGCGGACAGCGGCCCGCGTCCGCGTGTCTGTTTGGGTCGCACGCGGCGCCCAACGCGGCGACCCAAATAGACGCCACGTGGTTCGTCTTCCTTGCGCGGCGCTGCGCCATGGCAGGCCTCGACGGGACAGCCATGGTGGGCGGTGGAACGCGCGGGAAAGTTCCCGCACGCACCAAGGTTCCGCGCGCACGAAAACGCCATTGGCGTGCGCTCGCGCCCAAGTTTCCCGCCAGGCCGCCGGCTATAAAAGACGGCGGCGGTCTCACACAGACCGCATCACCTTTCTCTCCCCCTCCACCTTCTCCAGCGCCATGCCGCGCACCCTGCAGGCCACGTGGGCCAAGCTCTCCCTCGCCGCCCGGGCCAGGTTCCCGCGGACGGAGGAGGAGGAACGCGCGGACTCGCAGTGGGTCGCCGACGACGAGGCGCTCCGCGTCGCTGCCGAGGCGGCGGCAAAGAAAGGCATACGACGCGGAGATGGTGGAGGCGGCCGCGGACGGCTGGCACGAGACCGCGGACGGCTGGTACGAGGAGGGGGCGGCCGCCGCGGAGGAGCCCATCGCCGAGGAGGACCTCGCGCTGGCGAACATCAACGCCGCCATCGAGGAGCGTCTCGCCGACCTCACGCGCGTGACGAAGGAGCATGAGGCCACCTGGCGGGCCGGCCACCGCCGATTAGGCGACCTTCTCGCCCAGAAGAACGAGCTGCTCGCTATGCGTGCAGCCCGTCACCTCATCCAGATGCCCTCGCCCGAGCGGCGCGCCCGGGAGGATGCTGAGTCGGCGGAGCGCGGTCGGCAAGAGCGCATGCGCCGGCGGCAGGAGAACCACGAGGCCCAGCCCCCCCCCCCCGTCCGCTGGAGGCGCGCACCGCTGTGGAACGCGCCGCCCTACAGGAGTTTGAGCTATGCGGGAAGCGGATGGTTCCGCCGCAGGAGGCGGAGCGCGAGCGCGCCCGAGGTGCGCCGACGGAAAGGAGGAGGATGAAGGCCTCCGCCGAAGCCGCCGCGCCACCCAGCCCGTAAGCTGAAGTGGAATCCTCACGCGTACAGGCCGCCCGCGTCGAGTGAAATCCACGGCCCCGACGGCGAGCCGGCGAGGAGTCGCCGGCGAGGCCGCCGGCCTTGTACATATTAGGATAGAAGTAGTAGCTAAAAAACAATTATAATGGGTCCGCGCGCTGAGCCGGGTTTTTGTCCAGCTAGACTCATCCAAACGCGCGGGCGTGGAATGGGTCGCCCGGTTAGAGATGCCCTAACGACGGGAGGGAGGGACGGACGACAGATCGTGGGTCGTGGCGACGTCGCCGCCCACGGCCGCCTCGCCACTCGCACCGGTCAAACACACCACGGACGCACGGCCGGCCGGCTAGGCAGGCAAGGGCGCCGGCTCGACCCGCCCCCGCTGGCCTCTGTCCGTTTGCCTGCACACTGCACTGGTACGGTCTCCACGGCGACTAGCAACACGAGCAGGCCGGCGTCCGTATGCATGCGCTGGTGTGAGTGACGACACGAGCGGCATCGGCACCGTCGCCGCGTGGCGCGACGTCCCGACCGGACAACCGTGCGTGCGCCGAGAGACGTCTCCGTCGCGCGGGGTTGACCGCCGCGGCCTCAGGACTGGCCGTCGTGTCACCTTCTCCGGCGGCCGGCGCGGGTACGAGCGAGAGGCCCCCGGCCGTCTTCCTTGCAGTGTCCCTTCTGCAGTTTACACCGTACACCATGCTCGCTGCTCATGTGTGGCCACAACCCCCGGGAGACGAGCACGTACGTGAAACCCCGCAAAACCCACCGTCACCGTGAGTACCTTTTTCCCTTCAGCAACATTCTGTGGTCGCCTGCCCAAACCTACGTTGCATACATGCATGGCGGCACAATCAGAAAACGGCGAGTAGTCGAGCAGGGATGTGAGTGAAGGGTTCTCCTATTGCCGGCATCGATCGAGAACCTATCTGGCTACAAGCACTTCACACCTAGTGTCGGCATCCAAAATGTTGCAGCAGTATAATGTTCCGACAAAGTTGAGTGAATCGGTAAGAAACGTGCCTATAAACCCCATCAAATTTTACTTCCACAATAAGAAGGGAAACCCTATAGCTTCCGCCAAAAGTGAACGCCTTGCAAGTTTTACCAATCGTATAGACAAAAAAAATTATGAATATCCAGAATCCCACATCAATTTAGTAGATTTGCCGTAGAGTATATATTTATAGTGCATTCATTTAATATTTTAGTTGTTTATAAGATTCTTAAATTTATGTTTTTTTAATAAAATATAGTGATTCTTGTCAAAAAAAAATATAGTGATTGTTTTAAAATGGAGCTAACACATAGAAAGCATCCAAAATGATGAATTGAACCGTCAAAGTGTTGGCAAAAGAGAGGGAATCCCATACATTATTTACAGCTGGATTTGCCTTTTTTTTCTTCTTCTCTATACCATAGATCATACTTGGGATTTCAACTTTTATGCAATTGTTGCCATATTTATTGTTGACTCGCTCAATTTGTTTTCTAAATCTTCATCTATGAGCTTGATACGTCTGAAACGTATCTATAATTTCTTATGTTCCATGCTACTTTTATTACAATACTCGAATGTTTTATACATACTTTACAGCATTATTATACATTTTCCGGCACTAACCTATTAACAAGATGCCGAAGCGCCAGTTGTTGTTTTCTGCTGTTTTTGGTTTCAGAAATCCTAGTAAGGAAATATTCTCGGAATTGGACGAAATCAACGCCCAGGGTCTTATTTTTGCACGAAGCTTCCAGAAGACCGAAAGGGAGACGAAGTGGGGCCACGAGGTGGCCAGACACCAGGGCGGCGCGGCCCAGGCCCTGGTCGCGCCGGCCTAGTGTGTGGGCCCCTCGTGACGTCCCCTGACCTACCCTTCCGCCTACATATAGCCTTCGTCGCGAAACCCCCTGTACCGAGAGCCACGATACGGAAAACCTTCCAGAGACGCCGTCGTCGCGAATCCCATTGATACGTCTCAAACGTATCTATAATTTCTTATGTTCCATGCTACTTTTATTACAATACTTGAATGTTTTATACATACTTTACAGCATTATTATACATTTTCCGGCACTAACCTATTAACAAGATGCCGAAGTGCCGGTTGTTGTTTTCTCGCTGTTTTTGGTTTCAGAAATCCTAGTAAGGAAATATTCTCGGAATTGGACGAAATCAACGCCCGGGGGCCTATTTTTACACGAAGCTTCCGGAAGACCGAAAGGGAGACGAAGTGGGGCCACGAGGCGGCCGGACACCGGGCGGCGCGGCCCGGGCCCCGGCCGCGCCGGCCTGTTGTGTGGGCCCCTCGTGACGCCCCCGACCTACCCTTCCGCCTACATATAGCCTTCGTCGCGAAACCCCCGTACCGAGAGTCACGATACGGAAAACCTTCCAGAGACGCCGCCGTCGCGAATCCCATCTCGGGGGATTCAGGAGATCGCCTCCGGCACCCTGCCGGAGAGGGGAATCATCACCGGAGGGGCTCTACATCATCATGCCCGCCTCCGGCTTGATGCGTGAGTAGTTCATCCTTGGACTATGGGTCCATAGCAGTACCTAGATGGTTGTCTTCTCCGCTTGTGCTATCATTGTTATAGATCTTGTGAGCTGCCTAACATGATCAAGATCATCTATTTGTAATGCTACATGTTGTGTTTGGCGGGATCCGATGAATATAGAATAGTATGTTAAGTTGATTATCAATCTATCATATATGTGTTGTTTATGTTCTTGCATGCTCTCCGTTGCTAGCAGAGGCTCTGACCAAGTTGATACTTGTAACTCCAAGAGGGAGTATTTATGCTCGATAGTGGGTTCATGCCTCCATTAAATCTGGGACAGTGACAGAAAGTTCTAAGGTTGTGGATGTGCTGTTGCTACTAGGGATAAAACATCGATGCTTTGTCTAAGGATATTTGTGTTGATTACATTACGCATCATACTTAATGCAATTATTTGTTGTTTACAACTTAATACCGGAAGGGGTTCGGATGATAACCTGAAGGTGGATTATTTAGGCATAGATGCATGCTGGATAGCGGTCTATGTACTTTGTCGTAATGCCCTGATTAAATCACATAGTAATCATCATTGATATGTATTGAATCTTTATTTGTCAATTGCCCGCCCTTAATTTGTTCACCCAGCATGTTAGTTATCTTATTGGAGAGACACCTCTAGTGAACTGTGGACCCCGGTCCATTCTTTTACATCTGAATATATTCTATTATTTTTACTGTTCTTTGCAAACAAACACCATCTTCCACTCGATACGTTTAATCCTTTGTTTTCAGCAAGCCGGTGAGATTGACAACCTCACTGTCACGTTGGGGCAAAGTACTTTGATTGTGTTGTGCAGGTTCCACGTTGGCGCCGGTTTCACTGGTGTTGCGCCGCACTACATTCCTCCACCAACAACCTTCACGTGCTTCTTGGCTCCTACTGGTTCGATAACCTTGGTTTCATACTGAGGGAAACTTACTGCTGTGCGCATCATACCTTCCTCTTGGGGTTCCCAACGGACGTGTACATCTACGCACATCAAGCATAAATTTCTGGTGCCGTTGCCGGAGAGATCAAGACACGCTGCAAGGGGAGTCTCCACTTCCAATCTCTTTACTTTGTTTTTGTCTTGCTTTACTTTACTTTATTTACTGTCTTGTTTGCTTCATATTAAAAACACAAAAAAATTAGTTACTTTACTTATTGTCTTATTTACTAGCTCTATATCAAAACACATAAAAAATTAGTTACTTGTCTTTACTTTATTTGCCTAGTTTACTTTACTATTAAAATGAGTAATCCTGAAGTTGAAGTTCGTTCTTTTAAGCAACAAGGTGGAGAAAGTTTTAAAGATGCTTGGTACAGAATTAGTAATGCTCATTGATGCGCGTAGACGTACACGTCCGTTGGGAACCCCAAGAGGAAGGTATGATGCGCACAGTGGCAAGTTTTCCCTCAGAAAGAAACCAAGGTTTAATCGAACCAGTAGGAGCCAAGAAGCACGTTGAAGGTTGATGGTCGCGAAATGTGATGCGGCGCAACACCAGGGATTCCAGCGCCAACGCGGAACCTGCACAACACAACCCAAGTACTTTGTCCCAACGAAACGAGTGAGGTTGTCAATCTCACCGGCTTGCTGTAACAAAGGATTAAACGTATCGAGTGGAAGATGTTTGCAAAGAAAACGAGTAAAACAAGTAGATTGTATGCTATGTAAAGAATAGGACCGGGGTCCACAGTTCACTAGAGGTGTCTCTCCCATAAGATAAAAGCATGTTGGGTGAACAAATTACAGTCGGGCAATTGACAAATAGAGAAAGGCATAACAATGCATATACATGATATGATAAATATAGTGAGATTTAATTGGGCATTACGACAAAGTACATAGACCGCCATCCAACTGCATCTATGCCTAAAAAGTCCACCTTCAGGTTATCATCCGAACCCCTCCGAGTATTAAGTTGCAAAGCAACAGACAATTGCATTAAGTATGGTGCGTAATGTAATCAACAACTACATCCTTAGACATAGCATCAATGTTTTATCCCTAGTGGCAACAAGCACATCCACAACCTTAGAACTTTCTGTCACTGTCCCAGATTCAATGGAGGCATGAACCCACTATCGAGCATAAATACTCCCTCTTGGAGTTAAAAGTAAAAACTTGGCCAGAGCCTCTACTAGTAACGGAGAGCATGCAAGATCATAAACAACACATAAACAACAGATTGATAATCACCATAATCATAGTACTCTCTATCCATCGGATCCCGACAAACACAACATATAGTATTACAGATAGATGATCTTGATCATGTTAGGCAGCTCACAAGATCCAACAATGAAGCACAACAAGGAGAAGACGACCATCTAGCTACTGCTATGGACCCATGGTCCAGGGGTGAACTACTCACTCATCACTCCGGAGGCGACCATGGCGGTGTAGAGTCCTCCGGGAGATGAATCCCCTCTCCGGCAGGGTGCCGGAGGCGATCTCCTGAATCCCCCGAGATGGGATTCGCGGCGGCGGCGTCTCCGGAAGGTTTTCCGTATCGTGGCTCTCGATGCTGGGGGTTTCGCGACGGAAGCTTTAAGTAGGCGGAGGGTCAACGCGAGGGGCCACACGAGGGGCCCAGGGGATAGGTCGGCGCGGCCGGGGCTTGGGCCGCGCCGGCCACCCCCGGCTGCCTCGTGGCCCCACTTCGTTATCTCTTCGGTCTTCCGGAAGCTTCGTGCAAAAATAGGACTGCGGGCGAAAGTTTCGTCCAATTCCGAGAATATTTCTTTACTAGGATTTCTGAAACCAAAAACAGCAGAAAACGACAGAATCGGCTCTTCGGCATCTTGTTAATAGGTTAGTTCCAGAAAATGCATAAATATGACATATAATGTGCATAAAACATGTAGGTATCATCAATAAAGTAGCATGGAACATAAGAAATTATCGATACGTTGGAGACGTATCACTCATCATAGGTGCATTAAGAAACACTCCACTAGTATCCTTCTTAGGAACTTTTATGTTGGCTTATCTAGTTGGAATAGGTATGTTCTTGATACTCTTTCGGGAGGTAATTTCCTAGGTACTCCCGCTTTAGAAGCTAGTTGCATCATTGAGAGTCTAGTTGGAATACCACCTGTTAATGAAGTTAAAATTGAAATCTCTCTTGAGGATGTTATGAAAAAATTGGAAACCATAGAGAAAAAATTTCCAAGTATTGAAACTAAATTGGAAATGTTATTTGATAAAACTGATAAACTTGATAAATCCCTAGGAGGAATTGATGAAAGAATTGGTGTCCTAGGAACTTGTGTTGTCCATGATAATCAAACCAATAGGATTGATGAACTTGAAAAAGCTATGGGAACCTTGGGTTCAACTTTTTCTTCTCTCAAGTATAAGGAGGAAGCTTATGTGGGTAAAGAGCAAAAATTCATGTATGCCTCTAAGTTGCCTAAACAAAAGAATTATTATAGGCCTAAAATTGCTAAAACCCCTAGCACCACCATAGGAAATTTAGATAATGGAGCATCTAAGGTACCCTCTACAACAAGTTGTGTTTGTAAGAAAAATAATAATGTTGATGCTTCTTCTCTTGATGTTACTTGATTTGCACTTTCTGCGCCTAGCTGAAAGGCGTTAAAGAAAAGCACTTCTTGGGAGATAACCCATGTTTCATTTTATTTACTGTATTGTTGAGTCTTGGAAGTTGTTTACTACTGTAGCAACCTCTCCTTATCATGTTTTTGTGCCAACTAAAATTTTTATGTTAAAGTTGATGATAGATTTGGATCGCTGCGCAGAAACAGCATTGCTGTCTGTCACGAATTCTCGCAGAAGTCTCTGTAAACAAATCGAAAAAATCTGCAAATTTACGAGCATGATCTTCATATATGTACGCAACTTTCATTAGTTTTGAGTTTTTCCATTTGAGCAAGTTAAGTGCCCCTGCCAGATGCATCTTTACGGACTGTTCTGTTTTTGACAGATTCTGTCTTTTATTTCGCATTGCCGCTTTTGCTATGTTGAATGAGTTTCTTTGTTCCATTAACTTTCAGAAGCTTTGTGCAATGTCCAGAAGTGTATAGAATGATTGTGTCACCTCTGAATATGTGAATTTTTGGTTATGCACTAACCCTCTAATGAGTTTGCTTGAAGTTTGTGTGAAGGAACTTTTCAAGGGTCAAGAGAAGATGATGATATACTATGATCAAGAAGAGTGAAAGGTCTAAGCTTGGGGATGCCCCGGTGGTTCATCCCTGCATATTTTAAGAAGACTCAAGCATCTAAGCTTGGGGATGCCCAAAGCATCCCCTTCTTCATCGACAACATTATCAGGTCACTTCTAGTGAAACTATATTTTTATTCCATCACATCCTATGTTCTTTACTTGGAGCGTCGGTTTTTTTTTGTTTTGAATAAAGTTGGATCCCACCATTCTTATATTGGAGATATTACGCTCCGCTTTTTCATATGGAACACTTGTGTTCTTATTTGTGCTTTAATGTTCATGATGAAGTCCGAAATTGCTTCGTTAAATTGCTATTTGGTTGGAATCGGAAAATGCTGCATATGGTTTGGTAAATTTGGCAATTGTTTGAGCTCTCATAGATCATGTTTAAGCTCTTGCATCATGTAGTTTAATCTATTAATGAAGAACTACCGTAGAGCTTGTTTAATTTGATTTGCATGATTGGTCTCTCTAAGTCTAGATATTTTCGGGTAAAGTGTTTGAACAACAAGGAAGACGAGTGTAGAGTCTTATAATGCTTGCAATATGTTCTTGTGTGAGTTTTGCTGTACTCTGTTCATACTTGTGTTTGCTTCAAACAACCTTGCTAGCCCAAACCTTGTACCGAGAGGAAATGCTTCTCGTGCATCCAAACACCTTGAGCCAAAAACCATGCCATTTGTGTCCACCATATCTACCTACTATGTGGTATTTTTCTGCCATTCCAAAGTAAATTACTTGAGTGCTACCTTTAAAATTTCATTCCTTTATCTTTGCAATATATAGCTCATGGGACAAATAGCTTAAAAACTATTGTGGTGATGAATATGTAGTTATGTGTCTTAGTTCTTATAAGTTGCTTGTTGAGCGGCAACCATGTTTCTGGGGACGCCATCAACTTTATCTTTGTTGGATATCATGTGA
This sequence comes from Lolium rigidum, assembly GCF_022539505.1. NCBI lineage: Eukaryota > Viridiplantae > Streptophyta > Magnoliopsida > Poales > Poaceae > Lolium > Lolium rigidum. Next base: position 225,114,400 of record NC_061511.1, on the reverse strand, counting down.
GATGCTATGCATGTTCGTCTTGTCTGAAGTAAGTGCGATTTCATGATCAAATGGTTTGAGTATGCATATGTTAGAGAAGAACATTGGGCCGCTAACTAAAGCCATGTATCATGGTGGAAGTTTTAGTTTGGACATACAACCTCAATCTCTTATGAAAATATTAACTGTTGTTGAATGCTTAAGCATTAAAAGAGGAGTCCATTATCTGTTGTCTATGTTGTCCCGGTATGGATGTCTAAGTTGAGAATAATCAAAAGCGAGAAATCCAATGCGTGCTTTCTCCTTAGACACTTGTACAGGCGGCATAGAGGTACCCCTTTGTGACACTTGGTTGAAACATATGTCATGTGATGATAATCCGTGTCTTCCGAGCTAAGTAGGACAAGGTGCGAGCACTATTAGTACTCTATGCATGAGACATGCAACTTGTAGGAAGTATTATGCATAGCACATATGAATTATTACTACAGTTGACAAAATTGTTTCTATGTTTTAAAAACAAAAGCTCTAGCACAAAAATAGTAATCCATGCTTCCCTCTGCGAAGGGCCAATCTTTTACTTTATTGTTGAGTCAGTTTACCTACTTCTTTCTATCTTAGAAGCAAACACTTGTGTTAATTGTGTGCATTGATTCTTACATGCTTACTTATTGCACCTGTTATATTACTCTATGTTGACAAATATCCATGAGATATACATGTTACAAGTTGAAAGCATTCGCTGAAACTTAAATCATTCTTTGTGTTGCTTCAATGCATTCTACTTTGAATTTATTGCTTATGAGTTAGCTCTTATGCAACTCTTATTGATACTTGCTTGAAAGTACTATTCATGAAATTTTTTGCTATATGATTCATTTGTTTAGTCATTATCTTTGTTAGCAATCTTTTGTTCAGATCACTCCATTCATCTCATATGCTTTACAATAATGTTGATCAAGATTATGTTGGTAGCATGTCACTTCAGAAATTGTTTGTGTTATCGTTTACCTACTCGAGGGCGAGTAGGAACTAAGCTTGGGGATGCTTGATACGTCTCAAACGTATCTATAATTTCTTATGTTCCATGCTACTTTTATTACAATACTTGAATGTTTTATACATACTTTACGGCATTATTATACATTTTCCGGTACTAACCTATTAACAAGATGCCGAAGTGCCGATTCTTTGTTTTCTGCTGTTTTTGGTTTCAGAAATCCTAGTAAGGAAATATTCTCGGAATTGGACGAAATCAACGCCCAGGGGCCTATTTTTACACGAAGCTTCCAGAAGACCGAAAGGGAGACGAAGTGGGGCCACGAGGCGGCCAGACACCAGGGCGGCGCGGCCCAGGCCCTGGCCGCGCCGGCCTGTTGTGTGGGCCCCTCGTGACGCCCCCTGACCTACCCTTCCGCCTACATATAGCCTTCGTCGCGAAACCCCCTGTACCGAGAGTCACGATATGGAAAACCTTCCAGAGACGCCGCCGTCGCGAATCCCATCTCGGGGGATTCAGGAGATCGCCTCCGGCACCCTGCCGGAGAGGGAAATCATCACCGGAGGGGCTCTACATCATCATGCCCGCCTCCGGCTTGATGCGTGAGTAGTTCATCCTTGGACTATGGGTGCATAGCAGTAGCTAGATGGTTGTCTTCTCCGCTTGTGCTATCATTGTTATAGATCTTGTGAGCTGCCTAACATGATCAAGATCATCTATTTGTAATGCTACATGTTGTGTTTGGCGGGATCCGATGAATATAGAATATTATGTTAAGTTGATTATCAATCTATCATATATGTGTTGTTTATGTTCTTGCATGCTCTCCGTTGCTAGTAGAGGCTGCGGCCAAGTTGATACTTGTAACTCCAAGAGGGAGTATTTATGCTCGATAGTGGGTTCATGCCTCCATTAAATGCGGGACGGTGACGGAAAGTTCTAAGGTTGTGGATGTGATGTTGCTACTAGGGATAAAACATCGATGCTTTGTCTAAGGATATTTGTGTTGATTACATTACGCACCATACTTAATGCAATTATCTCGTTGTTTACAACTTAATACCGGAAGGGGTTCGGATGATAACTCGAAGGTGGATTATTTAGGCATAGATGCATGCTTGGATAGCGGTCTATGTACTTTGTCGTAATGCCCTGATTAAATCACATAGTAATCATCGTTGATATGTATTGAATCTTTATTTGTCAATTGCCCGCCTCTAATTTGTTCACCCAGCATGTTAGTTATCTTATTGGAGAGACACCTCTAGTGAACTGTGGACCCCGGTCCATTCTTTTACATCTGAATACATTCTATTGTTTTTACTGTTCTTTGCAAACAAACACCATCTTCCACTCGATACGTTTAATCCTCTGTTTTCAGCAAGCCGGTGAGATTGACAACCTCACTGTCACGTTGGGGCAAAGTACTTTGATTGTGTTGTGCAGGTTCCACGTTGGCGCCGGTTTCACTGGTGTTGCGCCGCACTACATTCCTCCACCAACAACCTTCACGTGCTTCTTGGCTCCTACTGGTTCGATAACCTTGGTTTCATACTGAGGGAAACTTACTGCTGTGCGCATCATACCTTCCTCTTGGGGTTCCCAACGGACGTGTACATCTACGCGCATCACCCATCTCGGGGGATTCAGGAGATCGCCTCCGGCACCCTGCCGGAGAGGGGAATCATCACCGGAGGGGCTCTACATCATCATGCCCGCCTCCGGATTGATGCGTGAGTAGTTCATCCTTGGACTATGGGTCCATAGCAGTAGCTAGATGGTTGTCTTCTCCGCTTGTGCTATCATTGTTTAGATCTTGTGAGCTGCCTAACATGATCAAGATCATCTATTTGTAATGCTACATGTTGTGTTTGGCGGGATCCGATGAATATAGAATATTATGTTAAGTTGATTATCAATCTATCATATATGTGTTGTTTATGTTCTTGCATGCTCTCCGTTGCTAGTAGAGGCTCTGGCCAAGTTGATACTTGTAACTCCAAGAGGGAGTATTTATGCTCGATAGTGGGTTCATGCCTCCATTGAATGCGGGACGGTGACGGAAAGTTCTAAGGTTGTGGATGTCTTGTTGCTACTAGGGATAAAACATCGATTCTTTGTCTAAGGATATTTGTGTTGATTACATTACGCACCATACTTAATGCAATTATCTGTTGTTTACAACTTAATACCGGAAGGGGTTCGGATGATAACCTGAAGGTGGATTATTTAGGCATAGATGCATGCTGGATAGCGGTCTATGTACTTTGTCGTAATGCCCTGATTAAATCACATAGTAATCATCGTTGATATGTATTGAATCTTTATTTGTCAATTGCCCGCCTGTAATTTGTTCACCCAACATGTTAGTTATCTTATTGGAGAGACACCACTAGTGAACTGTGGACCCCGGTCCATTCTTTTACATCTGAATACATTCTACTACAATCTCTGTTTTACTGTTCTTTGCAAACAAACACCATCTTCCACTCGATACGTTTAATCCTTTGTTTTCAGCAAGCCGGTGAGATTGACAACCTCACTCGTTACGTTGGGGCAAAGTACTTTGATTGTGTTGTGCAGGTTCCACGTTGGCGCCGGTTTCACCTGGTGTTGCGCCGCACTACACTCCTCCACCAACAACCTTCACGTGCTTCTTGGCTCCTACTGGTTCGATAACCTTGGTTTCATACGGAGGGAAACTTGCTTCTATACGCATCATACCTTCCACTTGGGGTTCCCAACGGACGTGTGCATCTACGCGTATCAAGCTAAATTTATGGCGCCGTTGCCGGGGAGATCAAGACACGCTGCAAGGGGAGTCTCCACTTCCAATCTCTTTACTTTGTTTTTGTCTTGCTTTACTTTATTTTATTTATTGTCTTGTTTGCTTCATATTAAAAACACACAAAAAATAGTTACTTTACTTATTTTCTTGTTTACTTGTTCTATATCAAAACACAAAAAAATTAGTTACTTGTCTTTACTTTATTTGCCTAGTTTACTTTTATTGCTGTTATAATGAGTAATCCTGAAGTTGAAGTTCGTTCTTTTAAGCAACAAGGTGGAGAAAGTTTTAAAGATGCTTGGTACAGAATTAGTAATGCTCATCATAGGTGCATTAAGAAACACTCCACTACTATCCTTCTTAGGAACTTTTATGTTGGCTTATCTAGTTGGAATAGGTATGTTCTTGATACTCTTTCGGGAGGTAATTTCCTAGGTACTCCCGCGTTAGAAGCTAGTTGCATCATTGATAGTCTAGTTGGAATACCACCTGTTAACGAAGTTAAAATTGAAATATCTCTTGAGGATGTTATGAAAAAATTGGAAACCATAGAGAAAATTTTTCCAAGTATTGAAACCAAATTGGAAATGTTATTTGATAAAACTGATAAACTTGATAAATCCCTAGGAGGAATTGATGAAAGAATTGGTGTCCTAGGAACTTGTGTTGTCCATGATAATCAAACCAATAGGATTGATGAACTTGAGAAAGCTATGGGAACCTTGGGTTCAACTTTTTCTTCTCTCAAGTATAAGGAGAAAGCTTATGTGGGTAAATAGCAAAAATTCATGTATGTCTCTAAGGTGTCTAAACAAAAGAATTATTATAGGCCTAAAATTGATAAAACCCCTAGCACCACCATAGGAAATTTAGATAATGGAGCATCTAAGGTACCCTCTGCAAAAAGTTGTGTTTGCAAGAAAAATAATGATGTTGATGCTCCATCTCTTGATGTTACTTGATTTGCACTTTCTGCGCCTAGCCGAAAGGCGTTAAAGAAAAGCACTTCTTGGGAGATAACCCATGTTTCATTTTATTTACTGTATTGTTGAGTCTTGGAAGTTGTTTACTACTGTAGCAACCTCTCCTTATCATGTTTTTGTGCCAAGTAAAGTTTCTATGTTAAAGTTGATGATAGATTTGGATCGCTGCGCAGAAACAGCATTGCTGTCTGTCACGAATTCTCGCAGAAGTCTCTGTAAAAAAATCGAAAAAATCTGCAAATTTACGAGCGTGATCCTCATATATGTACGCAACTTTCATTAGTTTTGAATTTTTCCATTTGAGCAAGTTAAGTGCCCCTGCCAGATGCATCTTTACGGACTGTTCTGTTTTTGACAGATTCTGTCTTTTATTTCGCATTGCCGCTTTTGCTATGTTGAATGAGTTTCTTTGTTCCATTAACTTTCAGAAGCTTTGTGCAATGTCCAGAAGTGTTAAGAATGATTGTGTCACCTCTGAATGTGTGAATTTTTGGTTATGCACTAACCCTCTAATGAGTTTGCTTGAAGTTTGTGTGAAGGAAGTTTTCAAGGGTCAAGAGAAGAGGATGATATACTATGATCAAGAAGAGTGAAAGGTCTAAGCTTGGGGATGCCCCGGTGGTTCAACCCTGCATATTTTAAGAAGACTCAAGCATCTAAGCTTGGGGATGCCCAAGGCATCCCCTTCTTCATCGACAACATTAGCAGGTCACTTCTAGTGAAACTATATTTTTATTCCATCACATCCTATGTTCTTTACTTGGAGCGTCGGTTTGCTTTTATTTTTGTTTTGGTTTGAATAAAGTTGGATCCCACCATTCTTATATTGGAGATATTACGCTCCGCTTTTTCATATGGAACACGTGTGTTCTTAGTTGTGCTTTAATGTTCATGGCGAAGGCTGATTGCTTCGTTAAATTGCTATTTGGTTGGAATCGGAAAATGCTGCATATGGTTTGGCAATTTGGCAATTGTTTGAGCTCTCATAGATCATGTTTAAGCTCTTGCATCATGTAGTTTAATCTATTAATGAAGAACTACTATAGAGCTTGTTTAATTTGGTTTGCATGATTGGTCTCTCTAAGTCTAGATATTTTCGGGTAAAGTGTTTGAACAACAAGGAAGACAGTGTAGAGCCTTATAATGCTTGCAATATGTTCTTGTGTGAGTTTTGCTGTACCTGTTCATACTTGTGTTTGCTTCAAACAACCTTGCTAGCCCAAACCTTGTACTGAGAGGAAATGCTTCTCGTGCATCCGAACACCTTGAGCCAAAACCCATGAAATTTGTGTCCACCATATCTACCTACTATGTGGTATTTTTCTGCCATTCCAAAGTAAATTACTTGAGTGCTACCTTTAAAATTTCATTCCTTTACCTCTACAATATATAGCTCATGGGACAAATAGCTTAAAAACTATTGTGGTGATGAATATGTAGTTATGTGTCTTAGTCCTTATAAGTTGCTTGTTGAGCGGTAACCATGTTTCTGGGGACGCCAGCAACTTTACCTTTGTTGGATATCATGTGAGATGCTATGCATGTTCGTCTTGTCTGAAGTAAGTGCGATTTCATGATCAAATGGTTTGAGTATGCATATGTTAGAGAAGAACATTGGGCCGCTAACTAAAGCCATGTATCATGGTGGAAGTTTCGGTTTGGACATACAACCTCAATCTCTTATGAAAATATTAAGCTGTTGTTGAATGCTTAAGCATTAAAAGAGGAGTCCATTATCTCGTTGTCTATGTTGTCCCGGTATGGATGTCTAAGTTGAGAATAATCAAAAGCGAGAAATCCAATGCGTGCTTTCTCCTTAGACACTTGTACGAGGCGGCATAGAGGTACCCCTTTGTGACACTTGGTTGAAACATATGTTATGCGATGATAATCCGTGTTTTCCGAGCTAAGTAGGACAAGGTGCGAGCACTATTAGTACTCTATGCATGAGACATGCAACTTGTAGGAAGTATTATGCATAGCACATATGAATTATTACTACCGTTGACTAAATTGTTTCTATGTTTTCAAAACAAAAGCTCTAGCTAGCACAAAAAATAGTAATCAATGCTTCCCTCTGCGAAGGGCAATTCTTTTACTTTATGTTCAGTCAGTTTACCCATTCCTTTCTATCTTAGAAGCAAACACTTGTGTTAACTGTGTGCATTGATTCTTACATGTTTACTTATTGCACCTGTTATATTACTCTATGTTGACAAATATCCATGAGATATACATGTTACAAGTTGAAAGCAATTGCTGAAACTTAATCATCCTTTGTGTTGCTTCAATTCATTCTACTTTGAATTTATTGCTTATGAGTTAGCTCTTATGCAAGTCTTATTGATACTTGTTTGAAAGTACTATTCATGAAAAGTTTTGCTATATGATTCATTTGTTTAGTCATTATCTTTGTTTGCAATCTTTTGTTCAGATCACTCCATTCATCTCATATGCTTTACAATAATGTTGATCAAGATTATGTTGGTGGCATGTCACTTCAGAAATTATTTGTGTTACCGTTTACCTACTCGAGGACAAGTAGGAACTAAGCCTGGGGATGCTTGATACGTCTCAAACGTATCTATAATTTCTTATGTTCCATGCTACTTTTATTACAATACTTGAATGTTTTATACATACTTTACATCATTATTATACATTTTCCGGCACTAACCTATTAACAAGATGCCGAAGCGCCAGTTGCTATTTTCTGCTGTTTTTGGTTGCTGTTTTCTGCTGTTTTTGGTTTCAGAAATCCTAGTAAGGAAATATTCTCGGAATTGGACGAAATCAACGCCCAGGGTCCTATTTTTGCACGAAGCTTCCAGAAGACCGAAAGGGAGACGAAGTGGGGCCACGAGGTGGCCAGACACCAGGGCGGCGCGGCCCAGGCCCTGGCCGCGCCGGCCTAGTGTGTGGGCCCCTCGTGACGCCCCCTGACCTACCCTTCCGCCTACATATAGCCTTCGTCACGAAACCCCCTGTACCGAGAGCCACGATACGGAAAACCTTCCAGAGACGCCGCCGTCGCGAATCCCATCTCGGGGGATTCAGGAGATCGTCTCCGGCACCCTGCCGGAGAGGGGAATCATCACCGGAGGGGCTCTACATCATCATGCCCGCCTCCGGATTGATGCGTGAGTAGTTCATCCTTGGACTATGGGTCCATAGCGGTAGCTAGATGGTTGTCTTCTCCGCTTGTGCTATCATTGTTTAGATCTTGTGAGCTGCCTAACATGATCAAGATCATCTATTTGTAATGCTACATGTTGTGTTTGGCGGGATCCGATGAATATAGAATATTATGTTAAGTTGATTATCAATCTATCATATATGTGTTGTTTATGTTCTTGTATGCTCTCCGTTGCTAGTAGAGGCTCTGGCCAAGTTGATACTTGTAACTCCAAGAGGGAGTATTTATGCTCGATAGTGGGTTCATGCCTCCATTGAATGCGGGACGGTGACGGAAAGTTCTAAGGTTGTGGATGTGTTGTTGCTACTAGGGATAAAACATCGATGCTTTGTCTAAGGATATTTGTGTTGATTACATTACGCACCATACTTAATGCAATTATCTGTTGTTTACAACTTAATACCGGAAGGGGTTCGGATGATAACCTGAAGGTGGATTATTTAGGCATAGATGCATGCTGGATAGCGGTCTATGTACTTTGTCGTAATGCCCTAATTAAATCACATAGTAATCATCGTTGATATGTATTGAATCTTTATTTGTCAATTGCCCGCCTGTAATTTGTCCACCCAGCATGTTAGTTATCTTATTGGAGAGACACCACTAGTGAACTGTGGACCCCGGTCCATTCTTTTACATCTGAATACATTCTACTGCAATCTCTGTTTTACTGTTCTTTGCAAACAAACACCATCTTCCACTCGATACGTTTAATCCTTTGTTTTCAGCAAGCCGGTGAGATTGACAACCTCACTTCGTTACGTTGGGGCAAAGTACTTTGATTGTGTTGTGCAGGTTCCACGTTGGCGCCGGTTTCACTGGTGTTGCGCCGCACTACACTCCTCCACCAACAACCTTCACGTGCTTCTTGGCTCCTACTGGTTCGATAACCTTGGTTTCATACTGAGGGAAACTTGCTTCTATACGCATCATACCTTCCACTTGGGGTTCCCAACAGACGTGTGCATCTACGCGTATCAGAGCTCTCATATAAATTATACCGTGTAATGGTAGCACGAAGCACCCGACAATATTTCCTTTTTTTACTAGACACTTTCTCTAGTAGTACCCTACGACACACTCTTCCCGCTTTATATAGTTCTATGTGACTACACCTAGTATTTCTCTTGAGCTTTGTCTCCCTCGCCAGTGGAGAAGCTGCATGGTGTTTGTGATGTCAATTGACATCACAAAAATCTGGTGAACACCATGATATTAGGTATGAATACATTAGTTTTGGCCCAAAAAGTACTACATAATGACATCACTAGGATGATCTATCGCTTAGTTTGGCTTTTGACATCCCTTGCTCCTCATCCTAGCTCCGCCACTATCCCTCGCACCATTTTTCTCGGACAACTCGTTGCTCTTTTGCCTTCCTCGATCATTTATCCCACTCCAACTGCCCTCATGTATGTTGCTATCATATCATTGCTATGCACTATAGCTCAAACTATTTGCTTTGGCATTGAGACAAGGTCATTTGAGTGTGTGCATCTAGAATTATCTTAAGTCTTGAGTGCTTCTTTTATCAAATGTGATGCAAACAACTATACCAATTTTGTAATCGGATTAGTAATCACAACAACTTTTAAATACCAACAGTTTGTGGGGCTATTTTTCATATTCAAAATGAATCCGTCGCATACACACCGCTAATCTTTTATACTCTTGAATCCAACTCTTTCGCATGATAACTACTAAGCTCCGTTAACGAACATCTATTAACAACACCTGATGCTAAAACCCGACAAAAGGTCTGCTCATCAACCTCACACTAAAATGCCACGATAGTTTCCTATCTTTAGAAAAAATGTCGAGTATAAGTATTTATACCAAACTTTCTTACTTCATCATAAGTAATCATGCATGCTTATCAATATGTTATTTTATTATTGATACATCCTAAGATGAGCCGGCTTGAACACTTCTTTTTGGTATAACTAGAATAACTAACAACATGAATACACCCGCTTATTTTACGATATGTCTTCTCATACCATTCTAATTTTTATAGTTAAAATATATTTTACATTGCCAGAGGACAAAATGTATTATATCACGACAAATATGCTTTTGTTTAGTTTGTACTATTTGGGTGATAGAATTTTTGTGATCACAAACCAATATTGTCACATTACTTGACAATGTAATATTTGGGGTGTAATACAGTGCCTTCATTTTTATCATTTTCGCAGATCCCTAAGTAGACGGTTGGCGGAGTGTTTTAGAGGGTACTACGAATCTGATAAATAACTTGGTATATGTTTGTAAAGTACAAGATCAATTTTTTTTCTAACTAAATAGACAATTCTAGATTATATGAAGTGTCGATGCATGCCTCGATGGTGGTTGATAGATGCCCTAGAAAACAAATGTTGATGGATCCCGTCTTCTTTTCTTGGTCAAATTGTATGGTTATTCAGAATTCAGACTTTTGTAAAATTTTATTTGTTATTCACTTGATTTATGCATTTATTTTCTTGTACGTACTTTACAAACCTCTACGGAGGATTGTATGTTGTTTTCACTACAACATGCTGAACGATTATGTAAAAAGGGAAGGGGGAGTGTGCAGTGTTGACCTTGTGCGAGCTTTGTGGAAGGTCAAAGGATTTACCGCAAAGCAACTCTATAGTAGGCGCGCACTATGTAACGTGAGAAATTCCGGTGTCACTTGGCATCTCCGGACAGACTGCAAATGTGATTGTAGGCGAAACCGCGAAACTATGAACACAAAAGACAAGCTTGGGGTGCCGTTCATGGCACTGTTGGCTGATCTTGGGCCGACGCCCAGGATTCCTCGCTCGTCCTTTGTGTGCCACTGCTAAACCACACGCACGTCGCAGATGGCCCTTGGTCCCCGACCGTGCCCATATGGTGCCCAGATTAGGCCAATGGTCCTTAATTAGCTTACTAGCGCTGCTGGTGCTGGAGTCCACTCCACGATGGTGCAGAGCGGATCTGGGATCGAGGTCCTGAGAGCATCCCCACTCGTTGGCGCTCCCTACGCCCAAATCCGGACGAAACAACCGCTGGATTGGACGAAATTAAGTCGTGGGGAGTACCGTATTTCCAGTCGTCCACCCGGAGTTCGGCGGATAGAGTTTAAATTCAAACAAATCGCCGTCCCGCGCTACAAGTACGGCCAGTTGATCGGCAAAAGGAGCAAAAGGATCAGCCATAGATCGGCGATCGGAGGGAAATTACACGGAGACAGGCTCGTCGGCAGTCCCGGCCGGCATGGCGGTGTCCGACGGACCAGTTTCACACGCCGTGGCAGAAGCGGCTGCGGCGGCCGACGTGGAAGCAGCGGCAGTGGACGTCGAAGCAGACGCTGTCGACGAGGTAGATGGTGAGGTAGACGAGGTAGGAGCCGGTGGAGACGACGAAGGACTGGCCGGAGGGGCTCGGAGGATGTCGTTGCGGTGGCCCTGGTACCAATTCCTCGTCTCCTCGTCCATCAGTTCCATGTCGCCGCCGCCCATCAGGAACGCCAAGTCTGTGTTCCTCTTCTTCGCCGCCACCGTCGTCTTCAGCAGGGCGATCCGGATGCCTTGGTTGGCGAGCATCTCCCGCCACCTGCCGTCGAACTTGTCGTTCCTCCCGTCGGCGTGCGACCTCAAGTCGGCCCAGCACTTGTCGATCGATGTCTGCATCCTGTCGGCGGGACTGTCCGTCCGTTTGAGCTCTTTCAGCTTCTTCTGGCCGAGTTCAGGGCGCCCTTCCGACGCGCAAGCCGCCGGCGCGTCGGGGTTGTACTTGCTCGGTCTTGCTCTTCGAGAGGGTCGTACGAGTTTCCTTCCACTTCTCGCAGTTCTCGAGGCGGGCGTAGACGTTGAGGAACTTGAACTGCAGGCCGGTGTCATCCGTGTACATGTCCAAAGCTCGGCGCAGCTGGGGAAAAAAAGAGCACGGCGAAACGGGTCAGCTAACGACGATGTACCTCGGTGATGCAGGGTCGACGGAGCATACCTTTTGCTCCAAGTCATGGCCGCTGATCGGCACTTTCTCGATCTCCTCCTGTATGCCGTGCCATTTGCTGCACGCCGTCTGCATGATCCCCCAATGGGTGGCCATTGTCTTCTCTCCCCGGTACACGTTCATGTTCGTCTTGTTGAAGTAGGGATCGACGAGTTTGCGTTCCTCGTACGCCTGCTTCACTCGAAGCCAATACGTGTCGAACGACTGATTGGCTCCGATTATGCCGTTCATGGACACGGCCATCCAAGCTTCGGCGAGGCACTCCTCTTTCTTCGACGTCCATTTGATACGCGGTTCGGCAGGCGGCGACTCATTCTTCCTCTTCTTCTTCCCCTTCGACAGGTTGACGGCGGCTTGAGTTGTCTCTCCTTCTTCTTCGTCTTCTTGTTCTTCGACGGCTTGGCTTCCGTCGGCAACATCCTCCACATGATCCTTGCGCGCTGCCACAGCTGCCGTCGCCCTCGCCTCCTCTTGCGTGAAGAACCCCGGGCTCGCGGCGACGGCGTCCATGAAGAACCTCGGGCTCGCAGCGGCGGCCACGGAGCCGGAGGTGATCATCTCGTGGATCGCCTCTTCGTTCGGCGCCGCCATCGCACCGAACGGGAGCGGCCCTCGTCGCATGACCGGCGAGGTGCCCTCGAACTGGCCGCCGCTGCCGCCGATGTCAAGCTCGGGCGGCGACGGCGTGAACTCGGACGGTTGGACGTAGGCGCCCTCTTGGAACATGGCGGTCGGCGACGGCGAGTACATCGTAGGGGAGAAGGACGACGGGGAACTGCTTGTACCTTGCGCCGGCCATTGGCCGGGGAACATGGAGTCGCCGCCGCCGCTGAAGGCGATGCTCATCTTCCTCGCTTGCTCCTCCTGGGCCGCCGCCGCCGCCCTCTTAGCGGCGGCTTTTTTCACCCTCTCCGCCCTGCAGCTTGTTTCCACCTCGCGCCGTTTCTCGTCCGCCGCCCACTCTGCGTTCGACATGCCCGGCGGCCGCTCCTTCTTCGCCCGCGGCTTCCTCGTCGTCCCCTTCGGCGGCATTGTGGTGGACGAGAAGATGAGGAGGAGAGCGGTGGTGGAGGAGAAGACGCCGCCGGGAACTGGAACTGGAAGACGAGGGGAATGGAGAAATTCGGCGGGAGCGAATGGGGATATGCAAGCAAATTGGAGGGAATGGAGGGAAAATCGACAGGATTTGGTTTTCCTGTCGCCGACTACGCGGGTCCACACGGCGTTTCGCGCCAAAAAGTTTCATCCGGAGTCCCCGAGCGCGCCCCGGGGGACCGGGGATGGCGTGGGCTCGCCGGATGGATGAAGGGCCAAATCCGGACGAAAACGAGGAACCGGGGGCACGACTGAACCGATTTACGCCGTCCGGATGTAAAAAATGCTCGCCGGGGGCCTGTTCGGGGGACGAGTGGAGATGGTCTGACGAGTTGAGTGTAGTCCGCCTCGGAGAGGGAGTATATTCGCACAAAAAATGGAGAAGCTGTCGCAGGGTGTACGTCTCCGACGCAGATTGTTTCGATGTGAGCGGCTGCGGCTCGATCTGATAAGAAGAAGTTGCCCACCTTTCGTTTCGCTGAGTAGAAGTATTCTTCAGATGATATGGAAGAATCAGATGCTGAGCCGCAATGAAGAATATCCGATTTGCCTTTGGCAGCGTTAAGGAATCAGGATGTGTCGACCGAGGATTGGCGCTGGAGCCGCTCTATGACGTCGGCAACTCTCTGGCATCTACCGTGATTTACCCGATCTGGCGTAATTCTCGTATGTTCGTCCCGATTTTCTTGTCAGGAGCTGAAGAACACGGCAAAACAAACAGTGCAGCAGCGTAACGACGGGAGGGAGGGACGGACGACAGGTCGTGGCCGACATCGCCCCGTTGTCGTGATCAGATCAGACGCTGCGGAGGTCGCCGCCCACGGCCGCCTCGCCACTCGCGCCGGTCAAACACAGCACGGACGCACGACCGGCCGGCTAGGTAGCCTGCCTGACCCGGCCCCCGCTGGCCTCTGTCCATCTGCCTGCACTGGGAACGGTCTCCACGGCGACACGCGCAGGCCCGCGTCCGTATGCATGCGCGAGTGACTACGCGACGCGAGCGGCATCGGCGCCGGCACCGCGGGGGCGCGACGTCCCAACCTGACAACCGTGCGTGCGCCGCCGAGAGGGAGAGGGACGACGTCTCGATCGAGGGGGGTTGACCGCACGGCCTTGGGGCTGCCTGTCGTGTCTACTTCTCCGGCGCCCGACCGGGCTGTCCGGGGCTTCCGCAGTTTACAAGGCCATGTCCAATGATCCGATGTAAACGGATGTAAAATGACCGTATTGCGTGAGCATGTACAATGCGGTGATGTCAGCCTTCTCTTAGATGTGTCACATCAATTTTTTACTTAGTTGGAGGAGAGAGAATGAAGAGAGAGAATGTTGTCTTGCCTTAGCTAAGGGATCATCTCTTAAGAGAAATAAGGGAAGACTATTTTCTCCATTGTATCACATATGTCTTCCCTTAGCAATAAATTTCCTACCAAAATTTAATTACTCGTATTAATTGCTAGAGATGGCTGTAAGAGATAATGCATTGTAAAACTTATATATAATGCCTTCTCTAGCTGATGTGGCGGGTTAAGGAATGCATGTCTTCTCTACCATTGTACATGCCCTTAACATTTTAAAATTTAGGTTTGCTCCTAGTCCCGCGGTCCGATGCGTAGAGACCTAACTGCCAGCCGAGACGCGGCTAAGTTTGGGCCGCGAATGCGTCTACGCGTCCACTGCGTATGACTGCTCCAGTCTTCCTCGGACATGTTTGTAGCGATCACGTCTGCTTCGTCTTCTGCGTGGTGCATCGCGGATGTACTGGCGGGGCGCCGTAGCATTCCACATCTTGCCATGTGAATTAATAGCCGTGCAACGATGCATATTTCACAAGTCTAGCAATAGGGTGCCCGCCTTAATGCGCACCACTACCCCTTCGACGTATAAAATGGAGCGTTGGCGCATTCATTCGGTCACACAACCCTAGCTACCTCGCCAATCCCCAACCCTAGTGTCGCCATCCACCTTCTCTATATCCACCTTCTCCCCACGCGCTCCATGGCAGGTCCTAGGCGCAGGGGCGGCCATGCTCGATCTGCACAGCCTACATGCTCGCCATGGCATGCAGGCTCGGAGTGGCTGCACCACATGTACTTCGAGTTCGTCCTCCACATCACCGAGCACCCTTTTAGCGGAAAGAGACTCCCAGACAAGTATGCGGAGTTTCTCGACGACCGGGAGATGTGGAACCACTCGCTCAATTTGGCCATCATTTTGCTCTTGTTCAATCATGAGAATCCATAGATCACGTAAAACATTATGAAATAGAATAATCATGGTAAATGGTATGGCAATTGATAAATAAACTTTAAAATACACATATATGTTTTGGGAGTATCAGCCGCTAAACAAGTTGACCTTATGCACCGACTCTGTCAGGCACATGGGTGAACTCTTAGTAAATAAAAGAGATCACGCTGGACATCAATGATTTAACACTCAATGAAGCACGTAAAGTTGTCAACCGGTTACGAAGAAAGCAATGATAATATGGAAGATTTTTTTTTTACATCTAGACTAAGTAAAAAATAGTTCTGAACACCCCATATGTTCATGTGTTTGGATCTAATCAATCACCTGCATGCACGATAGTAACCAAAAAAGCTCCACTGGAAACTGGCTTTTATTTAGATGTGTCACATTCCACTGCTGCTCTAACCATTGATCTTGGCAAGATGTATAGAAGTTGGTATACAAATCAAGTCGGGACTTATCTGTTAGATACATTAGTAGCTCGGCGTAGAAACTTTGCGTTTGTGTGGCCGTGTTCGATTTATCAGACACCCCTATAGTAGTGGCCACTTGGTAACAATGCACCGAGTTAAAGATTATAGCAAACTTTTTTTACTTCGTCTTGTATAGTTATGATCTTAAATGTTTATGCTCTGATAGATACATCCTCGCATGAGTTTTTTTGAATGGTGCCTTTTAGATATTAAATATAATAATTAACAACATATATTTGTGACCGGTCATTATCCTAACATACATATGTCTTGTACTATTATAATTTTATTGTTCAAATTTTGTAACATTAAACAAAAATGTATAATATCATAAGAAATGTATTCCCTTTAGTTTGGAATGTTTGGTCAGTAGATTCCTATAAGCTGAAACTAATGTTGTTACGTTACTCGAAAATATAATATGTAGATTTATTATAGTGCGGTTTTGTGTGTCATTTTTGTGGAATTCATAAGTATCCGAAAAACGGTGCAAAGTGTTTTAGAGTGCATGAATGTGACAAATAACTTGGTAGATGGCTGTAAGGTACATAACTATTAAGTTATGAAGTTTTTGTCTACCCACATACATAATTCTAGATTGTATGAAGTGTCAAGGTGCATTTTTGTGATCTCCTCTTCCTCAGCCGCTTGTTGGTGGTGTTGTTTTCTTGATCGAATTGTATAAATATTTACTATTGTAAATTGTAACTTTTGACACTTGATTATGCATTGATCATCTTTCACATGCTTATGTGACTTGCCTAAATTGCGTTCCCATTTCGGAGATACACTACCCGCCCGAGACTAATCCACTGTCAGATTTGCAGTTTGCTTTTGTACTTCCTAAGTCTAATTGTACTTCCTAAGTCTAATTGTAGAACTTCCCATTTATCAAATTGATAATTTCGTATCAAGATAACTGAAATGAACTTGTAGTACTATTATTGAACCTAAAAAAATTTAGATTACAGAAATGAGGAGTGTTTTGTTGATACAAACAGTTTACTACAACACTAGGGGAGGACCAAAGCCTGTGGCATTTCCACGGGACGACCCATACAAATCAAAATAAACACTTTTGGATGCTGTTAATATTTACTGGTGCGTATGCGATTTTTTTTAGTCCAACCTTGGCTTGCCCAGGCTTCGAAAATTTTCTGAGTCCGCCTATGCTTGTAGACAGTGTTGGGCCTTCAAGTGCAGAGGTTTGTATAATAGTAGCAAGTTTGGAAAAGTCCGGTTTGAACATGGGTGTATGTGAACCCTAGTTGGAAATGTATTTTCCAAATGTTAAAAAATTCTGAAATAAAAATATTCGGGTACGTACGCATGTTTCATGTGTGCGTAGAAAATTTTCGCGGAGAAACCACTTTTTTTATTTCAGAATCTAAAAAAGATAAAATACGTCACATATATACTGCTATATAGCCCTGCAAAATTTCACTTTTTTGCCGAGACAAAATAAAAGGTTTTTTCGTCACGAAACTCATGTCCAGGGCACATATTTGAGATCATCTGGGAAATCATTTTGTGTTTCAATTTTTAAAACATGTTTTGACATCACAAACCCACTCAAGCAACCATGCAATTACGATACAAGAAGTCTCATGTGTCCCCAACACACCCAGTACACTTGTCAGGTACATAGGTGCACTAGTTCGGCGAAGAGATAGTGAAATACAAGTAATATGGATGATTGTAAGTGGTAATTGCAATCTCAGCAATCAAACATGTAGCAGAACTGGTTGTAAACGGTGTTTCAATGCTTAGAAACAAGGCATATGGATCATACTTTCACTAGTGGACACTCTCAACAATGATATCATAATTGAATACATAAATATCATCTCTTCACTATGCTACTTTGAACTACTCTCCGGTTGGATAACGAACACCAATTCACTGCGTAGGGTTATAAAAGCACTCCTTAAGGTCCGCATTCTAACAAACATCACAATTTCATAGAGACATCCAACTCAAATTATAACTCATGATAAGTATTTCTGTAAAATTTAGCTTAAGAGACACACGGCGCGCACATTGTCACCTTCACACCATGGACAAGGTGTCTAGGGAGATTACATAATAAAACCACTTGAGTAGCATAATAGATGAAGAGTAACATCTACTTATTCAACTAGATTACAAAGCTCATGATTACATAAAGATCGTACCATGCGAGAGAGAGATAAACCACATAGCTATCGGTAAAACCCTCAGCCTCGGGGAAGAACTACTCCCTCCTCATCATGGGAGTCAGCAACAGCGATGAAGATGGCGGTGGAGTCGATGGACATGACTCCGGGGGCAATTCCCCGTCCCGGCTGGGTGCCGAAAAAAAGACTTCTGTCCCCTGAAACTTGTCTTCGATGACGGCGAAGCTACGAAACTTTTCATGGATGGAGGCTGATTAATTTAGGGTTTTCGCGTCGGGAGGCATCTTATAGGCGGAAGGGCGAGGTCAGTGGGCGCCAGGGGGCTCACACCACCCCTAGGTGCGGCCTGGGGCTGGGCCGTGCCCAGGTATGGTGTGGCCGCCTCCTGGCCCTCCTTCGTCTGGACTCCGTCTTTGTTATAGTAAAATAGGAACTTTGACTTTTGTTTCGTCCAATTCCGAGAATATTTCCTCTACAACTTTTCTGAAATACAAAACAGAAGAAAACAGGAACTGACACTGTGGCATCTTGGCAATAGGTTAGTTCCAGAAAATGCATAAAAAATGCTACGAAGTGTAAATAAAACATATAGCAATTTGTGTAAAACAAGCATGAAGTATCAAAAATTATAGATACGTTTGCAACGTATCAATCACGCTGAACATCGATGATTCACCACTCAATGAAAAACACAAAGTTGGGTGTGGTGCCACTCTCGCAACCATAGATGAATAAATAAGATGTAAATCTTAACTTGTTAACCCGGTTACAAAGGAAGCACGATAATATGGAAGATTTATTTAAAAAAATTACATCTAGACTAAGTAGAAAAAGAATTTTTTAGTTTTGAAGTGCAGCCCATATGTTCATGTGCTTGGATCTAATCAATCAGGTGTAGACAGCAACCAAAAATTTCCACCGTAAACTGGTTTTTATTTAGACGCCTCACATATTCCGATGTTGCTCTAGTCATTAGGATTGGCAAGATGTAGATGGATGCTCGTATACAAATCGAGGTGGGACTAATCTCTTAGATGTCTTCATCACTCTGGCGTAGGCACTCCGCATTTTAGTGGATGTGTTCGATTTCTAAGACACCCTATAGTAGCGGCCACTTTGTGACAATGCATGCAGTTAAAGTTTATACCAAACTTTTTTTTTACTTCATATTGTATATTCATGATCTTAAATGTATATGTTTTATAGATACATTCTCGTACTATTTTTTGAATAATACCTTTTAGGTATTAACTAGAATAATTAGCAACATAATATTGTGATTGTCATCTTAAGTACCATTATAATTTATTCGCTAAATTTTTGTAACACTAAATGGAAAATGTATTATATCATAATAAATGTTTTCCCTTTAGTTTGGAATGTTTGGTTAGTATATTCCTATAATCTGAAACTATTATTGTTACATTACTCAAAATATAATATGTGGATGTATTACAGTGCCGTTGTGCGTATCATTTTTGTGGAATCCTTAAGTATATTAAACACAGTTGGCAAGGTGTTTTAGAGTGTAGGAATTTTACAAATAACTTGGTAGATGGTTGTAAGGTATATGACTATTAAGTTCTTGTGTAACCATAAAGATAATTCTAGATTGTATGAAGTGCCAATGCGTGTTTTTGAATCTTTTCTTCAGCCACTTGTTGGTGGCGTTCTTTTATTGAATCAAATTGTATAAATATTTAGAATTTAAACTATTGCAAATTGTAACTTTTGATGCTTGATTTATGCATTGATCATCTTTCACATGCTTGTGTGACTTGCCTAAATTGTGTTCCCATTTCGGAGGTACACACCCCACCCGAGACTAATCCACCATTCGAAGCCAACCTAATTCTAAGACTATCATAAGCATATTACAATAGTTATATTTGAGTTTGAAAGTTTAAAACTGTAGACGTACATGGACTCAAAACGTAGTCTTCAAAATCACATTATGTAACAGTAGCACCGAAAAATCCTTGTTGCTTTAGATACATCCTTGAGTAGTATCACACCTCGACTCCTACTAATCTGTCCTTTCGCTTGCTCTGCTGTCCACCCTCGGCGCATTGTTATCATGCATGTGTCACCACCTTGTTGTTTTCGCCTCACTGCGAACAACCCCCTCCCTTCCTCACGCTCCTCCTACCTCCTTCCCCGTTTATCCTCCCCTTTTCTAGACGCACGATTTCTAATCGTGTGTACACACACATTGTCTAAATCCTATACTTTCTTTGTTCCATATTAGTTGTCGCTCATTTAGTAATAAAAAGGAAGGGGTGGCAAACCCAATGTGTAACACATGGCACCTGACCCAATGTGGTAGGTGGAAACACAGAAATCCATCAGAGTCCCCCCACGGCTACTATTCCTCTAAGTCTCTCAGCGGATCCTTTAAAGAAAGATTGGTTTCACCGGTCGTCCCGAAAGTCATCCCGCCGAAAAGATCAGCGAGTTTCCCGCTACCACGGGCTTTGTGAAGCTTGGCAGCGAAATCTCCTCGTCGCCTGAGTCGATGGATGGTGTTGACGATCTTGAAGATTCGGGCTCGGCCGTCGATGGTCCCGAAAAATTTGGGGCCGAAAAGCGATATGAACCTTCTTTCCCGACGAGGAAGCGGAAGCTCCCGAACGTCGGGTCTATTACTTCTCCCAGGTTGGTAGGTTGGTGTGTGCAGGCAAACGAGCGGGATGGCGAGGAACAAAATTGACAAAACTAGATTGGATTTGTTTACCTCCTTCCGCTGCGTTGGTTGCTACCGACGATAATGATGATGTCATCGAGATCAGGACCTTGCTACCTCAATCCCCACAAACGACGTTAATTGACGAGGTATCAACTCGTTAATGCCTACAGATTGTAGACTTAGGGTTTCGTGGAATTAGAGGGCAAGTAGAACTCGAAGGTGGTCAGACGAACAAAGGCGCCTAACTAGAAAGAAACGGTGGCTAGGGTTCTACAATGATTGATCCTTTCTTTGCCCTCAGCCTCACCTTTATATAGGAGGCGAAGCCGATTGTTTTTGTGTCGTACAAGTATACAAGCATCGAGCCACATTGAGCCTTTCCATACATTGGTACAAGTTTCCGTATATTGACTCTACTTCCTTGGGGCGCATATCTTCAGCTTCATGGGCCTCCAAACCTTCGGATCCGTAAGCCTTTAACTACTAAGACACCTAAAAATGTAAACCAGGGGTATACACGTAACATGCCTATTAGGCATACCCATGTCAGCAGCAGTGTGCCGCATCCACTTGCGTCGAGTTTCCGGCTTCCAAAAGCTCTCGCCCGTTCGCACTCGCCTGCTCGAGCCAACCCTGACTCCCTTCAATCCAAATTCTGAAGGTCACATCGCCGCTCACGCAAGGTCGCGAACACATGAGGGCAAGAAGACGAATCAGTTGGATGGTGGTACAGTTAAGCAGTCAGCCCATGCGACACGGCCCAACATGCCAACTCTCCTTCAATGCTTCCATTATTATTTTTCTTTCCCTTTGATCAATGGATACATACACAACGATACATGTACAAATAAAATTGATGAAAGCCAAGGTACGGTGGGCGCCCACCCTCGTCCTACTAACAGGTTTGCCACTGTTTGTGGCAATGCACCAAGTTAAAGTATTTATATCAAACCTTTTCACTTCACCTTATATAATCATGATCTTCTATGTGTATGTTCTTATATTTACGTCCTCATAATGTTTTTTTAATAATACCTTTTAGGTATTAGTTATAATTATTAACAAAATAATTTTGTGACCATCATCTTGACATACATATGTCTTGTACCATTATAATTTATCGCTAAAATTTTGTAACACTAAACGGAAGATGTATTATATCATAAGAAATGTTTTATCTTTAGTTTGGAATGTTGGTTAGTAGATTCCTATAATTTGAAACTAATATTGTTACATTACTCGACAACTACAATATGTCAATGTATTATAGTGTTATTGTGTGTATCATTTTCGTGGAATCCTTAAGTACCTTAAAAACAGTTGGCAAAGTGTTTTAGAGTGTATGAATCTAACGATGTTTGCAAGGTACAAGACTATTAAGTTTTTGTGTACCCACATACATAATTCTAGATTGTATGAAGTGTCAACGTGCATTTTTGGATTTCCTCTTCCTCGGCCACTTGTTGGTGGTGTTCTTTTTTTAACCGAATTGTATAAATATTTATAATTAAACTATTGTAAATTGCAAATTTTGACACTTGATTCATGCATTGATCATCTTTCACATGCTTATGTGACTTGCCTAAATTGTGTTCCCATTTCGGAGATACACAATCCGCTCGAGACTAATCCACTATCCGAAGCCAACCTAACTGTAAGACTACCATAAGTACATTAAAAAAGTATAGTTGGGTTTGAAAGTTTATGGAATTGTAGACATACATGGACTCAAAACATAATTTTTGGAATCATATTGTGTAACGGCAAAACGGTAGCACCAAAAATACCTTCTTGATCTAGATACATCCTTGAGTAGTATCATACCTCGACTCACACTCCTTTGTCATGTCGCTTGCTCAGTTGTCCGCCCTCGCCTCATTGTTATCATGCTTGCGTCACCACCTTGTCATCGTCGCCTCGCTGCTGAACAACCCCCCTCCCTTTCTCGCTCCTCCTCCTTCCTCCTTCCTCCTTCCCGTTTCTCCTCCTCTTTTCTGGACGCATGATACGTCTCCGACGTATCGATAATTTCTTATGTTCCATGCCACATTATTGATGATATCTACATGCTTTGTACATATTATATGTCATATTTATGCGTTTTCTGGAACTAACCTATTAACAAGATGCCGAAGTGCCAGTTCCTGTTTTCTGCTGTTTTTTGGTTTCAGAAATCCTAGTAACGAAATATTCTCGGAATTGGACGAAATCAACGCCCAGGTTCCTATTTTGCCCGGAAGCATCCAGAACACACGAGAACCGTCAGAGAGGGGGCACGAGCCCACCAAACCCTAGGCCGGCGCGGCCAAGGGGGCCGCGCCCCTATAGTGTCGGCGCCCCTTCGACCTTCTGACGCCGCCTCTTCGCCTATATAAAGCCCCTGGACCTAAAACCACGATACGAAAAAGCCACGGTACGAGAAACCTTCCAGAGCCGCCGCCATCGCGAAGCCAAGATCTGGGGGACAGGAGTCTCTGTTCCGGCACGCCGCCGGGACGGGGAAGTGCCCCCGGAAGGCTCCTCCATCGACACCACCGCCATCTCCATCAACGCTGCTGTCTCCCATGAGGAGGGAGTAGTTCTCCATCGAGGCTCGGGGCTGTACCGGTAGCTATGTGGTTCATCTCTCTCCTATGTACTTCAATACAATAATCTCATGAGCTGCCTTACATGATTGAGATTCATATGATGATGCTTGTAATCTAGATGTCATTGTGCTAGTCAAGTGGGTTTTACTTATGTGATCTCCGGAGACTCCTTGTCCCACGTGTGTAAAGGTGACAAGTGTGTGCACCGTGTGGGTCTCTTAGGCTATATTTCACAGAATACTTATTCACCGTTATGAATGGCATAGTGAAGTGCTTATTTATATCTCTTTATGATTGCAATGTGTTTTGTATCACAATTTATCTATGTGCTACTCTAGTGATGTTATTAAAGTAGTTTATTCCTCCTGCACGGTGTAATGGTGACAGTGTGTGCATCCGTGTTAGTACTTGGAGTAGGCTATGATTGTGATCTCTTGTAGATTATGAAGTTAACTATTGCTATGATAGTATTGATGTGATCTATTCCTCCTACATAGTGTGAAGGTGATAGTGTGCATGCTATGTTAGTACTTGGTTTAGTTATGTTGATCTGTTATGCACTCTAAGGTTATTTAAATATGAACATTGAATTGTGGAGCTTGTTAACTCCGGCATTGAGGGTTCGTGTAATCCTACGCAATGTGTTCATCATCCAACAAGAGAGTATAGAGTATGCATTTATCTATTCTGTTATGTGATCAATGTTGAGAGTGTCCACTAGTGAAAGTCTAATCCCTAGGCCTTGTTCCTAAATACTGCTATCGCTGCTTGTTTACTCGTTTCTATCGCGTTACTACTGCTGCGTTACTACTCGCTTGTTTATCGTCCCGGGCAAAGCACTTTTCCGGTGCCGTTGCCACTCGCTCATACTTATTCATACCACCTGTATTTCACTATCTCTTCGCCGAACTAGTGCACCTATTAGGTGTGTTGGGGACACAAGAGACTTCTTGCTTTGTGGTTGCAGGGTTGCATGAGAGGGATATCTTTGACCTCTTCCTCCCCGAGTTCGATAAACCTTGGGTGATCCACTTAAGGGAAACTTGCTGCTGTTCTACAAACCTCTCGCTCTTGGAGGCCCAACACTGTCTACAAGAATAGAAGCACCCGTAGACATCAAGCTATTTTCTGGCGCCGTTGCCGGGGAGGAAAGGTAAAAGGTACTCACACTCCGGATCTCGGCTACTAAGCTATTTTCGCCGTTGTGTGTGCTCGAAGCTATTTCCTTTAGATCCTGCAATTGCATCTTTTTGTTTCTTGTTTACACTAGTTTGGCATAATGGACAACAATGAGCTTCTTATTCTATTTCCTGATTTAAGACATGGATGGTTTGATGCGAAAATTAAAAAACCTATGGAACCTTATTTGCATGCTCGTAGTAATATTAGTATGAACGCTTTGAACACCATTGTTGATAATGATATAGAAAGTTCTAAGCTTGGGGAAGCTGGTTTTCATGATCTTTTTAGTCCCCCAAGCATTGAGGAG
This sequence comes from Lolium rigidum, assembly GCF_022539505.1. NCBI lineage: Eukaryota > Viridiplantae > Streptophyta > Magnoliopsida > Poales > Poaceae > Lolium > Lolium rigidum. Next base: position 225,089,733 of record NC_061511.1, on the reverse strand, counting down.
AAAATTTTCTTTGATGATACTTTGCCTCCCATATATGATGATTGTAATGATAGTGGTCTTTTGGTGCCACCTACTATGGAGAGTAAATTTTGTTGTGATTATACTATGCCTCCTACACTTGATGAGAATAATAATGATAGCTACTTTGTTGAATTTGCTCCCACTACAACTAATAAAATTGATTATGCTTATGTGGAGAGTAATAATTTTATGCATGAGACTCATGATAAGAATGTTTCATTTGATAGTTATATTGTTGAGTTTGCTCATGATGCTACTGGATATTATTATGAGAGAGGAAAATATGGTTGTAGAAATTTCCATGTTACTAAAACACCTCTCTATTTGCTGAAAATCTTGAAGCTGCACTTGTTTTATCTTTCTATGCTTGTTGCATTATGCTTCATGAACTTGTTTATTTACAAGATTCCTTTTCATAGGAAGCATGTTAGGCTTAAATTTGTTTTGAATTTGCCTCTTGATGCTCTCTTTTGCTTCAAATACTATCTCTTACGAGTGCATCATTAAAACTGCTGAGCCCATCTTAATGGCTATAAAGAAAGAACTTCTTGGGAGATAACCCATGTGTTTATTTTACTACAGTACTTTTGTTTTATATTTGAGTCTTCGAAGTTGTTACTACTGTAGCAACCTCTCCTTATCTTATTTTATTGCATTGTTGTGCCAAGTAAAGTCTTTGATAGAAAGGTTGATACTAGATTTGGATTACTGCGCAGAAACAGATTTCTTTGCTGTCACGAATTTCGACCTGCCTCTCGTAGGTAGCTCAGAAAAATATGCCAATTTACGTGCATGATCCTCGGATATGTACGCAACTT